>NC_071400.1:13516763-13827962 GCF_022682495.2 Desmodus rotundus
AATCGCAATTAAAATATTTGATTTACTATGTATAAATACGATGTAATATTACCCAAACAAAAAGTACATTTACTTCAATTGCCCATGGAATATTTATTTTAAAATTTTACATTCGGATGCAAAATATACCAAAATGTATAATTCATGCAGGAAACATTCTCCATCCATGAAGCAGTATAACTAGTAATAAGGAAAACAAGCATAGAAAAGCCAAACGTCAATGAAAACCTAACCATGGTGAAATATATAAATATACTTCTAAATAACTTGGGTGAGAAAGGAAAATGAACTACAGATAAGATATCTAAAGAATGACTATTATCACACTGCAAGTGAAAACTATGTGATACAGTCAAATGTATTTACAGGAAAATTTATGATTTAAATGCACTAAATAGAAAATGAGAAAGACTAAAAAGTAAACTGAACATCCACCTCAATGTAGAAAGAGATCAAACAGAAGCGAAGACCTTAGAAAGAAGGAATGAACAAAAGCAGGAAGTGATATTTTTTAAAACATTTGTTTTTTAATAGTTAAGTAAAAGCAAAATATATAAACAGTCCTATTAAGGAAAAGAATAAAAAAGAGGTATTGCCGTATATATGCAAATTCATACACATTAGAATATTTTACATAAAACTTACAAACAATACATTTAAAAATCCAGATGAAATGGAAGAGTTTTACAAACAGACAAAATTGACTGCAGGAAATAGGGAAAACTTGAACAGACTCATCATCAAAGAAACTGACAAGAGGATTTACTACATTGTTACTCTCCCGCTCCCTAAACAAACACGAGGACAAAATGTTTTTATGGGTGAGTGTTACGAAACGTTCAAGGGAACGGTTTGTGTCTAATTTACTTAGACTGTAAACTAAGAAAAAAAAATGTTTAAGTTGATTCACAGGGTAATACCATTGTGATATTAAATCAGGAAAAGGAAATTACACAAAGGAAAATAATAAATGAGAATTTCCCAGCAAGTGTGCACATGGGTGTCCCGAGGATGGGTTTTGTGAGTAACAGGATATCTTCCAAGCCCTTGGCGGCAGACAGGCAGAGCTTGGAAGCCAGTTGCTTCTGCCCTGAGCAATTCTGTCCGTTTACCGCAGTGTGCCCTGATGTGAAAAAAAGTCGAAGGCACCACTCTAGGGACCTGTTAATACAGAGCTTTAGGTGCGACACGAAATACTGGCACACACAAAACACTGCCACCAAGTCAGTTGTATTCCCAGAATGCAAGGATAGCTCAACATTAGGAAACCTATCCGTGTAATTAACTACACTAGTGGATTAAAAAGAATAATCATATTATCACCTTGGCGGATCCCAGAGAGGGCATTTGATAACATTCTACATCTGTTTCTGACAAAACTGTAAGTCAGTCAGGAATCAGGAATAGAAGGGTGTTTCCATAAGTTGAAACAGTGTATCTATCAGAAACAATAGGAATCGTATCTGAGAGTGAAACAAGGAGGTATTGCTATTAAAGTGAAAAACAAGAGGAGGCGGCCTGTTCTTTATTGTCAGTATAAACCTGCATTCTCCTGCGAGTCGTAAGATCTTTACCGATGTGCCAAAAAGAAAACCAAATCACAAACAACCATTTGCAATGAAAAGACAAACTTTTTCTTATTTACAACTGACATGATTATGTAGCTAGGAATTAAAGATAATTCACGGGGAAAAGCACAGACATAAGAACAGAGTTTAATATGATGCCTGGATAAAAGAGAAATGCAAAATTCTGTATTGCAAAGATGCCACTTCTTGACAGGTTATTCAAAAGGTCCGAGGCACTTCCAGGGAATTTTTTTCTTTATACCAGAGTTGACAAGTTGACTCTATAATTCATCTGGAAAAAGAAAATATAGAATAGCCAAGTAAATTCTGAAAAAAGAAAAAGAAGAATGAAGAGAAGCCCTATCAGATTTCAAAACATATCATAACGCTCCAGTAGTCATTTAAGCAGTGAGGTACTAGTGCAGGAATAGCCAACAATGGAATGAAAAAGAAACATAAGAAGCATGCCAATACAGCTTATGATGAAAAGAAAATTCCTTAAAGGAGTTCATCATCACCAAGTCCTTATTATATGAAATGTTAAAGGGACTTATCTAAGAAAAAGAAGATGATCAAAAACTATGAACAGGAAAATGACAACAAACTCAAAACTATCAACAACTGAACCTAAAAACAAAAACAAAAACAAAAACAAACTAAGCAAACAACTAGAACAGGAACAGAATCACAGAAATGGAGATCACATGGAGGGTTATCAGTGAGGAGGGGAGGGAGGGAGAGAGGGGGGAAAGGTACAGAGATTAAGAAGCGTAAATGGCAGGTACAAAATAGACAGGGGGAGGTTAAGAATAGTATGGGAAATGGAGAAGCCAAAGAACATATATGTACGACCCATGGACATGAACTAAGGTGGGGAATGCTGGTGGGAGGGGAGGTACAGGGCGGAGGGGAATAAAGGGGGGGAAATGGTACAATTGTAATAGCATAATCAATAAAATATATTTAAAAATAAAAGTAAATGAATAAAATCTTTTTTAAAAGTAAAAAGAAAAAGGGGAAAGGTACAGAGAATAAGTAGCATAGATGATAGGTGGAAAATAGACAGGGGGAGGGTAAGAATAGTGTAGGAAATGTAGAAGCCAAAGAACTTATAAGTATGACCCATGGACATGAACTATAGGGGGGCAATGTGAGAGGGAGGGGGTGGGCAAGATGGAGTGGAGTGGGGGGGGAAATGGGACAACTGTAATAGCATAATCAATAAATATATTTAAAAAGAAAAAAAGTAAAAAGAAAAAGAAAATTCCAAATTAGTGTAAATATAATTCAATACAATAAATAAGTTAGGAAAACTAGTTATGACTTCTGAAAAAAATTAATGTAGGTCCCTATTGTCCATCATACACACTCACACCAACAGACACAAAACAATTCCATATGGATTAAAGGACTAAGAAATAAAATATGTAAAATATTAGAAGAAATATTGAGCCATATTTTTATAATCTTGGTATGAGACAAAAACCAAGGAACTACAAAAGAAAATTTAAAATGTTTGCCTATTTACATAATTAAATCTTTATGGCAAATTGCATCATAAGTGAACTTTTAAAAAGACAAAGGACAGACATTTGCAATACATAGCAGACAAAAAGGATATGATCACTAATATTCAGAGACCTACATACCAACAAGGAAAATAAAAGATAAATGACTCAAAAGAAAAATATGCAAAAGAGATGAACAAGAAATCTCCAAAAGAATACAAATAGCTAATAAATATATTAAAAGGCGCTTAACTTTACTAGTGGGTAGGGAAAAATAAAGGCATGAGATTGAATTTTTCATCCAAAATGCTGACAAAACTAAAAAGAATAATAGTGTCCAGCATGCCACAAAGGCCATTTAGTTCAAAGTCTTTGATCTAGCAGGTATATTTCTAGCTCATAAAAATACTTCTAAGCATGCAAAAGATAGATTTAAAAGAATGCCTTGCACAGCATTATGTATAATAGCAAAAAACTGTTAACCTAACGATCTGTCACATGGAAAGAGTTGAATAAATTATATAGTGCAGCCTAGTACGGAATAAAAGGTTTTCTTAGGCTCTGCCGAGAATAAAGGCCAATCGGCCACAAAAGTAGGCAGTACAGAGCTTTATTTGGGGTTTGCGCTACCAACGAAATTCTCTGATCTGCAGAGTGGGGGCCTGAGAAGTCCTACCCAGCAGGGAATATGGCGGGGCTTTATACACCAAAATTCTGATTGGCTCCCCTCAAGGGCTAGGGATTGGTCTCCTGGAACAAAGCCGCGATCCATCATTGGTGGTTCTCCTGGAATCCGGCTGTCAGTCGGATATCCCCACCCATCCTGATATTCTGACATCTTTGATAGGATAAGGGGTGGGCTTAGGTTGCCAGGGGGATATCCCCGCCCACCCTGACATGGAATTCTACTAGCTGTTACAATGACTTTCTATTGAACAGGAAAGGAAGGGGAGACAGGACAGCAAGTTTGGAATAGTACAGTGAAATCGTCACTTAACTTCATAGATAGGTTCTTGGAAACTGTGACTTTAAGGGAAACAATGAATGTATAATGAAACCAATTTTACCAGAGGCTGTTGGATAGAAACAAGAGTTTAGTGCCTATGGTCCATTTCTGGTCACAAAAACATCACCAAACTTGTAAATAAAGACCCAAATACTTGTAATATCAAACACTGAAAGAAACAAATGTGAGCCCCGACTGGTGTGGCTCAGTGGGTTGGGCCTCCTCCCGCAAACTGAAAGGTTGTGGGCTCAATTCCCGGTCAGAGCACCAGCCTGGGTTGCAGGCCAGTCCCGGGCTGGGGGTGGGCGAGAGAAGATCAATGTTCTCTCGCACATCGATGTGTCTGTCCCTCTCTTTCTCCCTCCCTCACCTTCTCTCTAAAAATAAATTTTTAAAAATGCTTTAAACAAAAGAAGAACAAGTAATGTGAGCTATACATACAAGTACATTTAAGAAAGATAAATAAAAACAAGTAACGGAATAATTTTCCAACCTGCTTATTTCTAGTTCAGGGTCACAGGTGACTGGAGTCTCTCCTGGCAGCTCAGGACAAAAGGCGGGGTCCACCCTGGACGGGACGCGTTTCCATCGCAGGTCCTGTCTCACACATCTACACTCCCTTAGACGGGAACACCGCAGACGTGCCACTCCACCTCATATGCACATTTTGGGGTGTGGGAGGACACCGGAGTCCCTGGAGAAAACCCACGCAGACATGGATAGAACGTGCAAATCACACAGACAATAGCCCCGCCCAGGAATCCATTTTTTTTTCCTCATCAACTTCAACAAAAGAACATTGAACAAAACAATGTTATTAGAGGACCTGCTTTATGTATAGGATGGTTTCATTTTGTAAAACACACAAGAACACATTTACACATACGGAAAATAGCTTGGAAGAGACAAAGCAGACATATCATCATGCCCGGCCCTGGGCAGTGGGCCTGGGAGAGGGATCTTTCCACTTGTTCCTTTATATACTACGGCCCAGTTTACTTTTATAATAAGCACGTGATACTCTGGTAACAGATAAATACCAACAGAATGTCACTCTATAACATTTGGATTTTAAAAACTATAAGGAAACATGAAAATGCTATATGAAACCTCACTGCCCAGAGGCAATTATTACCATGTCAACACTTTTTCAGTCCCTGTTATGCATTTCTGGCATACCTGAGATATTATTCTATGTAATTTGGGGCTTGTTTTTCAATTAGTATAATATTGTATATATTCCATATACAAAATTTAGAAAATAGAGAGCCACAAGGGAATAAAAAGTACATGTATTCTGAACACCCAGAGATAATTGCTTAAGGAAAATATGAAATTCAAGTGCACAAAACTGGATTAAGAATAATCCATGCACGCCGTCATAGATCATGCATACTGTCTCATTTCTCCATGCATAGCCCTCATTTAGTGTTATCCAGTAACTTGTTACTTAGTTTCCATAAAAATCATACAATTATTGAATAGTCAATAATATGCTTTTAATTAATTAATGAACACACACGCACTCACCCATCAAACCCGAGCACTAGGATACTGCCAAACACCTCAGTTCACCGCTGTGATGCTCTCCTGTTCTGACCCCCTTTCCTCAAACCCCATGACCGTTATCCTGAATTTTTTATTGCTATTCTTATGCTTTTTAATAAAATATTTTAATCCCCAATATATGTGCCTAAATCATATACTGTTTTAGTTTACTTTTTTAATAATAATATAAACAGGATGTCCAGTTATATGTAGTCTTCTGGGACTTGACATTTTATTTAACATTAGAGAACTAACATCCATCCCTGTTAATACTGTTGAACTGTAGTGTATTCGTTTCCCTGCTGTGTAGTATTCCATTGTGCACAGAAACCCCAATTTACCGATTTTCCTTTTGGGGCACTTACTACAAACACTTCAGTGTATATCTAAAATAGTGTATATCCTGAGGACATTTATATAGTTTCCCTCCCACAAAACTTTAATATTATATACATTCGTGTGACCTATTCCTCTCACTAATGAGACCTTGTGAACATATTCCTGTTCTAGTAAATATGCCTCTGTGGCATCAGCTGAAACGACTGCATAGTATTCCAGCACATATTTACAATATAATTGTATTTATCCACCCCAATTGTTGAGCATCTCAATTGCTTAGAATGCTTACGCTGTGATAAGCTTTATGATGTACATATCCTTTAGATTAGCAAGTGGCCTGGGAAGAATTATTGTAAGTGATATCTGAACAGCTCTGCACACACATTGAGTACAGGGCCTCCAGCTAGGATGAGACAGTTTGCATGCTGCACAACAGAGGCGCTCATCACAGCACTTTTCATAATACAAAACAATGGAAAGAACTTAAGTTATAAGTAAATAAGTCATGTATTAAAATTATGCTATAGATGCACAGTTACTGATATAGAAAGATGTTTGTAACTTACTGAGTGGGAAAACTAGGTTACATGGCAGTATCATCTCATTTTGCAAAATAAAACAAACACACCTGTGGAACTACGCAAGGACGTACACTAACATTTTACAGCATTATCTGTGAATATTGAGTTCATTGGAGATTTTAGTTTTTTCACTGTGCTTGCTTATTTTTTGAAACGTTTTCAACAGTAAAACTTGATTACATGTGTAAATTAAAGATAAATAAAGAATGATTTTGTGCACAATCAGTAAAACTTTTTCCTGAATATAACATACTTTCATACTATAAGAACTATGGAAGAAAAAATAACAAAGAATTAAATAAAAAAATCACACATTATTCGATCTACCTAGACATAATTAGTTCACAGACTACAATGGATTTATTTCTAGTCATTTGTCTCTGATTATACCTTTAAAATAACTGCAATCTCACTTTATATAATCTGTATCCTGGTTTTTCACTTAACATTGTATAATATAAACTGACCATAAATATTTTAATGGAATAATATTCCATCACATGGAAATAGCGCATTTACTTAATTATGCCTTCAAAGTTAGACTCTAGGTTGTTCTGTTTCTAACTATACGAGATAACTGTGGGAGGCACGTCTTTGTACATGAATTATCCGCATTTTAGATAATTCTGTTGAGTAGATTCCTTGAAGTGAAAATACTAAGTCAAAGAGTACAAAAATTTATATAGCCCTTGATATATATTGCCAAAATTGTACTTACTATATATTCTAAGGCAGCATGAAATAGTTGAGAAAAGAAAGTCAAAATACAGAGTCCGGCAGAAGTAAGGCCTGCTTGAGTGTGGTGGGTAGGGTAATAATAGGGATGTAACAATTTATAGTTTTCATTTGAACATGTCACCTAAAATATCACTGATGTGCTTGAGTATGATATTGTTATATTACAGAATCACAGGCTTATGATTTTGTAATAAAAAACGGACATCATTTGTGCCGGACCCTGTGCATGGATCCCATGCCCATCTTTAGTACTTGCTGCTTAACCTCTGATTAGGCAAAAACTGTTATATAAACACCTATCTTACCTAAGTGACAGAGTTGTTGTGATAATCAAATGAGAATATAGATTCTTTAGTCACCATAAACGGTACCTCCTCAGGAATGCTTTCTTTAACGTTCTAGACTCTCACAGCATCTGATACTCACTGCTCCTTCACGGCCTTGCAAAATTTATAAGTAACTGTTCAAATCATTTGAACACTGTCTCTTTCCCCCAGATGATTTTAAGTTCCATTAAAATATGCCTGGCACACATTTGGCGCTCAATAAATATTTGTTGAATTAATGGATTAATGAATGAACTGACAACACTTTGTAAACTAAATCATTAAACATTTGTAAGATGTTAGTAGTAGTAGTAGTAGTAGTAGTAGTAGTAGTAGTAGTAGTAGTAGTAAGTAGATTTCATTATATTACCTACTGAAAATTTCATTATATGGCTTTAATGCTTGTCATGCCAACCAGAGGTGTGGGTAGCAATGTTGCTGGAAGCACCTGATAGTAGCTGAGACTCGGAGAACCAAGTGGTTAGTACTCTAGGTCAGCACGCTTGGAGTTAAGGAGCTGTAGTCACCATTAGTCAGACACAAGGCAGTGGGAGGAATCCAAGAGGTCTGTGAGATTTGAAGCAGGTGGATCCTGGAGGTCAGAAATAAACTAACGGTAAGTGGTCTACAGAGTACGGTGTACACGGGAAAACGGTCAGAGATAAGGAATCAAAGTAGACGGGACAGTTAAGTTCCAAGCACCAGAACTCAAAGCATGGAGCTACGAATATGATTCTAAAGCGAAGGGCTCCCCTATATTATGTCTACCCAGACTGAAAATGGTATGGGGAAGTGTTTGTGCCTAGTTCCATGTACATGAGCGAGGGAATGATAATAGCTAGTTGAGGAATGAGATCTGTGAATACAAAAAAATAGGTTCTCATACTGATAAAATACAGTAAGACCATTTGTATGTAAGATTTTGTAACAGTCTACACATGAAATGGGAGCAGTCAAGCTTTGGATCTCATAATCCTCATCTTGATTTCCAACAGCAGATATTATAGCACAGTGGTTAAGGATCATGGACTCTGAGAGCAGGCTAGTTGGGTTCAAATCCCAGCTCCATCATTTATTAGTTGTATCCTTTGCACAAGTTACTTCACCTGTGTGTGCCAGTTTCCTCATCTGTAAAACAGGGATGGCAGTACCTACCTCAATGGGTTCTTGTGAAGATTAAATGAGCTGATGCATGTAAGGACCTTAGAACAGTGCCTGGATATAGCAAATGCTATGTTAAGTGTTATTATTATTCACTTAAGACCAAAGAAAAATTGGTGCTATAAAAAGATACATTGTATATTATCCACTGTATGTTAACTTTAGCTAAAATTAAAAAGTCTCTAAATAGTTTTCTCATTAAAATAAGACTTTCACTTGCACCTAAACATAATTGACTATACTAAAACTGTAAGCATTAATAAAGTCGCAAAATTTATCACAGCAATCCCATATGTGTTTATTTCTATAGAAGCTGTTTTATGACGATTATATTTTAAAGCTGTAAAGAAAAAATACACACTTCCTAATAGCAAAAAACACTATTAGGCTGCAGTACAGTCAGTCCATAATACCTGGTCTATAAAAAGGGATGCCATCATAAATTTTTTGAAGCTAATTCTACTAGAAACAGGGATATTTGCGTTGGAACACTTGTACGTGGAAAGATCTGAACATGAAAAGGCTCACACTTGGGAAGACTAATTTTGAAGTCTGGACCTGGGGCAAGTTTGAAAGACCTGGACTACGGAACAAGTTAGAATACCTGGATATTGTAGACACTGGAAGACCTGAATGTTAGAAGATCGGTACACTGGCGATGGAAGACGTGGATATCTAGGCCACTGTTGGAAGAATGGGTAGTTGTCGGAAGATGTGGAGATGCTGGAAGACGAGCAGATGCTGGAAGCCCTGGAGATGCTGGAAGACTTGGAGGTACGGGAAGACATGAATTTTCTGGAAGGCATGGCTTAGTTGGAAGATGTAGATTTTCTGGAAGACGTGCCTTTGCTGGAAGACGTGCCTTTGTTGGAAGACGTGCCTTTGTTGGAAGACGTGGATGTTCTGGAAGACGAGGATTTTCTGGAAGACGTGGCTTTGTTGGAAGACATGGGTAGGCCAGAAGGCATAAATCTCATGGAAGACACAGCTTTTTGGAAGACAAAGATTTGCTGGAAGATAAGGATTTGCTGGAAGACATGGTTTCTCTGGAAGTTGTGGATTTTCTGGAAGTCATGGATTTGATTGAAGACATGGATAGTCTGGAAGACCTGGAAGTGATTGGAAGGCATGGATTTCCTGGAAGACGTGGCTTTTCTGGAAGACGTGGATTTTCAGGAAGACCCGAATTGTCCGGAAGACCTTGACTGTTCGGAAGATGTTGATTTGCTGGAAGACTTGGAGGTTACTGGAAGACACAGATCTCAAGGAAGACATATATTTGTGGAAGACAGAGATTAACTGGAAGACATGAATTTTCTGGAAGACGTAGCTTTATTGGAAGACCTGGATTTAGTGGAAGACATAAATTTTGTCCAGAAGACATGGATTGACCAGAAGGCTGGATTTGGTGGAAGACACGGATTGGTTGGAAGATCTAGATTTTTCTGGAAGATGTGGATAAGTTGGAAGATCTTGAAACCATTGGAAGACGTGGATTTTTCTGGAAGACGTAGATTTTCCTGGAAGATATGGAAGATGTAGATTTTGTGGAAGACCTGTAATTGCTGGAACACTGGATTTGCTGGAAGACGTGGCTTGTCTGGAAGGCGTGGATTTTCTGGAAGACTGGGATTAGCTGGAAGACCTCAATGTTGTTGGAAGACTTGGAGTTGCCGGAAGACCTTGACACTGGCGCCATTGGAAACCCTGGACATTGGAGACATTGGAAGCACAGGATGTTGGAGACATTGGAAGCCCTGAATTTTGGAGATATTGGTTATTCTGGACATTGGAGACTTTGGAGGCCATGAATGTTGGAGTTCATGGATATTGGAAGCCCTGAACACTAAAGACATTGCAAGCCCTGGACCTTGGGAGCCCTAAACATTGGAAGATATTGACACTAGAAGATATAGACATTTTGAAATCCTAAAATCAGAAACCCTCAATATTGGGAAATATTAGAAAACTTGAAAATTGACATATTTCTATTAAAAGACATAGAATTTGAAAGATGTGATTTTCATGATGCTGTAAGTCAAAAATGTTGGAAGCCCTGGATATGAGGTGGCCTAGACCTTAAGAGATCAGGTTGTTAAGAGACCTAGTCATTTAGATATTGGGGATGTTGTAACACCTGAATGTTGAAAGACCAGGTTTTTGGAGATATTAAAAGACTTGGGCGTCGGAGGGAGTGGTAATTTTAGAAGACATTGTAAAATCAGAATTTAGGAGACACTAACATTTGCAGGAACTGAATGATGTAAGTGCTGGAAGATACTGGAAGAGCTGGATTTGGACTCAATGAAATACATAAGCTCTAAAAGACCGGTATGTAGGCAATAATGGAGAACTGGAAACAGAATAAAACTGGAGGTTAAAACTCTGGACTCCGAAGGTCAAGACCTAGAACCTGAAGGTTGATTGTTGGAGATACTAGAAGACCTAGACTTTTAATGACTGATATTTAGATTAGAAACCATTGGCATTGGAGATGTCGCAGGCTAAAGAATGAACGATATGGATGTTGTAACATTTAGAAGATGGGGCAATTAGAGACGTTGGAGGCTCTGGAGCACAAAGACCTGATGTTAGAGATGCTAAAGAATTGAAAAGCCTAATCTTACAGATATTGAAAGGTCATGTTGAAAGATATTGGCAATGTTGAAAGACATTAGCGTATTAGAATCTGATCCTACATTTGAAAACATACCAGAAGGCTATTGTAATAGACTTTTTGACTATGGCATTTGTTTCACTAAAAAGCACAGGGAAAGGCCATTCTAGAAAGATGACAGAGAGGAAGCAGGGAAATTCAAGTTAAAACAAGCACTTTCAATGGGCTGGAACCTATCTTAGTCTCAACAAACTGGCCTTCAGGGTCTGCACTGGTTCACAGGATGGAAATGAAGAATTATCAAAGAATAAGCATATTGCCCTGACTGGTGTGGCTCAGCGGGCTGAGTGCCGGCCTCTGAACTGAAAGGTGAGTTTGATTCCCAGCGAGGGCACATTCCTGGGTTACAGGCCAGGCCCCCAGTAGGGGGCGAGCAAGAAGCAACTGATCAATATTTCTCTCACACACCGATGTTTCTCTCCCTCTCTTTCTCCCTCCCTTCCCCTCTCTCTAAAAATGAAAAAAAGAAAAGAATAAGCAACATCAAGGTTAGGGAAACTACTTAACTTCAGATCAGGGGTCAGTAAACATTCCCTGTGAAGGGTAGGATATCAGTATTTAAGGTTTTACAGGCTGTACGGTTTCTGCTGTAACTACTCAAATCTGCCATTGTACTGCAGCTATAGGCAATATGTAAATGAGTGGGTATGGCTTTATTATTTTTTAATTGGGCCAGTGTTGGCCCAAGGGCTTCAGTTTGCCTGGCCTAGATCTAGATGCCAAAGCTAGGGTATGGGAAACTTCAGTACATTCCAGGCGAGCAGTCACATGCAGGAGAATGTATACAACAGTCTGGAGCCCGATGGTAAATACATACACATACACTACGCATGTGATGATATTCAGGAGATGAGGCTGCCCAGAAGCTAAGACTGGAGTTTAGATCTCAACTTAATTGTTCAGGGGCCCGAACAAGGAGATTCGTCTTCAGAGCCAAAATTAAGTGGCTAGCCCCCCCAGACAAGGGGGGCTAGGGTTCAGTGAGGATGAACTAATTTAGTAGGCTAGAAGCTTAAGAAGAAAATTAAAGAAACTCACCCCCACAGACTGCAGTTCTGCTGCTAGAACTAAGCACCACTCGCTCTAAGACACAGACCAGCCAGCCCAGGGCAGACAAGCAGTCAGTGGCAAACCCCTCACTCTAACTCCCACGTTCTCATCATTACGACACTCATCATAGCACTGCCAATGAATCAAGAGCTAATGCTAAGTGTTTGCAATGATGGAGGAGGACAAGAAGGAGGCTACAGCTTGGTAGGCACATCTCAGGCACTCTGCCTTTAGGTGATGTCTAATTTCTGATCTTACCCACCAGAGATTGAGTGACAAGCTTAAGAGATCAGGGTTGACCCATAGGCCGAAGATCCTTAGTGTATAATCAGATAGGGCTGAGGAAGGCAGGGACTGTCACATACACTGCCTGAAGGAGACACTGGCAGACAAAGGTGATTAAGGGACTCTGGGGCTAAGCAATGATGTATAAAGGTTAAGTAGTTGATACACAGGAGAGGGCAAAAGTAGGTTTACACTTGTGAGTCTGAGAAACACAGAGCTTATGCTTGTGTTATTATTTACTGGACCTGCATGTCTTTTTCCGTATGAACTGTAAACATACTTTTGCCCACCGCTGTATAGACAGTGGGCAGCCACTGAAGAGTTTTGAACAAGGAAGTAACAGATTCAGAATCGTGCACAAGGGAAGTAGGTTCATCAGCAAGTAGCTAAATACCAAAGACTACTAGATATATATACTAGAACAACAAGGACTCCAAGATAAAACACTCCCAGGGCTGGGATGTGAGTTATGAGGCCGCTACAGTCATCCAGGTTAAGGGATAGCGGGGGCTGGGGTTAAGGCGGTGGCAGCGCTGGTGCTCAGCAGACCCAGCATCAGAGTTACAAGGAATACTCCTCATTCTGGATGCCGCTGTTTTCAACTTCTTCAATCACGGAACACATGAAACACAAAGAAGTTCAGAAGATAGTTCTGAGGAGTTGTCCTCACCTAGTAAGATTACTTAGGCATTCAATTCCCTCAAAGGCTAAAAGCTTGTGCTTTAAGCAAAGCAGTTCCTATATAGTTTTACCTGTAGCTCCTATCCACATGAGTGACTTAATGATCTTAAAAGTGAAACCAAGTTGATGGGTTATTTTCTAGAGAATAGGAATACTGTAGATGTGAAAAGCCGTTACCTTTAACCTCTAGATAAATAAATATCATGCAATGAAAACCACATTGTAAATATAGCATAGGAAATCACACCACAGGGCAAAGAGTAACATAGGGACAAATGAATTATTGTTTTACGTATCTCTCACAAGAATATTAAACATTAATTTTTATTCCTTCTGTCTTCTTAAAACCATCATGCATACCTTATTTTGAAAGAAATTAGATCAAATAGAAAAGTATTATAATTTCACAAAGACAACAATAAATCATTATATTTTAGTTCTATAATGCTTATCCATTATAATAATAACAGTGACAATTTATTGAGCGCTTACTATGTGCCAGGCACTGTACTAAGCATTTTATATAATCTCACAGCAAGCCTATAATGCAGGTATTTTTAACCCCGTTTTACAGATTTGAAACCCAAGTCTGGGATGGTTCAAAAACCTGCTCACAGTCACAAATCTGGTAAATTGAAACAGGATTGAAAACAGGTCTGATTCCAAAGCCTTAGGCCTCGTGCTGGCTTCTCATGCCCCAAGAGCCCAAGGGTTACCCTGCCAGGACTCAGCACCACTCACCCAAAAAAATGGAGTCCTCAGTCCAGGGCAGCCAAGAAGCCAGCGGCCAAGGCCTCACTCTAAGTCTATGTTCTTCTCATTATTGCATTCATCATTCCACTGCCAATTTAATCCAGAGCCAACTCCAGGTGTGTGCAATGCCGGGTTAATTCTTTCTCAGGCTTTATGTAATAATGCCAGAAAGATGAAGCGCAATGCCTCGGGCCCACTAGATCCACAATTAATTTCTCAATGTTTGTTATTCACTCTAATGAAATGTCCTATTTATCCTTTCATCTATTTTCTCTTTGACTTTATGGTTTCCAAGAACATATACACTTTGTTCACAGCACATCATATTTCTGAATTCCTAGATATACAACCAGAACGCACTGACTTCAAAGGCCATTAAAAGGTAATACTATGGAAAAGGTCAGTGATCAATGTATTTCACAGTGCAAACGTGACTCACGCACGCTTTTAGACTATACACACCGTAGAAGCCCTTCATTTGCAGGCAGCTGGTGACAGCCATGAAATCCAATGTCTAGTTAAAAGAGCCTTCTCTGCACCTTGAATTGAGAGCATTTGAAACAAACAAAAGGCTTTCTAAAAATAGAATGCCGATTTCCTAATATTTTCTGCAAATTTCAGCAGCCAGGGCCACCTTTTGTCTCCACTCTTTTTTTTTTTTTTTTTTGGCCACTTTTTAAATATTTTTGGAAAGGAGGAAATTCCCATGCCCTTCCTCATACTGAACACAAGAATTGACCTGAGCCATTTGATGACAAAAAGATTCTTTCCACTCGAACTGTATGTCAGCTACACTAAAATCAATTTTAACTTTTCAATTGGGGGGACTATTCTTAACTTTAAAAAAGAATAAAGAAGCACCTGCTTACACAGCAGTGTTAACAATTTGTATTTCTGCCACTCAGCCTATACCAACTCTCGCACCCTCCTATAGGTCCTGCTGGCTTGTTCAACTCAATCCTATTAAAATGGTCTATCATTTCCACTCATTAATGATACTTCTTAGATTATTTTAACTGGATATTGCCTTAAAGAAGAATTAGATGTATCCCAATGTTTTATTTCAATTGCCCTGAGCCCTAGACAAATGTTGTCGTGTATCAAGCCAAAGTCTAGGCATTCCTACAACAACTAAAACCATATACCCTATTTTTCAGACTAGAAGGCGCACCCACAGGACCATAAAATGCACCTAGGTTTTAGAGGAGGAAAATAGGAAAAAGAATCCCCATTGCACTGCCGCCCCCCTCCCCGCCCCCAGCGAGCCAGGTAAGCTACATTCAGACTATAAGGCACACCCCCATTTTCCTCCCACATTTGGGGGGCGTGCGTGTTATAGTCCGAAAAATACGGTAATAGTCAGTTTCCCATTACATGACTTCATATTCAGTTTCTGGTTTGTGCTGCTTGATATAAAATTTGATTTCTCCAATTCTAGTCAAATTAAGAGAAAAAATTGCTAAGGCAGCAATCTCAATGAATGGTACAGTTATCAGCAAAGCACATTCTTTAGAGGCATACACCACCACTGATTAGACTGATAAAACAATCACTGACTGACAAAGATTCACCTCTAGACGTGACTGACACTGTGCCAAATGACATTGAACCTGGAAACAGTAACTGCACAGAGCTGTCTGTTTTGGTTTATGAAGACAATAAATACAACATGTTAAAATGTTTTACTCAAAATATCTATTCATCATTATTCCCCATACACCTTGTAACTCAGAAGAAAAACAGCAATTATCACATAAAAAGAAACTCACAGGAGGTATTGCCTTTTCTTCCAGGAAGTTTATGCTATGTTTGTTTCCCCTCCTTTTTTTTTTTTTTCTATGACATCTATGTCTAACTCTCTTCTCTGGGAGGGACTAAAACATGGGCAAGCTAGAACCATATGCACAATTTTTAAAACAACAAGCACAAATGCAGTAATGCTACTACTGAGCCTTGGTCTCTATGAAAGGGCTTATGAAAGGGTTGGCCAAAACGGTCCTTTGGCTTTTTCCATGTGATGGCTCTAGTAGCGCTTAGCTGTCTTTAACTTCATTCGAAACAATTTTGTTACATTATATTGTGACAGCTGTCATATCAGTGTGCATTAAAAAGACTTATCAAAATGGGTTAATTTTTTATGTAGCTATCTTAATACTGAAGATGGAAGAAAAGAAGCAATATTTCAGCATATTATACTTTATTATTTCAAGAAAGGTAAATATGCAACAAATGCAAAAAAAAAAAAAGATTTTTGCAGTGTATGGAGAAGTTGCTGTGACTGATCAAACGTGTCAAAAGTGGTTTGTGAAGCTTTGTGCTGGAGATTTCTCATTGGACGATGCTCCACAGTCAGTTAGGCCAGTTGAAGTTGATAGCGATCAAGTAGAGACATTACTTGAGAACAATCAATGTTATACCACACGGGAGACAGCTGGCATATTCAAAATATCCAAATCGATAAAGTTATTGGTGAAAATAAAAAATGTGTCTTTTATGGAAAAAACTAAACAGACTTTTTGGCCAACCCAATACTTGCAAAAACCAACCAATGCAATTGATACACATTCCTGTCAAGGTAACAATGTCAGAGGTAGAAGGACCTTACAGACCAAGTGGTTCTATTCTCCCATTTGCCAGATAGAAAGTAAGAGTAGGGAGATTTGATTAAGAACATCCATTTACCTAGTGGCAAAGCAGAAACTTGAAATCAAGGTTTCCTAGCTCCTGGGCTCATACCATTTGCATTATATTTTCTATTATGATTCTGTGTAGACTTCAGGAGCTTTCAAAATATACAGACACTTGGCCCCATCCCTGATTCAGCATACCTAGGGGCAGGTCCCAGGAATCTGTATTTTTTTCCAAAGGTCCCCATCATGATTGTGATGTGCAGTCGGTGCTGAGAATCATTGTGACTTAGAGCAACAGTGTAACGGTCTCTGGCACTGTGACAAGTCACAAGCTCCAAAGCACCCTCTAATGCGGGGGTGTCAACCTCATTTTCACTGGGGCCACATCAGCCTCGCAGTTGCCTTCAAAGGGCCGAATGTAACTTTAGGACTGTGTACACATAACTACTCCTTAACGAGGGGCAAGGAGCTCGCGCTGCCGCCGGGTACAGACAAGGTATTGGGCCGGGTGCAAGGTGGAGGGCCGGATTCGGCCCGCGGGCCTTGTGTTTGCCACCTGCGCTCTAATGGGTTCTCATCTCTCATCTGTTTCTTTGGAACTTGTTGAGGAACATCTTCCATCTCAACTGTAACTACGCAAGCAACCCCTTTAACTTTTGTGTTTTTTTCCCTTTCCTCTGATCACTTCAAACTCACATATGTAGCCTATAATTCAGATCTCCATATCGGGGGGGGGGGGGGGGGTTTACTGGATTTCCACCATCTTTAAGGAAGAGGAAGTACTGATGTCTTTTTCTGGAGGATATTCAACTGTTCAAATCACTGAGAAGACCAGATACTACAAGAGAGAAGATTGATGGAAATGAAGTCTAGCAGCATCTCCGCCATGGTTAGGTACCAAAGTAAAGCCAGGAGTCCATTATAAATATACTGCCTTTCCAGACCAACCTTACACAATTGCTGAAAGACAAATTAATTGATATCAAATTAGTTAAAAGGAGAGGGTTTGGATCCTTTTTGTTGAGATAGCAAGCTAGGCTTAAACAGAATGAAAACATATTGCAGAATGAAGAATACAAAATGAAATTGATCAACCAAGTAGAGACCCCCTGCTCCCCAGGTACTAGAATTGACTCCTAAATCCCTCATTGTAGGAGAATTTGTGTTGGAGGAACTTATGACCTTTGGGGGAACTCAATGAGCTCTGGGGACTCACCGGGCTAGGGAAAGGAGTATTATGAAAGCTCAGACAATTGGCTTGTTCACTGAAATAAAACACTAGATAAAGTGAATCTTGATGGCATTGTACTAAATTTACATTGGCGATCGTGATTGTTGGGCAATTCATGTCTATTTCTCTCTGATCTCAAGGCGAGGACAATCATGCATCAGTGAAAATGCTGGTCATCCCAGTAGTGATAGGGAGAGAATTGAAAAAGTTGGATTTTGTCTGGAGATTAGCAAGCTCTGTCTTCTGCTCTACTTTCACCCTCTAGTACACAGGGGGCAAACACAGGGTCCGCGGGCCGAATCCGGCCCCCCACCTTATTTTATCCAGCCCGGCACCTTGTTTCTACCCAGCATCAGCACTGAGCTCTCACTTAACTGTTAAGGAGTAGTTCCATTTATACAGTCCTCAAGTTACATTCGGCCCTTTGAGGGCAACCGCGAGGTTGATGTGGCCCCCGGTGAAAATAAGTCTGACGCCCCTGCTCTATCTAGTGCGTGGATCAGCACACCAACAGAGCTGCTCAGAGCCTGAACCGCAAAGTTCAACTATCTGCGCACAGCCTTTCTGCCTGCTGCTTGTGGGAGGGGTTTGAGTGACACAGTCCAATAGTCCAAACTCTTCTTTCCTACTGAAACAAGTGAGCAGAGAGAAAAGACTTATTGACCTTTGTTTGAAAGTTTCCTATTACTGCTGTATAGGGTTGTGGGTAATTATTGAAGTCTTGCCTGACGGTCAGTAAATATTCCACCAAATGGCCTCTTTCCTCTGAATCATCATGGCATTTCGATTCACAGAGAGGTTACTTCAACATGCTTTGAGTTCCGCATGTTAACCTGCGCTGACCTCTTTTATCAACTTTCTCAACTATCTTCTGAGGGTGAGAACCTAACAGTTCAGCAACGCCACTTAATTCAATGTCTTCAAATGCTTTCCCACCTAAACGCTTTGCGGATGCTACAATATTTTCCATTTCTTCTACCGCTGGAAGGAAACCTTCACAATCAGGTACAACCTCATTCCAAATTTTCTGCCAAGCTCCATTAAAGGTTGATCATTTTATTTCTCTCACTATCCTTCTACTATCATTAAAGCATTACAAATGGAGACATTTTGCCAAGTTTCTTTTCCAGTAAATTCTGGTGTCTCTCATAAGATCTGCAAGTTAGGCAAACATACACCAAGTACAGTACATCGTGAACACTTCTAGCGCTCCCAGATGCATGGGTTGAAGGACTGCAGTTGTATTGAGACGGGCGGGGGCAGGGGAGAGGTGGAGATAAACTTTAACACAAGAATCAGCATTTACTATCGCGCTTTCGTCAGTGGGAGTAGTGTCCAGAATCAGCAACACTTTGAATTCAATATTTTTTTTTAGTTTAAATATTGTTTAACCTCAGGAGCAAGACATTTCAAAAAACTAGTACAAAAAGAGTGTCTCAGTGATCCAGATTTTATGGTGTCCCCTCATGTAGACAGAAAAGTGTTTCTCGCGTTCTCTTCTACCAGGATAAGGATTTTGAAATCTGTGAAGCAACATGGGTTTATTCAGAAACTTACCCCACGCGTTGGAACAAAGCAGAGCTTTGAGCTTGTCTTTTCCAGGCTTGAAGCCTCTGGTCTTTCTCACAACAGGTGTGCAAATAGGCACATGCTTCCAGAACAGGACCATTTCATCAGCATCAGACACCTACCTGTTCAGGCAAATAGCCATTTTCCTCCATGAGTTTCTCCAGGTATCCAGGATACTCTCAGCCACTTCTTTTCATACAGACTATAGCATTTCCTGAACCTATTCAACCACCATTACTTGTGGTAAATGTTAAAACTTTATATCCAGACCGAAATTTAAACTTGCATTTTGGTGAAAGAGGCCTATTCGGCCTCTTTCTGCTTTAGAAGCCACAAATACAAACCTCTTTCCATTTTGTCTATTTTGGCATTTCAAGTTATGTATGATTTTCTCAATGATCCCTGCATGACGCCCCTCAACTCGCTGGCCCTAATGACTTTCTCATTTCTCTCCATTGTATGAATCGGAGATTCATTAACACCAAGAAACGCCCTACAGAGGTCTTAGTTCCACGATTAGCAAGCACTGCAAGAACTCTCATTTTTGTTTGCAATACACATTGCCTCTCTTGCCCTCTCCACCAGTCTTGCATTTATTTCTGTCATCTACTTTTTGCTTTTTTGATTGGATGCTATTCTTCCCCAAACTTACGCAAATTTACGATTATTGGATATTTTGTGTCACTCAATGAATGGTACACAACACTAACTTGTAATTTAGGAGAAGCAAATGACAACATTCACGAGACAAATAAAAAGGGCAAAACAGCTTTTGCATGACTACGCGTGTGTGCTAGATAAGCTGCAAAGGAAGCAACAGACAAAAGAACAAGAGTAGAAGCAAGCAACTGAAATATCGGTCTCGTTACAAGACAACATAACGGTGACTTGAACTTGCGCATTGTTCCAAAACTCTCAAAGGTGCAGACTAGGTCAACTCAAATTTTGCACGGGAATGACTTGCAGTTGTGGAGAAATCATGCAACTCGGGAGTCAAGGTCAGGCCACCGGGCTGAGACGAGAAGCCCAAATATCACCATCTAGGAGAAAGCAGACACAAAAATAGGAAATGAAGTCAGGAACAGAGGCAGTCTGCTCAAGATTGTAAGCTAGAGCGGCAATAGAAATTTGGGATAATAATGTATGCCAAATTGCCCTTACAAAGGCTGACCCAATTTGCATGCTCACTAAGAGTGGATGAGAATCCTTTCCCTCCATATGCTCACCAACAGGGAATATTACCAACCATGGTGCGCCAAGCAGAAGGTGAATAACAAGGTATCTCATTTTTGTTTTAATTTTCATTTCTTTAATCATGCTTCCATATGGTAAGCCATTTCTGTTTCTTCAACTTTCCACTGTTTATATGTTTTGTCCATTTTTAATTTTTTTCTTGCTGATTTATAGGCACCATTAGCATATTAGGGAGCTCTTATTTTTAATTTTATGTTGCAAACATTTTGCCCACTCCTGTCATGTACTTTGTAATTTTATTTATTATTTCTTGTTACAAGGATGTTTTGAATATTTAGGTAGTCAAATGTTTTATACCTTCCTTTGAGAAGCTTGCTCTTCCCTAAGATGATAAAATTATATTCACCTAATGCATTCATTATTTTTATAGTTCTGTGGTATTATTTCAAGGTATTGAGGAAAATATGGACTATTCAATAAATGGTGTTAGAATAACTGACTCTCCATCTACAAGTGTCTGAAGGCCTCTCTCAGTGGTGTTTCCCCTCTTGACTAGAGACACAAAAGTTATGATAAAGTCAGAGCCCCAGAAAGACCGGATTAGGGGCTCAAGTCGGTTCTAGTTGGCCACTCAGTTTCTCCAGAGGTCAGTGTAGCTTGAGGAGGGGAGTGTTTCCAAATGAATAAAAAGTTACTATATATTTTTCTGCTTTAAGTTCTGTTCTGCTAGCAATCTATACTCCTGACTTTGAACTGAGGGATTGTACCAAGTCCTCAGGTCTCTGATCTCCTGATAATGGTTTTACTAATAATTTATAAATAGTCACGGTTTGGCACAACTTAAGCAATTTGAAAATGAACTGGCTGTTAGATGAGATTAGGTAACTACCATTGACTCTATTAGGGCAAATACTCATTTTTTGGAGGGAAAGCTGAAGCAAATACACATAATTATGTAGTGAGTAATTTATTTTAGGGAAAATGTTCACAATTGTTAAATTCAGGTGGTTGGTAGCTGAGCGCTCACTGCACCGTTCTATTTCTCTGTGGGTTTGAACAATCTCAAAATAAGAAAATGGGGTGTGCATACCTTATGAGTGCATGAAGTAATAATCTGATGTTTCGTGGCTACGTTTTTAGGCGCTGTAACATAGGTGCCTTTTCAGGTTAAATACAAGATGAAGAGTTACAACTAAAGAACAACTGATCATTGCAGGGAAATCACTTTAAAAGAAATGGGTTTCTTCTCTTTAAGGCAATAGATTACCGTATTTTTCAGAGTATAAGCTGCACCCCATTTGCCCCCCAATTTGGGGGGTGCGTCTTATAGTCCAAATGTAGCTTACCTGGCTAGTGGTGGGGCGGGGGGGGGGGGGGGGTCAGTGGTGGAGTGGGGTTTTTTCCCCTAGTTTCCTCCTCTAAAACCTAGGTGTGTCTTATGGTCCAGTGCGTCTTATAGTCCGAAAAATACGGTAAATACTGAAGCATTATGAAGCCTGAATCCCAGCATCAGTCAAATGGGAAGAGACTCAATTTCCAAGTATTCTAGTATTCTTTTTCTCCACCAAATTTGGACAAAATATAGTAATTTCACCTGAAACCAGATTATGTGAACCTGGGGACAGTTCACCTCTGTAATACTAATGACAACTGTTTTCTGTACCATACAAAAGATAAGAGATTAATGAAAGACAATAAGGAGCAAAGAAGAGCATGCAAACTGACAACCGTGGGTAGAGAGCAAGACTCCCCTATGTTTAACGAAATCACTGGGTAAAACTTCATTAAACCAAATTTCAAACGCTAGAATATCCTTCTACCCACAACATTCACTTAGGGTCAGAGTTTCATCCGGTGTTCTCTAACCTTGCTGAGAATACGTCACTTATGCGAGATTCTGGAGCCAAGGGAGTATGAAGAATAACATCTCTGAAATCAACTCCCTATGTTATCTTTTAGTTCTGCAAACAATATAGGAACTTGAAGCTGCTAGGATGGTAACAAATAATGGTATCGTCAAGTGCACCTCTCTTCCGGGTGGTTTTCCAAAGCACATTTGTCTACAGGGTTGAGAGTGCAACATCACTCTTCTGGCCCTTGTGAATCTAAGGCGCCCGGCCTGCTCCGTAAGGAGAAACAAAGCCCAGCTGCTTGAGCTCTGCAGTCATGAGCTGGACTGACTCTGCTTAAGGATCCAAAAGGGCAGGATGTTCTCAGGATGTTCTTCTGCCAGCATTTCGAACAAGAACAAGGTGGGGTTTTTTTAAAGAATTTATTTACTTATTTTTAGGGAGAAGAGAAGGGATGCAGAGAGGGAGAGAAACAGCAAAGTGTGGTTGCCTCTCGCGCGCCCCCCACTGGGGACCTGGTCCATAACCCAGGCATGTGCCCTGACTGGGAATCGATCCCAGGACTCTTTGGTTCACAGGCTGGCGCTCAATCCACTGAGCCACACCAGCCAGGGTGGCTGTTTGTTTGTTTGTTTGTTTTTAATGCTACACCCTGTGAGGATTTGTATGTACAAACAGGGTTGTGTTCATTGCAGCTTCTGTTGTGAAAGGACATTTGCTCTTAAGGGGGTTGTTTTTATACAGGCTGTGCAGAGCTCATTTTCCCCTTTGAGAAATCTTAAAACACACACACTCAACTGGTGAGGAGAGTAATGGGGGGAAAATGAAGACAACAGTAATTGAACAACAATAAAAAAAGAAATCTTATTTTTTTCAAATTTATAATCTACCCACAACGTATTTACTAATATGATAAAGATGTCATTCAACTGACTTTTGAGACCAAAGAGCAATAATAGAGCCCTTCAAAAGTAAACCTTCATGATACAAAATTTCAGAAATTCATTCATTCTCCTCAATCATCTCGTGCTGACAAAGAGCTTATCATGTACAAGGCCATGTGAATAAATACACTGATTAAAAACCCTTTGATCTCAAGGAACGTAGTGTTCTAGGGGAGATAAATATAACACGTATAAAGTAGAAAGCCACACATTCCATAAGAGTTGCAAAGAATGTGTTACGGGAGCCTGATCTACTTTATATACCCTGGTTCAAACCCTGCTTACCCCTCACCTGAAGAATGCTGTAATTTCCTAAGTTGCAGGTGGCAAACACAAGGCCCGCGGGCCGCATCCAGCCCTCCACCTTGTTTCATCCGTCCTGGCACCTTGTTTCTACCCGATGGCTCCTTGCCCCTAGTTAAGGAGTAGTTCCATTTATACAGTCCCAATATTACATATTACAGCCCTAATATTTTGGCCCTTTGAAGGCAACCACGAGACTGATGTGGCCCCGGTGAAAATGAGTTTGACACCCCTGTCCTAAGTCATCTGCCTGCCATTCAAGCCTATCCACCACAGTGCCTCCAGAGCAATGTTTCTAAAACAAGGGTCTAATCCAGTACTCCCTCCACTTTAAATGACTCCCATGAGTCCCCATGGCTTACTGCATAAAGTCCAACATCCCTCTGTACGACGGGTGCCTGTCTACTTTCCCAGCCTCATCTTTTCCTACCTCGTCCCTTGTTACCTACACGTCAGACAGCTAAGGGGCTCTACCAATCATCCAGATTTCTTTCATCTTCAACACTAGTTCAAGCACCACCTCTTCCAGGAAGCTTTCCCTGCTCCCTCCAGATGGCTCTGAAGCACGGACTGGAACCCTCAGAGGCTTCCTCCCACGCTTAACTATGATTACAGCATTTTGACATTTCACTGTAGTGCCATCTGTTTCCCTGGGTTTTAATCATTTCTGAACGCCCTGACAGTATCTGCAAGAGAATAGATCATTTCATTACATAAAAGGCTGACACCGGAAGGGAGTAAGAACTGCATGCGACACTCACAAAAGGGTTAGCATTTAAAGTGGCCTTTGAAGAATGGGTAGGATTTCCAGTGTGTGGAGAAGACGGTAAGCAAGTGCGAGGTAAGAGGGGGCAAAGGCGGAGGCAGGAAAATGCAGGGTGTGGGGATTAGGTGAGGTGAGGATAAAACATAGTGGCAGAAGTGGATAGTAAAAAACAAAATTGGAAAAGTCTGTTGAGGAAAATCAGAGAGGGCCTCAGATGCCTGATTTCTTTGGTGAGATGGAGTTATGTTTAAATGTCTTGGGTTTGGGTTTGCAATGACTAAAAAGCAGCTGTTGAAGATAAATCAGCTTCATTCTTCCTTGTTACTAGGTCTCAGCACAAACATTCCTACGGAAAAAAGTCCTAACTATTTGTGTCCTAAGTAATTTAGGGATATCACGCTGATATTTATCATCACGTTGGTATGTTCTTGCATTTTAACCTTTGATAACAAAGACAGTCACGAAACACCTTCAATTTCCTTCTATGGTTTGATGGGTCACTAACCAAATAGACATCCACAGTTCTTAATAATAATCTATTTTTCACATTAAAATTTCATGGAAAATTGTGCATATTTCTTACTGGGTCACAGGATATTTTTTACAGCTCTGAAAAATTCTACACCACAAAGTCAAATGGAGTCTATGCTGCAACAGTGCCCTCTGCTGGCTCCAGTGTGGAACAGCTAAACTCCAGGCTGAGAACTAACGCAGAAGCCAAGGTTAAGGGGGTGCGTGCAGTGGCGAGCAGGCCCGCAATGTCTGTACTTCTCCTTTCATGTTAAACAGAATGTTGACTTGATAGCTCCTCAAGGAATCGACTCACTTTAGCAGGCCAGGAATTGGGCAAGTGTTTTGACAAATTCCATTTGTTCCCTTCCAAAGATTTTAAGAAAAGGCACATTAATTAGAACAATAGTTTTCTGATCTCCTCCATTTGCTTTTTCTCTTTACGTCATTTTCACTGTCCTGCATAAGACAAAACGAAGCGTTTAGTTAAGGACTGCTTTAAGGAATCCAGCAATCAGCCTGGCTGGTGTGGCTCAGTGGATAGGAATCCAGCAATCACGGACCTAGTGCCCTTGTGGCTGGCCAGGTTCCAACCTGAAATACAGCCATGCAATTTCCTAAGGCTGGTGCTAGATGCCGTTTGCCCCATCTCTTAACCTTAAGGGTAGCAAACAATACAAAATCAGCATACAGTGGCTCCTCCTGATGACAACGGAAAGCAGCTTTTAGCCAGCACCTAGCACAACGGCGTCCTGCTGGGAATTAGATGACTTAATATGTTAATATGATAGGGGCAGATGCACTGTAAATCGTGGAGTGTGATCCTCATCAGAGGTGCTAGTATTGCAAGTTCAGACTGCCTGCAATTCCAGGAAATGCTCACAGCGGGCTAGAGAACAATGAGAAGTCCCCAAGTGCACAGGCACCCCCCTCTCTGCAAAAACAATTTCAAAACCCTTTCCTGGCTACCTGTGGTTCTTTTAAAACACCTTTTTTCAACCCAATTCTGAATAAGCCCTAATTAAGGGACCATAGGCTTCTCTTGTGTCTTACTTCTATGGGGTCTTGGGGGTTCCGATGCAGAGCTTTACAACCTGGGACCCTAGGATAAGTTCTTACTTTCGGTCACCTCCGAAGTCCATACTGTCCCTAAGGCCTCCATGAGCAAAAGCACGGGGCAGTGCTCCCTGAGACACAGGTGGTGAAGCAGCAGTCCCTCCTCCCTCCAGCACAGCCAGGGAGGCACGTACACAGGGCAAACCCAGCTCACTGCCACAGACACCAAACGATAGGTACCACAGAGGTCTGGGACTCGGGGCCACAGAGAGAGGAGGTAACCACTTCACAGTTGACTTGCAAAGCCTAGCCAAGTCATGGGATCAGATCGTGCCTTTTACATTTTCATATATTATTCATCATGGAAGTTTTCCATCAACTTTGAATGTTAAAGATATCACATTTAACATTTTCATCGATTATTGAATGCCTTGGTGACTCCTTAAAGTTTGCTCCTGAGGCTAGTGCCTCACTAGATGTGCCCTTGTCCCGGCCCTGGTGATTGGAGTGAGAGCGTTAAGTGATGGGCATGATTTTGCAGATAGAGGAGTAAAAGGCAGCCCTGTCGAGGAGGAGGCTGGAGAGAAGTACTGGGCTGGTGGGCGGGCTGAGAGCCCACGCTGTTCAGAAAGGCTAATTTGTGGCAGCCCCAGAGGAAATCAGCATGGTGAAAGCAGAATACGGAAAGGACATCTGCTTACCTGGTTCTGGCTGCTCCAGGCCCCCCACAATCTCCTCTCCTAAACGCCAAGGCACGATCCATCGATCGAGCCCCTCTGGGGAGGATGCTTCTGGTCTTTGCAGTGCACCTACTCTGAAGTGCTGTCCCTCAGCGCAGACTTCAACAACCGGCTGCTCTCCACAGAGACCAGCCCTCGAAGTGGCCCCTCTGGCGTCCCACCCGCAGTGCCCCTTGTTCGCCTGAGGTCCACTCCCCCTGCGCAGGGTGGGCTGGTCCCCCACAGGAATGGGAGGACTGTATGCTGTCACTTCCGACCGTATGTCAGGACACTTCCTCATTTATGCTGCTCAAACCCCTGGCCCCCGCCCCACTAGGTCCCAGCAGCAGCCAAAAGGCCCTCTCGATTAACCATCTCAAGACCAAAGTCATAAGACACTGCAAGGGTCCGTTTGTAATTGGATACTGCTTAATGGTCGCTACTGCGCCTGATCTTTTGGACAGGGGGCAAATTTTACAGCTGGAACAAACACCAGATTTGGTTAGCATTTAGCACTCATTCGTTGATTTTTGTGAAAAGTCACCAAATTAAGTATATGTCAACATTTAGTACCAGCAGTGCATCCTCACAAGTACACACACACACACACACACAGAAACCCTCTAAAGCAAGCTCTACAAACGCTGCCTGTGAACGCTTGAATCTCCATCAAGAGCCAGGAAGAAAAGTATTTAGAGAAGGGGGGTGGTTTCTCGTGGGAACTGGCCTAACAGAAGCGGAGCCCCATAGAACTCCAGCTTTGCGGGGAGGGGAAGAGGAGGAGCTGAATTTGTTGCTCCCACTTAACCCCTTTAAAAGACCTCAAATTTCTCGGATGCTCTTTGCAACTGCCCGGCTCCAGGTTACTTTGGCTTTCTTGCAAAGCAATTAAAATGGCTAGTCCAAGTGAGACTGGTAGCTCAGGCAAATACTCATAGAAAATGTACGTGAAACATGGCTGTTTATGCCACGCAGTTGTTTTAATGTTAACGTGCACTGAAAGCGACCAGGGCCTGAAGATACCTGTTTCCCCCAAATCTCTAAACACATATTTTGCTTCAGGAATCCTGTCTGCAGATCATTGGTTGTTTTTAAGGCCTTAGTAAATGAGTCCCAGGAAACGTAACAAGAACAAATGCCAGACTTAGCAAATAAAAACACATGTCACCCAATTAAAACCAAATCTCGGATAAATGAGGAATAATTTTATAATATAAATATGTCCTATGCCATACATAGGACACACTTATACTTTAAAAATTATTGGTTGTTTAGTTGAAACTCAAATTCAACTGAGTCACTTGTTTGTTTGTTTTTTCCGGCAACTCTAGGAACAATGCAACGACTACTTGAATTCTTAGAGTCTAATGAACAAGACACAAGTCTATATTGACAGGTAAAAATATCACAAGGATTCTTAATAATTTATACATGCAAAATAACAGTCACATTGAAATATTAGAAAAGCAGTACACTTGTATTTATGTTGAGAAGATTATCAGACTGACAGTTAAGACTATTAAGGCTTTTAATGGATTTGCAAAATGCCCCCTGCGGGCGGAATCCGGTTTGTAGCCATTTTTTGGTATGGTCTTTGAGCTACGAATGGTTTTGACATTTTGAAATGGTCAAATAGAATCAAATGAATAACATTCTGTGGCAAGGGAAAGTTATATGAATTTCAAATTCCAGTGTCCATAAATAAAGTCTTATTGTAACCCAGCTACACCCACTCATTTGCTTAGTGTCTTAAGCTGTTTCCGGGCCACAAAGGCAAAGCTGAGTCAAAGCAACAGAGTCGAGTCAACCCGCAGAGCAGGAAATATGTGCTTCCCCGCCCCCCACAGAAGCAGTTTGTTGACCCCTGATGAGATGAAAACATCATCTGCCAAGTGGTATAGCTAATCATCCGCTCTGTTAGCCATCACCTAAGTGAGCTGAACATTTTCTTTATTTGCAGAAATTGCTTAGCCGTCCTTTTTCTCAGTGTCAAAAACAGACCATGCTCACATTGATGCAAAATTTTGGTAAACTGAAAAACAATGGTGTTTGAGATTTAGTTTAACAATGCAGATGTCTCTGTTTTTCACGATTTCTAATCCACTCCCTTGTCCATTGCCCCACAGCCTCACAAACCAGAAATTACTTCTGTAGTGTTTAGTTGGGTCCCGGATCCCGTCACCAGTCAGTAGTTTATGGAGTGGCTAGCCTGCCACCTAGTGGGGAAAGATATGAGAGCTCCATGTATATGTACAATGTGTATGTATATATACGTGTATGTCTATGTATTTACTTATTTTTTTTAGACAAACTGCCTAGTTATAGGCTGTAGAATCATGAATGAATGGTTATAATAGCAATTCATTCCATTTGAATAGTCCTTTGCCAGTTACAAGGCATTTCCTCATGTAGTATTTTAATTAACCCTCCCTCAGGACAATGCTGTGTTATGAGCAGATCGTCTGGTTTTCAGATGAAGAAACTGAGTCTGAACATAGGCTTCTTCAAGGTCATACAGGTGGATTCCAACCCAAATGCCATGTTCTGTTTGCGGAACTTAAGCCCGCCGAACTTATGTTCCCCGGTTTCCCCATTTCTAGCTCTACTCTATGAACTATTTGAAAGCCTGTTTGGCACAAGTACAGTTATTTTTATTTTTTAATCCAAGGACAGACTTTTAAAACAAATATAAGCCATCCAAAATATCCCCTCTCAAGACAAAGAATTCTGCAAAGACAAACAAAACTTTTTCTTGGTAAATGTTTAATTGGTGTTTATTAAAAACAGGGTATGAGTTAAGATCCATTTTCTGATGGAAAGTGCATAAATTGGGCAGAAGACTCTTAAGGCTTAATCCTCGGAGGATTCTTTGATTACTGGCAGAACACCTGTCACCAGCCAGCTTTAAATCCTTTTTTGATTAAGACATAATAACATTTTTCCAATGCAATATGATTCCATTACTTGTAGGCCTACAAAATGATCTTTGCATAGAGCTTCGAGTAAGACACAGAGGTCTCAAAAGGAGATCCATTTTAATTGCTCTGTGTCTCCGGAACTTCCAGGGGCTTTTTGTGAATCTGCAAAGGGAACTTTGAGCTCCCTGTGCTAAACCTCATTTGAGGAGGGAGATTTGTGGGCTCATCCAGGACTTAACTAAGGTGCCTCTGTAACAGTCTGTGTGCTTAGTGATGACCAAGGAAAAACCTGAAGAAAGAGTCATGTGTTCAATGACATCCATCTGCTGAATCTGCACTCGGGCACACGATGGGAATATACTAAATCATGGGCCACCTGCTAAATGCAGCTGGACTTGTCAAGTACATCCGAAAAGGCACAAAGGGCCAATGCCAGAAAGAACAGTTTCCACAGCTGTACATATCACTGTTCTCAGGCTGTGCTTCTTTCTGGTGAACACCCCTCTAGAGAGAGCACTGCAGTATTACTTGCAAATAGCTATACGCTCATTAAAATCTCAGCTCGAAGATGACAGACAGCTGTCAAAGGATAAGGGGGCTGGGGGGCTCGATGAAAGAAGGTGAAGGGATAAAGCAAACACACACACATATCACATAGACAGAGACAGCAGTGTGGTGATAGCTACAGGGAAAGTCGGTGGTGGGAGGTTGAGAAGGGCAAAGGGGGGGTGGGAAGGGGACAGAAAGAGACTTTGCTCGGGGCGATGGACGCAAGATGCCGTGTGCAGATGTTTGGTTGAGTTTTACACTTGAAAGCTGTATGGTTTTAAGAGCCAATGTCACTCCAATAAATTCCATTTAAAAAAAAGAACTGACAATTAGAAAAATAAAACTGGGAAGGTGAAAGCTGTTCTGTTTTAAAGACAGCGGATCTCTCTTGAGGGATATAACCACATGGTTTGTTAACCATAAGCTTAATGTTAAACAAGTTGGGTTAAAAGAAAATATTAGAAATATGGCCCTGGCTAGTGTGGCTCAGTGGATTGAGCGCTGGCCTGTGAACCAAATGGTCACTGGTTCGATTCCCAGTTGGGGCACATGCCTGGGTTGCAGGCCAGGTCCTCAGTGTGGGGCACATGAGCAGCAACCACACATTGATGTTCCTCTCCCTCTCTTTCTCCCTCCCTTCCCCTCTCTCTAAAAATAAATAAAATCTTTTAAAAAAAGAAATGGTGAATATTAGGAAGAAAGATATATTCCCTACTCTTAATATTTCTCCCTATGTGGAGGTGCACCTATTAAAGAATAAATTTCAAAAAGTTAAAAATAAAATTTCTACTCCAGGTAGGGGTGTGAAAACTAAGTCACTTGGGACACAGAATTAAATTATTTCTAAATTTTTAATTAAATTTATTGGAGTGAGTTTGGTTAATAACATAGGTATAAGTATATGATACTATCACACATCATCTGTATATCGTGTTGGGTGTTCACCACCCTAAGTCAAGTCTTCTTCCATCACCATTTACCCCCACCCCTTTACCCTCTCTTACCGCCCCTCAGCACCCTTCCCCTCTGCTATTCACCGTACTACTTATTGTCTATCAGGGTTTTTCCTTGTTGCTCAATCCCTTCAGCTTTTTCACCCAGCCCCTCAACCTCCTGCCCTTCTGACAGCTGTCAGTCTGTTCTCTGTATCTATGCGTCTGTCTTGATTTTGTTTGTTACTTTATTTTGTTCATTACATTCCACATATAAGCAAGAGCATACGGTACTTGTCTTACTCTGACGGCTCATTTCACTGAGCACAATGTTCTGCAGTTACATCCATGCTGTTGCAAAAGGTAAGATTTCCGTTTTTAACAGCCAAGTACTATCCCATTGTGTAAATGTCCCAGAGTTGTTTGATCCGCTCATCTACGGATGGGCACTTGGGCTGTTTCTAGATCTTGGCTACTGTACATAATGCTGCCATGAACATCGGGATGCACGTATCCTTTTGAATTACTGTTTCGCATTTCTTTGGGTAGTTCCCATAGATGGAATAACTGGGTCATAAGGCAGATCCATTTCTCCATTGATTGTCTACATTTACTATTTTTTAAATTTCTTTAAAGTTTTTATTTAATTTTTATTGATTTATTGGGGTGACATTCGTTAATAAAATTATAGAGGTTTCAAGTGTACAATTGTATAGTACACCATCTGTATATTACATCATCACATCTCTTTCTATCACCATATATTTGGCTCCCTTTACCCATTACTCCCTCCCCCAGCCTCCCAGGGGTGAAATTCTCTTATTGCTACACGTTCAGCATACCCTTAAGTTTAATCGAAGGTGATCCTTACTATTCGTAAGCTTGGGCGGTGATGTGATTTGTATCATAGATAAAGGCGTTCTCTCAAACTCTAGCTTGGACCTGATCCTGGACCTGTTTTATTGACTGCCTCCATTGTCCTCACAGCCAACATTCAGGTTGGGCCACTTCTAGCTGCTGTGGCCTGACCATTTATGGGGCTAGTACGTGGCTCAACTCAGATGTACCTCAATAATTATGCAGAGAGACTAATATCGATCATTTTTAAATATGCCCTGCAGTTCACGACTAGTTTCCTCAATCTGGTCAGGTCATCCTAACTATGTCCCTACAAGATCACAGCACACGTATTTCCTAAAAATGCCCTGGATGGCGTGTCTCAGTGGGTTGGGTGTCGTCCCGCAAACTGAAAGGTCACAAGTTCATTCCTGGTCAGGACACCTGCTTGGATTGCGGGTTTAGTCCCCAGTCAGGATAGGTTTCTATCAGACATCTATGTTTCTGTCCCTCTCTTTCTCCAACCCTTCCCCCTTTCTCTGTAATCAATAAAAGGGAAAAAAATTTAATAATTCCCTAAAACTGCTAGTATTTATATCACAGCTATTATTGATACTACTGCTACTGTTACTAACAACAGCTGACACACACAGTGTTCCCTGTGCTCTAGAAGCTTCATAAACACAAACTAAACCACTCCTCGTGGATCGTACCTGTGGGGTACAGTATTATTGTCATACCCACTTTAAGATGTTAAAACCAGGCCCTGGCCAGGTAGCTCAGTTGGTTAGAGTATCATCCCGGTGTGCCGAGGTTGCAGGTTCAAGCCCTAGTCAGGGCACATACAAGAACCAACCAATAAATGCATAAATAAGTGGAACAATGAATCACCGTCTCTCACCCCTCCCTCCCTTCCTTTCCTGTCTCTCTAAAATCAATAAACAAAATATTTTTAAAATGTTAAAACCAAGGCCCAGAGAGGCTGAGGGACTTCCTCAAGTTCATGCAGCGAATACAATTGTGGGGCAGTATTTAAACTCAAGCAGTCTGATTCCAGAGCCCAAGCTTTCAACTAATGTTGCCTCAATTCCAAGGCACAGTCAGAAGACAAGAAACACGGCCCACCCAGTGAAGCCCAATGACCCAGCTTGGTGTTCGCTACCTTCCATGATCTAGCTGCATTATATTCTCTGCCACAGCCCAGCCTAATGCAGCCCGGCGGCTTGAAGGAACCCATCACTAACAAGTCATGCCCAGGTTACCCTCCCCCGACCCTTTGCTTATTGAAGTTCTACTCATCCTTTAAGGCCCAGCTTCTTGGTAAATATTTACCTGAGACCCCAGCTGGAAGTAAACATTCATCCCTGAATCTTCCCTGACAGCCCTTTATCTAAATTTCTCTAAAGGTATGTAGCACCTTTTACCTGGTGTTGGAATTATTTACATTCATGGCAGCGACAGTCGCTAGACTATACACTTGCTAAAGAAACCCTAGGTCAACGTCTGCTTCAGCCATGACCTTTTCCTTGGCTACCCAAAGATTATTAACTCTTAGGCTCCCTCGGCACTTAGTCCTGAGTCCTTAATTGTCTCTGAGACTTTACCCCGAGGTGCTGCCATTAGTTGGATATCTGCCCTCCCCTGGAAGGTAAACTCCCGGAGGGCAGACGGTACTGTACCTCTCTCTGCATCCTCAGCCTGACAAAGTCTCTTCCTCAGGTGCTTGTTAAATGAATGAATGAATGAATGAATGAATGAATGAATGAAGGCTTTCCTGAATTCCCCCAACCAAATGTAATCACCCCCTTCTCTGAATTCCAATAGTTCCTTATTCTTCCTTGACATTTTTGTTTTCTTTTATCTTGTGTTAGAATTGTCCGTAGACAGGTCTTGGCTTCTTTTGAGATTATAAGCATCCTAAGATTGGAGCTATGCCTTTGGCATCTGCATGGACCCATTACTTAGCAGAATTCCTGGTCCCGTAAATGGGCCCCATAACTGTTTTCTGAATAAATAATTCACCAAAATGAATACAGCTCCTTAGTGATGGGCCTATAGCTGGTCCCAAAGAATAAATGAAACAGGGCTGTGCTGGGTGACACAGTTGAGGTGACAGCTGTGTGACGGAACAGCTGTGAGCCACAGGCCCTGTCCCACCTACACAAACAAGCAGCCACCATTCATCACTGTCAGTACTGACATTAAAGGCAATTCATTATTCTTTGCTTTGCCACTGGAGAAATTAGGGGAATAAACATCACTTTTCTCCCAAGAGAATAGAACAAACAGATAAAAAATCTATAAAGAAAACATTATTTTTAGGTTCGTCCAATAGCTGCACACGTTCAAGGAAAAGAGAACTATGCACCATTGGTGTGCACACCATAGCACACCATTTGCTAGTGCAATAGTGTTCCAGGCCTAGCATCGTTGACCCTTCGTATCTGTGGGTTCCAAATTCACAGATGCAACCAACTGAGGATTGAAAATATCATTTGGGAAAAACAGGTTACGCTGTTGCTGACATGTGCTATGTCATTAACTCCATGATGGTTGTGTCTGTACCGAACTTGTACAGACTTTTCCTTGTCATTATTCCCCAAACAACACAGTATACCAACTATTTACACAGCACTTACATTACATTGTAGTGGGTAGTTTAAGAGGTGATTTGAAGTATAAGGGAGAATGATGATGGTAAATGACTACATGACTGGTTTATATATTTACTGTACTATCCTTTGATCATTATTTTAGACTGTACCCTTTCTACTTGTAAAATAAAACTTGCCGGAAACAATATGCCATGTTACACTGGCTACAGCCTCACACATCTCATATTTACCAGGTTTCCTGACTGCATCATCTCTATTGAGCTTGATTTAATCTCACGCTGTCTTGTTCATCACGGTCCTCAAGTCTACAAAATCCATTGCTAATGTGTCAGTAGGAGGCCACATCAATTGATTGAACTGAAGCGGAATTAAAAGTAATTAAAGACTACAAAGTGGAAAATCAGCGATGGTTATTGCTCACCAGTCAGGCATGTCCCACAGCCAGATTTTGAAGAACAAGAACAATGTGACAGAAGCAGTCAAAGCATCTGCTTCATTGAAGGCAATGAGACTAACAAAAATTCCAGAAGGGCTCTGGCTGGTGTGGCTCAGTAGATGGAGCACAGGCCTGCAAACCAGAGGGTCGCCGGTTCGATTCCCAGTCAGGGCACGTGCCTGGGTTGCAGGCCAGGTCCCCATTGGGGGGCGCATGAGAAGCAACCACACATTGATGTTTCTCTCCCTCTCTTTCTCCCTCCCTTCCCCCTCTCTAAAAATAAATAAATAAAATAAATCTTCACCAAAAAATCCCAGAAGGGTCCATCAGATGTGAAGAAACTGCTAATGACCTGGACAGAACATCAGGCACATCCGTCTCGGCAACATCATGGTCACAGCCAGAGCAAAAAGTTTGTTTGTGATGTTGAAAGACAAGATCGCTGGGGTTGGGGGGGAAAGGCAGAAAACTGTACTTGAATTGACAATAAAATTAAAAAGTAAAAATAAAAATAAAATTGAAAAAAAAAGACAAGATCACAGCAGAATTTACTGTTGAATTTAGCTCGGGGTGGTTTAAAAGTTTCAGGAATCGTTATGCATTATTGAATGTGACAATGAGTGGGGAGTTCGTAAGTGCTGACGTGGAGGCAGCTAAGAAAACATATTTTGGAAACTCTAGATAAGCTGATTGCGAGGAAAACCAAGCAAATCACAACGGACATTTCTGAAAAGAGTGACACGTCTTCAAAAAGAGACTCAGGCAGGTCCTTCGGGAGGTGTTCCGGAAGTGGGTGCTGTTACGCGAGGCGACGACAGCTGCATGCCTGTTATTGTCCCAAAAGGCCTTCCAGTGGGACAAGACATGGAGGTGGAAGACAGTGATATTGGTGATGTGTGTGTTTGTGTCTTAGTCTCTAACAAAAAAAATTTAAAAAGTACAAATATAAATTTAAAAAGCTCATAGAATAAGAATGTAAAGAAAATAGTTTTGTACAGCTGTACAATGTGTTTGTGTTTTAAACTAAGTGTTATTACGAGAGTCAAAAGTTAACCCCCCAAAAGTTTATAATGTAAAAAAAAGTTACAATAAGCTAAGGTCAATTTAGTATTGAAGAAAGAAAATACTTTTAAGTAAATTTCTGTAGCCTAAGCGTACATGCTTATGAAGCCTACGGCAGTGTATGGTAATGTCCTGGGCCTTCTTCACATTCATTCATTCATTCATTCATTCCACTCACTGACTCACGCAGAGCAACTTCCAGTCCTGTACACTCCATTCACGGTATGTGCCTTATACAGGTGTAGCATTTTTTACCTCTTATACTGTATTCTTACTGTACCTTTTCTATGTTTAGACACATTTAGATACACAAATACTGAGCATTGTGTTACAATTGCCTACAGTATTTAGCACAGTAACATGCTGTACTGGTTTGCAGCCTAGGACCATTGCTGTCACATGCTGTACCACGTAGGCCTGTGTAAATATACTCTATGATGTTTGTACAGTGATGAAATCGCCTGATGCTGCAGTTCTCAGAACTCACCCCTGTCGTTAACAACCCATGGCTGCGTTCTCTGCCCGCTTCCCTCATTCCATGGAGCTCCTGTGATGGAGACACCAAAAGAAAATGAGCCATGGGACGAAGAAAAAATAAAATGAATAGATATTCCACGGAATTATGCCAGGGTCGATTCTCTTACACTTGACCTAACTTCAAAACACATCACTTTTATGCACTGGAGGCCACAACTATCTCTCAATACAAGAGGTTTCAAATTTTATTCTTTCTGAAGTTTCATTGAAATGTGATGTAGGTCATGAGTATAGTATGAAATTGGACATCCTCAGTAAAAAAGACATGATGTTGTATTTTCAAACTTCACCTTACATAAAAGAATCTAAAGCCATGTCTCTATGTAATATTTCTTTGTTAAGTAAATATCACTATCCTCTTACGGCTGCTGTGAAAATAGAAACGTGGGCCACTAGTTATCTATTTGCTATCTTTGGGGTTGGGGCAGATTTTATATAAGCAGTTCAGAGAATTCTACTCATTTATTCAAGTGAGTAGACTTTTATTTTATTTTACTTTTATTTATTAAATGTGTATGTTTCAATAATACATAATTACTAATTACCAATCTAACTATGCCCATTTTAATAGCTCCTTATTTAGTAGAATTTATTTATATTTGGCTATAAACTACCCATATTTATCATTTTCTTTGCATTTGAGAACAATTTGATCCCCTAAAATATCTCTGCAATGAAAAATGCATACTCTGCCCAGTGTGAGACTCAAAACACCTTGGTGGAAGATGCTTTCCCTAGCACTCCAACTATGTCTAGCATCTATTTTATGAAAATGCCAGAGAAAGAGATACACTGAGTCTAAATATTTGATAGAAGAACTAACTAATCCCTAGCAATTAGCTTCCATGCTAAACCCTGGCCCTCTCAGAGGGATCTAGAAAGAAGGCATCTCTGTAAGGATGTACTTTCACTGCAATATTAATTTTCATGAATTCATTCATCTGTTCACTCAACGAATCTTTCCTCCGCTGCTATTCTGGGCATGTCACTGCGCAAGGAGCTGAAGCTATATAGAGGAACTCATTAATTCTTCAAAATATGTAAGGTAGGTACTATTATAATTCCCATTTTACAAGTGGGACTTAGAGCAGTTATGTGCCCAAATTCGCAGAAATAGTAAGTGGCAGAGCCACTCAAAAGTAATTCTATTCCCAGTCAGAACACATGCCTGGATTGTGGCCCATGTCCCCAGCAGGGGGCGTGCAAGAGGCAACCACACATTGATGTTTCTCTCCCTCTCTTTCTCCCTCCCTTCCCCTGTGTCTATAATTAAATTAAAAACAGTTTTTTGAAAAAGAAAATAACTCAGACAACATAGACAACTTTAACTTAATCTTTAACTTAAGGAAGCAGTATTTAATAAAAAATCCTAAGCAGAGGATTGATAAACAGCAGGGCACTGTGGACATATCGGATTATTTACTGCAACTTTTCTCTTATTAAAACTGTGCACTGCCTTAACAAAACGTTACCACTACTGTAGATGGCACCAAATTTGGCCATTCAGGATCCCAGTAACTCAGCACACATTTCTCAAGCACTGCTAAAGTCAGGAAGTGCTGTGACTTCCCAGGATCCCAAGATACAATTGTTTTGCGTCTAATTAAAAAACCTAGGGATTTTAGTTATTTTGCAAACCTGTTCCAAATTCATTAGCTGGACTCCAACCATAGGCGTTCATAGAGGCTGTGTAGGCACCTACAGTTCTATCAGGAGATGAACTGCCTCCTCCTTGCTTAAGGCCCATGCAAGGACCCGGGCACGATTAACGGTGGATCTAGTGAGCACGTGGGGATGCCAGACGTCAGAGAGGGTCACTCTCAGAATCTGAGGGTCAGGTTAAAAAGTGTATCCTATGCTACAAGGAATCAACATAGGCTTGATGGCTGCTCGCGCCATTCCAGTGGGCAGTCCAGTTCCAATCAAACTACCTTTCTACGTTTCCTTCCTTAAATCCTTTGAGAGTCAAAAAAAAAAAAAAATCGTGCCACAAAAACTAAACTAAACTAAATATCCGGTAGAAGGAATTCTCTTAATGAAGGAGATGGTCACACTCTTTGAGCCCCATTTTCCTCTTGGGAAGCAGACTGAACAATGCCAAGTGCCTCCCTGGGAGGCCAGATGGAATGCAGTAAGCTGATTTTCAGAAACTCAAGCAAGAAGCAGCCCCTAAGACAGAATTAATTCAAGTTACTGTTTCCTGCCTGTTTGCTTGATTTTTAACAACCAAAGAGCTAAGAAGAAGGCCCTGCTTTGGCTCTTAAGAACTACTTGAGGGTCTGGGCTAAGCCTGTCAGCGTTGCATACCCCCAGCAGCGGTCCGAGATTTCGCACGTTTCCGGATTTCCTATAACACGGCCTCATTTGTTTATGATCATACCCTATGGCTTTGTGGAAGAAATTCAGAGGATAGGAAAAAAGGTCACTACGAGTTGTATCAGGCAAATGAGAATCATAGGGAGGAGAGGATTGGTATTTTTTTAAAAAGATCCCAGTATGACTCTAAAGTTCATCCAAGACTGAGAACCACAATTTCGACACTTTTCTTGGGAGGTTTCTAAGTAATCGGAACTCCCGTCAGCGGTAGGCATCAGCAGTAACTGTAGACCAGGACTGTCCAATAGAAATATAACATGAGCCATGGATATAATTTTAAATTTTTTTAGATAACACATGGCAAAAAGTGAAAAGTAACAGGTAAATTAATTTTAGAATGTATTTTATAGAGGCAAATACATCCAAAGTACTATCATTTTAACATGTACTCAATATTAAACGTGGAATATTTTATAGTTTTTTCTGTACTAAGTCTTGGAAGTTTAGCGTGCATTTTACATGTATAGTATATGCTCTGTACTGAACAGCAAGGGTAGAAGTGAAGGCGCTTTTCTAGCTTTAAAGTATGTTTGAATAAAGGCAAACATGTTTCACCAAGTCACTGGGAGGGCCGGTAGATATCTGGTCCAAGTTCATTATCTATGAGCAAAGTGACTGAGGCCCGAGGGTGAGAGGTTTGTACCACACTGTGCTGATAATTCGTGGCAGCGCAAAGACTCTGGGGTCAGGCCGTTTTCACTATCCCGAAAGAGATTCATCGTTGAAAAGGTCTGTCCTAATAGTCTATCCTAATTCTCCCTTTACTTGATTAACCAAAAAGTACTTTCTCTCATAAAACAAAGACAGTCATCAGAAACTTTTCATTTGGTGGTAAAAATTAAAATACCGAAATTGTACTTTGTTGGGATTTTTTTTTTTTCAGTGGAGCAGGCTTCGGACAGCTCATTTGATGCCTCCTCAGCTGTCAATTTCAGCAGACACAAAGAATGAGGTGGTTAAAGGACCCAATTAACTGTGGAGGTTCCCAGTTGAATAGAGTGATTGATTTCTGGAACAACCCACATATCTGGCAGGAATCATCAGAAGCCTCATTAACAGACTCGTATTAAACAAAAGGGTACCTGCCGTGTTAAAGGCCAACGGTTGGTTACACAAACCTCTTTAGTCTCTTGTCAGTTTTTTTAAGGAAACAAGAGTAAAGTTCACTTAAATACTAATAGCCACCTGCCTGATATTCAGGAGTGTGTGGTAACTAAAAAATCTTTCCGAAAAGAAGATGCTTAGTAACTATCAACATGTGCTTCCCTAGTGTGCAGTTCTGTACTAGAGAGATCTGCGGGCCAATGTGTTTCGGTCCTTTTGTGCCTTTAATTATTCTCTTCAGTGGCTTGTGTTGGAATTTAACCTGGATGCTGTTCCGCCTCCCTCGATGTTGGTTTCCCTGTGGCTTGTCACTGTTATACCCCAAATCTGAGTAAACAGCAACAGGTAGATAAAAAATGACATATATACACTGATTCTGTCACATTTAATGATTGCCGGGGAGCCCCTATACACAGCACAGTGCAGGGCCCTCCAAGAGACACAAAAGTAAGGGAGATAGACCTTCTACCCTCAAGATGCGGAGATGCATGAGAAGGGAACATACAAATAGCCGTAATGTATTTAAAAATCTAAGTATTCAAAGATAGGCATATGCAATATTATGGGAAATACATCTTTTTACAGATTTGTATCTGTGTGATTTGTTCCTATACCATGTTGACTAGGTGTGGGTGAGAAGGGGGCGCATAGATGAGAGAGGGAAAAGAGAAGGGCAGTTTTAATAAGCAGCGACACTTGAAATGAGGGCTTTAAGGATGAAAGCTACAGCCTTGGCTTCCACAGCAGGGGTTTTCTTCTGCTTTAATTACACAGCGGTCAGCAAATCCCCCATTTACCCACAGAAGTAATGCATGCTTGCTTGTCCAATTTTACACTGACTGATAGGATTTGGGAGTGAATTCCCCCACCCCCACAAAAAAAGTGAAATACAGATTTCCCAATCAATGACACCTTTCTAAGACGTTGAAATATTTGCACAGAGAAAGCAAGAGAATCTTCATCATGGGGCTTTCGCACAGCTCAGTTAATCGGGCACAACGCATGAGCCGTACTGGGAAGATACAAGCAAACGACTGTGCCCAGCAGTTGGAGCAACAGACACAGTGAAGGACTGTTGGTGTTAGAGACAGAGAAGCCTTTTCCCACCAGGAAGTCTAGGGCCTTGTTCCCTCTACCCTCTCCTCTTGACCTTGGAGTTGATAAAAATGTTTAGGATTCGCCACTGAGTATGCAGAGCTGGGAATACTGGAGACCACTGAAGATTTTGTTTCTTGTTTGTGGTGGAAGGGACGATAGGGACGCATGTGAGATGAGCCTTTAAGGATGGGATGAGTTTGAGCAGCCAAACTGAAGAAGAGCTGCGACCTGGCAAAGGCAGTGGCATGTACAAGAAAAGTGAGAGAAAAGCCTAAAGAAATGAGAGGAGCCAGCCTGGGGAGATCCTGCACTTCCAGATCAGGAACTCCGGCAAGCGCATTAAAGAGGCCGAGCCAAAGTTCTTTGGAAACAACCAACCAAATCCGAAGTTCTCCTTTGGGCCGAATACAGTACACAGTCCCTAGAATATTCATCACCCAGGAATCAGGGAGGGGAGTGAGAGGACGATATGGCAAAGGTGAAGGAACAATTAGAAACATGTCTCTATCCTTGGCCAAGTTCCTCTCCCGAAGCTGCTTCGGCTGCCCTCTGTCTTTCTGAAGCCCCGTGTAAGGATGAGGGCTATGGGCTGACTGTGCAGAGGCTCTTGGTGAAGGCAGTTGGGCACGGCCACCTGTCCCCCTGCCGGCTGAGAGAGAACAAACATCACAGCCAGTGTGCCTGGCTTCAGAGGAGCACAATTACTGTGCTGCTCTGCATGAAAAGGCAGGCTGAGGGTCAATGCATTCCACCATAATTCTTTTTTTTACGATGTTTATTAGTTTTTTATTTTTACGGAATCAATTGGGGTGACATTGGTTACTAAAATCATATAGGTTTCAAGTGTCCAATGGTATACACTACATCATCCGCATGTTATACTGTGTGTTCACCACCCACACATACATCTTTATTCAGTGGTCCAGAGATTTTCAAACTTAAAAAAAAAAATACAAATCTAGCTCATCCCACCCTTCACCTAAATAAAGCTTTCTTAATTGCATTTATTATTTTTCCTACAAAGATAACTCCTCTGCATTTATGATGGAAACTTTTTTAAATGCAGGGGAAATGTACTTTTCCTTCCTTTTTAAAATGAATGCAGTTTTGCACTTGAAGCTTATGTGTTATTTTCTTCAGAACACTAAAGACAGGGCCAAGGGAAGGATCTGGATTTGAATCCACAGAGCTGGGGAGTCCAACCCAAGGCCCACATGCGGCCCAGGATGGCTATGAATGCGGCCCAACACAAAATCGTCAATTTACTTAAAACATTACTTCCTTTTATTACTAAGTTTTACACTAGGTTTTATTACCTAGATATGTACATTTGCTATATTAGTGACTGCTTGATGATTTTAAAAGACTATCGAAAGGGCCGCTGCATAATCAGGGTTATTATGTGAGGACTTTTTTGCTCATCTGAGGTGATGGATATCACAAAAATTATACATGACATTTTTTGCTGCTCAGTTTTCCTTAGTGTTTGCCTGTTTAATGTGTGGCCCAAGACAACTTCTTCTTCCAATGTGGCCCACAGATGCCAAAAGGTTGAACATCCCTCCCATAGATACTGCAGTCCCAAGAAGACAGGTAGAAAGAGCAGTAAATGCCAGGAGTAGGGGATAGAATATTTAATCGTGAATAGGGTTCAATGCAAGCAAACTCTTTACCCCTGTAGTTTTCCTCTCCAGAACATTTCCAGAATATGAACTAGCCTGTTCTACTGTCTCCGTAAATACATTTGCAGCTTTCACTCCTCTTGTCCTAATTCTCCGTTGAATCCCTGAATGCACTGTTAATTACATAATTTGAAGGGAGTGATCACCGTGTATGTGCTGATGATAGAAATCACCAGGAGTATGAACATTCTCCAAAAGTATGATCACACTGGACTCTGCTCTCCTTAAACCTAAAGGAAGACAAAAATCAAATAGCTATAGTTTTAAGTGATGAAGTGCTCTTTTCCTCTAGTTGCAGGTAGTGTTGCTGATTCCTAAGACTGCAGTTAGGGAGGGGGACAGAGACAAAGGAAGTCACAAGCCCACCCCGGCTTCACTGTGAGCCACGCACGTGACCAATACAACTCCTCGACCCCATTCAAGGTTCGCTTTTCCATATTTTCTCCGATTCCCAGACTCCATGTGAAATACTCTGTAAATAAACTAGGGATACATAGAAGAAAAATAGACACTAAAGCTCTCAACAAAAGACAATATAACTTTCTACACTAAACCTCCTTCCTCCCTGTGCCATCACGACCTAATTTTCAGTGAGGGAGCTGCTTTTGGTCAGAAGCACTGGCATCCCTGCCATGCTGAGTGAAGCAGGCTGGGAGCATTTCCCAGCTGAGTTTAGACTGTCTGGAAACTGGGTGAGTCAGCGAGCGATCAGGCTGGAAATGACCGGCAGTCAATGGAGGAGCGCTGTTCAGCGGAAGGAACAAGGAGTCAGACCGCACCACCATACTGCGCAAGGCTTCGGGGCCCCGGCAATCTGGATTGTGGGGAGGAAGGAAACGAGAGTAACAGAGGCCAAAACCATCACATGGAGAACGACAGGGAGAGCTGAAGCTGGGCAGAGAGAAGAGTTCCATGCAGGAGCTGTCTTCAATGAGCAAAGGGGCCATGTGTCACCAGGAGGTGACTTGCCCCAGAGATCGGAATGTGCATCCAAGGGAGGCCGATTTCAGTCCAACATGGGGCAGAACCAGGAAAGATGGCCAGAGACTGAATGAGTTGCCTCAGGAAACATTGAGTTCTCCATTCTTTTTTTTTTTTTTAATTATTTTATTGTTGTTCAATTACAGTTGTCTGCATTTTCCCCCCATGAGTTCTCCATTCTTGGAGGTGTTCAAGTAGAGAGAAGGAAAAACTACAAGGTCTGGCACACATAATGTCCCTCATTTATGGGCTGCTAATCTAGATCAAATCTTTTATTACAAAATCATAAGCATGGAATTCTGTAGTATAACAGTATCACACTCAAGCACATCATATGACACTTTAGGTGAGATGTGCAAATGAAAACTATAAATGATTACACCCATATTATTACCCTACCAACCACACTCAAGCAGGTGTTACTTCTGCCAGACCCTGTATTTACTGGACACTTCAATTGAGATATAGGAATTGCACTAAATGGCCTTTAAGGGTTCTTTTCAACTCTGAGACCATATTATCATGTCCCATTCTCTGGTCCTCAGTCTCAATTGGGTCTTAAGAGAAGTGCTAGAAACGTCCCTATACTATAAATGAGTTCATGGCTGAGCTCCCAACCTAGTTTCCCCAACAAGTGTGGCCTCTCTTGGTGGGTCTGGGAACACAGTAGGGACTTCAGGCAGGTAGCTCAAGAAAGCTCTGATTCCAACCTGAGCCAAGCTTCCCCTAAGGCACGTACAGGCACCTGCACAGAGAGCCCCCTTACAACTAGTTCATGAAGCGCCCCCAACAGGCCCCCAGCACTCCTCATCTTCCCCCCAACAGGCATCATTGTGCCCGTACCCAGACCTCTGTGTGCAACAGCAAACTCCTGTTTGCAGGCTCCCTTGTGATAAAAGCCTCTGAAAATGCACGTGCTCAGTGACACGCTCAAAACCCTCTTTAGCGCAAATGCAGTTGCACAGTCAGCATCTTTAGCCTTGCCTCCCACCTGGACGGTTATAGGTTGCCACGAGTACTCTCCAGGCCAAGTTGCTAAGCAGCTGGAAGTCTCAGATGTGAACCAATCACAAACCAGACGTTGGCTCTCTGCTATTGGTTTACCATGTAGGCAGCTCTTGCTGCAGAATGAACCTAGTGAGGTAACTTGGGTACAAAAAAAATAAATAATGCAGATACGTTCCAAGCACTTCACCCTTGCATTCTGACGCAATACAATAATGCTTCCATTTCCCTAGAAAGATATGCAGCTAAATACACTGTATCTTATTTTAACCAGGAAACCAAAAGCCTTCTCCCAGACATTCATTCCTAAGGGGCTGCATTCCGTATCTTCACTTCTGTCACATATAAGTAATAAAGTCTTCAGCAACCTCTGATATGTAAAATAAGGCAAATTGTGGATCACCACGGCCCATCAGTGACAGAGGACATGGCCAAGATATTTCAAATTGCATTTTCTGTGGCCTCGGTTGAAGTGGTTCTTTCACGTCTCTAAATTGTCTTACAGCAAAACCCTGCAATGGTTTAAGTAAGACTCTCAAGAAGTCGCTGACAGCCATTCTTGCATACTTAAAAGCCATGTGGTATTTTCCTCCTCAACGTCTGCATTGTGCTCCTTTTTTCTCTTTTGTAGGCAAGGAAATGAGTTCCTTCACACAATGGAGACAAAAGTTTCCTTTTCTTCCTCAAATAATGGCAATTCCATCTGAGGCAACACGAAAACTTGTGGGGCATTCCGAGGTGACTGGCATCCTTGCCATTCCCTCTCCAACACTGGATGTAGCTGCAGGTGCCCTAGAAAAAGCCCATGTAACTCTGCCCCAAGGGATCAGAGGATGTTTTCGAGCTGCACTTCCTCTTCCGTTTTCCAACCCTCTAGCCTTGTTTTCTTGTCTGTGATTTCCAAGGGCATCGACGCAGCCCTTTTGAGAACAGTGAGGTGTGCGAGTCAGGCTCTTGGGATTTCAGGAGCATTGATTCTCTGGCTGTGGGATCCCCTGGGATACCTGCTCTACAGTCGCGGACCAGAGGAGCCTCATTGCTGAGCACAACTCGGGTCCCAGGACCCCAGGAAGGAGGTTGCCACCCAGACTCCATGCTGGTGGGGGGGGGAATAATCTGTTTGAGCTGTTTGTCCTTTACAGCTCACAAGTACTTCCATGAGCATTTCAATCTGATTCTATCATTTAGCTTTATCTGGGATTAAGGATGGGGGCTGCAATGTTACTGCCATTTTACAGATGAGAAAGCAGAGACACAGAAGATGCCCCGGGTCACATGAATGAATGGGGGACTCAGTATACAGTGCTGTTGAGTAACACTACTGCTCGTATTACTACTTCCGCAACTATCATTCCTAACAACAATAGTAGCTTATGAATACTATGGGTACCAGTACTGACAGAAAGAATTCAGTGCACATTAGAAAACCAATGCTTCTTAAGCCAGGCGATGAAAGACAAATACCATATGATCTCGCCATTAACAGGAACCTAATCAACAAAACAAACAAGCAAAATATAACCAAAGACAATGAAATTGAGAACAGGCTGACAGTGACCAGAGGGGAGAGGGGAGGGGATTATAGGGGGAAAGGGTGAAGGGTTTGCAGGAACAACTATAAAGGACACATGGACAATAACAAGCGGGGTGGAAATGGGGGAGGGGTGGGGGGAAAGGCAGAAAACTATACTTGAACAACAATACAAAAATTTAAAAATAAATAAAATAAAATAAGAAAATCAATGCTTCTAACTAAATTTTGCAACTTCCGTTAATAATCCTCTGGCAAGTATCTCCTTTTGAACAGGATCAGCTACTTAATTTGTGGGGCCCAATGGCAAATGAAAACGTGGGGCCCTCTTTCAAAAATTAACAATTTCAACACCATGACAGAAGAGCTCGGACCAAGCTCGGAGCCCTTCTAAGCAGAGGGCCCTGAGACCACACAGCTCACAAACCCCGCTCTTGAGCCCTTGAGAGCCAGTACAATGTTTAACTGTAGAGACAAGGGAGGAAACATGTTATTGGTTCTCTGGTTCCTTTCATTTCATGAAAACTTTTGGTTTTGTGACCTCTTGTAAATTCGTGTACCATCAAGAGTGTCACTAGTATCAGAGAAGTGTCCCAATTCCCGCATGACAAATCTATTGTTCTCATTCTTTTTTTTAAAGATGTTATTTATTTATTCTTAGAGAGGGGAAGGGAAGGAGAAAGAGGGAGAGAAACATCAATGTGTGGTTGCCTCTCGAGTGCCCCCTACTGGGGACCTGGCCTGCAACCCGGGCATGTGCCCCAACTGGGAATCCAATCAGCAACCCTTTGGTTCACAGGCTTGCACTCGATCCACCAAGCCACACATGTCAGGGCTGATTTTTAGTATAACGTACTTCTTGTGGAGTTCTGATTCATTTTGATGACCCTCTCAAACACTACAAAAACCAAAAAAACTAGGAAAGCAGCTCAATCACTTTTCCTCCCTCTCTTAGGCCCTTCAATTAAAAAAAGGATATGCAGAATATGTTAAAAACTAAAGTAAGCCATAACAAGCAGAAAGGCTCCCTCTGTTAGCCCACTTATGAAAAACCAATAAGCAGAAACCAACAAGGCTGTGCTAAGTAGTTCTCATAACAGACATGCTAGATATTAGTCTGGAGAGATCCAGTCTGTCTCCAGCTATAGCCCCACCCATCATGATTCTTCCCTACCCCTCCTATTTCCAAGCCAGTAAACACCTAAAAGAACGCTAAAAAATCATCAAATGGTCCTAGCTGGTGTGGCTCAGTGGATTGAGCACCAGCCTGTGAACCAAAGCGTTGCTGGTTCAATTCCCAGACAGGGCATATGCCTGCGTTGCGGGTCAGGTCCCCAGTAGGGAGCGCACAAGAGGCAACCACACACTAATGTTTCTCTCCCCCTTTCTAAAAATACACAAAATCTTTTTTTAAAACCATCAAATAATTAAGATGAAACGTGTAATGTAATGTTAAGTGCACTATGATCAATTTTGTTTAATTTTTAAAGATTTTTATTTATTTCATTTTTAGAGACAGGAAGGGAGGGAGAAAGAGAGGGAAACCTCAGTGTATGGTTGCCTCTCACACACCCCCTACTGGGGACCTGGCCCACAACCCAGGCATGTGCCCTGACTAGGAATCAAACCAGCGACTCTTGGGTTCACAGACTGGCACTCAATCCACTGAGTCACACCAGCCAGGGCCAATCAATTTTTAAATGGGAACCATGTTTTGTTTTTTGTAAATACAATAATACATAGAGAAGTGTATTTACTAGGCTGGTTGAGCTCTTGGAGTTCGGCTTTCTGAACTTCACAATCCTTTTTCCTTGACAAATGACTTACCGTTCTTAACTCATTCTAAGATGTTATTTTCTTCACATTTTCACATCTCTGAAATCAGAATGCACCTTTTAACCGATGGAATTTCACAATCACTATCATCCAGGAGACATTTGAAAGGGAGTTTTCATTACCTGTATACACTCAAACTTCATGGTGGCTAATCAAGGTATATGATAAAAATATGCATCAAATAAGCCAAAAAATATAAATATTTTTTTATATTTACTTTCTCAGTAAATATAAAATTAGAATTCCATGGATATGAAAGCATCATATGATAGTTCATTTGAACTATAAAAATAGAAATTACATAAAAAAGCATCTCAAATGGGATGAATCACCTCATCTCTTCAATAGAATGCAATATCTGCCAATAGGTACTAATAAAACACTGCTTTTTAAATGTCTTTAATAGAATGCTGTTTGGGGTTTGTTTTTGTTTTTTACTTTTTTCTGCTTACAACTAGAGATTCCCCAACCTGGAAATCCAAACACTAGTAAAAGGTACTGGCTACATTGGAACACAGACAAGTGGACAAATCATTTCTTTCCTGTGGTCCTGTTTTTAGAGGAAGTCAGAGAATTCCAATATAAGCTCTAGAGAGGCACTATCACATAATACACATACTGGAAGCCACATATATAATTTTGAGTTTTTATGTTGCAACATTTTAAAAAGTTTAAAAAGCAGGTGAAATCAATTTTAATAATGTGTTATTTAACTCAACATATCCAAAATGTTATCATTTGAACATGCAATTAATATAAAATATTAATGAAAGGTTTTATTTATGTTTGCCCTGTCTCAAAAATCTGGCATGTATTATTTTACACTTTCATTATCACTCAGTTCACACAAGTCACATTTCAAAGGCTCAATAGCCAGCTTGTGGTTAGTGGCTCCCATATTGGACAGAGTAGGTCTAGTTGATACGTACACTTACCAACAAAATAAAATAATTCCTTCCAGAATATTTTGCTGAAATATGATCAGTCACAGGAGTGTTTGGCAGGAATTCAAGAGTGACAGCTATTTCCACTGCGGTCTTGTGAACGTGAACTACTGTAAACCGGTTAATCCAACAGTGACTATATATGCTCTGGAGCAACGCTACTTACGACAGTCAAGAACAGTGGTCTTCAAACTAGGCTACTGGTGCGTGAACTCTTTGCAAGAAGTGTGCAACAGGGAGAGTTTGCAGGGAATCTACTCTCTGGTTCTTAATTTGCATATGTATTTCTGCCTGAAATTGATCTGCCTAAGAAACAGAAATTTTCCCACGTGCTTAAGATTAAGCATTAGCCCTGGCTGGTGTGGCTCAGTGGACTGAGCAGCGGCCTGCAAACCAAAGGGTCAATGGTTCGATTCCTGTTCAGGGCACATGCCTGGGTTGCAGGCCAGGTCCCTACATGAGAGGCAACCAACTGATGTATCATTCACACATCAATGTTTCTCTCTCTCTCTGTTTCTCCCTCCCTTCCCCTCTCTCTAAAATAAATAAGTACAATTTAAAAAATAAATTAAAATTAAGCATTATTTTGCAGCTATTCTCAATACTCATAACTTATATCTGTCATTAACTGAAAAGAAAAGTACCCCCCTAACTAATAGCAGCATATGCTGCTGATTCTGATTCTACTAAATATAACGAATGTTTTCCTCTATTACAGAGTGGTTACACAGGTAAAACTTATGCCTAGAAATTATATGTGATTTCTTTCACATAAGGTACATCATTCATTAACGTAGTTAAAACCTGTTTTCTCAGATTGTATCTTGAAATATCTTTTCTAATTAAAGTCCATCTTACTTCATCTTATAAATAATCACATACTTTCTTTTTTTAAGATTTTATTTATTTCTTTTTAGAGAGAGGGGAAGGGAAGGAGAAAGAAAGGGAGAAAAACATCAATGTGTAACAGATACATCAATCCGTTGCCTTTCTGTTGTATGTGCCCCAACCAGGGACCCGGCCTACGACCCACACATGTGCCCTGACCGGAAATCCAACTGGCAACCTTTCAGTTGGCCCAACCCCCTGACCCACACCAATCAGGACAATAATCCCATATTGTCTACCTCCTATTATCAAAAATAAAATATAGTTTGCCAGACCAACCACTTTTAGCTATATATATTTTTCCCCTTCATAAATATGTTTGAAAAGTTTGATTCTGTGGTCTAATAACATTAATGGATTTTTTCAATTTTTTTACAAGGTGGACAAAAGTAGGTTTACAGTTGTAATACAAATAAACAATACAGTAATTAAAAAAATAATAATACAAGAAAAAACTGTTTCATGTATTCACAACTGTAAACCTACTTTTGCCTTCCCCTGTATATGATTCTTAATTATTTCCAGAAATGCAACAATAGAGTTCTAAAAGCATGTGAGTATTTGTTTACCAAAGGAAACTATGACTGCCAACAGATTCTCCGTTTCACACGTGAATTATAATGTTAGCTATATATTACATTGTTAGGTTGGAAATTACATGAGAAACAGAATTACTGGATTTCTTAATCTACTTTGAAGTGGATGTAAATTTCATCATTATTTTAATTTTCTATGTAGTTTGTTGGTAAACTATTTAACACTAGTTGGCCCATAATTGATTTCTGCATGGTTTTAATCATGCTCCTCAGAATGGATAGTAATGCAGTTTTTTACATTGAAAAATGAAGTCAGACATTCTTTTGTAAGATAAAGCTGATTTGGCTGATTATCTTGATATGAACATTGCCTTTGCCAATCAAGTTATATTACAAATATTTTCCATGAAAACAGTGATCCAAAGCTGTGCTCTAATTCATTGGATCATGCAAACTGTGATTCAATCATGTTATTTAAAAGCACAAGTATTTATAATACGCTGGAAATAATAACTCTACAAATAATGAAGTTTACGATAATAAATTTCAGATGCTAACTTAAAGATGTGTGATAGGACAGATAGTTTCTCACAATTATTTTCGGTGGCCTATATTTAAAAAGTATGAAGATCCCCGCTATAGAACAGTCTCTGAAGTCCAGAGGAAAACTGAGGAGGGCGTTGGGGAGCAGGGCATGAAATTTAGAAAGGTTTTTTTTTATGTTATACCTATTTTTAATCTCTAAATATAACAGAAACCAGTTTAACTTGTATACTAGCTTATTTGGCAAGGAGGTTGTGCAACTTGGCAATAGGTAAAATCTTAGGAATGTTTCTGAGCAATCCACGAGTACTGCACTTACTCAATATGGTCACTAGGTGGCAAATGTGTACTTGGCGGGAAGCCCTCTTCCTCCTCTATCCCTGGCTCACTCAGTCTTCCATCTCCTCCTGCAAAAAGGAAAAAGATACGAACAACATGACAATCACAACAAACAGACAACACCATCAGGATGTCTTTGTTTTAGGTCCTTCCTTTTGCCAGGGAAAAGGATCATAATAAGCCCCTATGATCTCTGAAAATTTCAGAAACGACCTTGTCTATGAAAATCTATTCTTCATGAATGCCACTTACAAACAATGCCAATGAATACAACACCTCTACAACCCAAACGTGCACTTTCGCCACAAAATCCAAACCTTGCCCAGCTAAGAACTTCAGCTCTCACAAAACCAAACAGCAGCAGCGGCGCTGGCATCTATGACATTCCAAACACGAGGCTAAGCCCTTCACTTCACCGAATCTTCAAACCGCTCTAAAGAGGTAAATGCTAATATTACTCTTCATTTTACGGGTAAGAAAGCAGAAAAATGGTCCCAAATCATTGAGCTAGTAAGTGCTGGAGCTGAGATGTAAGTATGGGTTTGGTTTGGTTTTCAAGTCCGATAGCCATGTGCTTCAAAATTACACTGTGCGATGTTTCAGTGGTGTGTGTGTCTTATCTTTCTATACTTGGCTATGTATGTTTCTATTTCTTTGCTTTCCTGTGATTCTATGCCTGCGATTCTGTGCATGTGCAAGTGTGTATGTGAGATCAAACAACATCTGCACTCCAGATCTTTTCGAGATCATTCTGGTAATCTCTACATCTGCTTCAATACAGTCATCAGAGGGAGCTCGATGATTTTTACTTTCTCTTAAAGGGACTAAGAGAAAGCACATTAAAAGTCCAAGCTCCCTTTGAAAAAGTATTCAAATATTTGTGTGTCCTTTTATATGTGGTTGAATCTTTGTGTTTTCATATGTATAAATCTGCATGAGTCTCTGTGGCTGTTTCTGTTTAAGTATGATTAAGTCCATGTATGCATTTATATGCCTATGTTGGCACATGTATATGTGTGTGTGCATTCACATATTTAATGTACATTTAGGACTGTGTGCCGAATGGGCATAGGAGTACATTTGCGGACCACTGTGTGTGTGTGTGTGTGTGTGCCAATTGTACAGATGTTGGCATGTGAGGGTGCACATCTGTGCATTTGAGTCTCCGAGTATGTGTACATTTTTAGTGTGCTTAGGTCTGCATTGTCTGTAGATATATATGCATGTCTCTTTTATTTGTTGAGGATGTTGTATATTTGGAGAGGTACATCTGGCATCTGAGTGTACATCTACATGTGTATTTACAGGGTGGGGCAGAAGTCAGTTTACATTTGTGAGTACAAAAACAGAGTTTACTATTGTATTATTTATTAATTATTGTATTCTTTTCCATATGAACAACTGTAAACCAACTTTTGCCCCATCCTGTACGTGTCTGTATGTGCAAATGCATTTATAGATTCTGTGTGCATATGCCTTTAAGGGGGGGTTGGAGTGTGTCACCATATAAGTGGATGGGATCTTGTCTTTTGGGGGTGTAGTGTCCACGTCTATGCGCACATGTGTAAGTCTGTAGGACTGCACCTTTATTCCCATGTATTTAACTCCATGTGTATAAGATGTATTTGCCTGTGGATATCTTTCTGTAGGTCTTTAGGCCTGTGCTTACGTGTACAGATATAGGCTTCTTCATTTGCAAGTGTCTCCGCTAAATCTTTCTATCTACCTATCTATCTCTATGTCATATCTCTCTGTATATGAAAGCATCTCTCTACATGTACATACCATACAGACAGTGGTGTATATACATTTAAAGAGATCTCTTTATGGGTCATCTCTGTTTTATCCATATGTGCATGTATGTGTCTCCATGTACAAGCACATTTATGTGTGCTCACCTTTGTGCTGTGTATTTGCCTATGTACACTCATATGCATGAATATTCTCATGTGTGCCCCATGTGCATTTCCACACCTATGCACGTGTGCATATTGAGATGTGGTCGTGGTGATGAACACTTAGGTTGCACGTGCAGGCACGAGAATATTTATGCACATGTGTTTCAATAACAACTGTGCTTCTGTGTATATACGCATGTGACTGTGTGAGCATGAAAATGCCACTAAGTACACATTTATCTACCTATAAATGAAATGTTTCACTGTTTAAATGTCACTGTCTCTGCAAAGCAGTAAAAACACATACACCTGTTTCTGTATATGAATGAGTCAATGCACGTCTATGGGTATGAGTGCACACACAAACACACGTATCTGTGCGGGTTTGTGTATACTTGTCTACATTTCTGAGTGAGTGCATGGTGGTGTCTCAGAATGTGCGTTATGAGCCTCCAGAAGCATCTGTGTGTTTTTCTGTGTGTGTGTATTTGTGTTTTTGCATCTTTGAGGTTATAAATCAGTAAACAGATTGTCTGGATGGTATATGTATGTCTCTGTGTTCTCTGAGTCCGTACATGTGTGGAGTGTATATTTATGTGTACATATTGCTTTGTGTCTACACACAGAACTGTGGGCATGTGTATGTATATGTGTATGTGTATGTGTGTATCCATGAGATGATGCCTATTGGGACTCCTGGTTTTGTTTGTATTTGTCGAAACAAAAGTCTTTGTCTGGGGCTTTAACGATGTGTGGTCTGTAGGATTACGACAAACCTGTGGGTCTCTGTCAGTATGAATATCTGTGACATTGCATGTATGTGTATGTATTCTGTTGTGTGTGTACTTGTCTATGACGAATATATGTGTGTATAACTATGACCACTTTCTTCTGTAAATATTTTCCTGGTCATTTCCACCCCTGCTTCTCTACAATGCAGCCAGCAGAGGGCGCTCAAGATTGTCTTCCTCTCTGGAGACAGCCAAAGAAATAAACATTAAAAAGATAGCCTTCTTTGAAAAATGTTGATTATTGAAGATGGTAACTATGGTCTAATAATATAGGCTTTTTATAATCTAAAGACAAAGAGCAGGTGGCTGCTCAGATCTTCCAATCCCACAGCCATTGTTGGAGACCCTGGCACGTACCAATTTTCCTTCCCATCTGTGGCCCTAGGCAGGGTCCACATGCTGCCTCCTCCGGCCTTCCAGTTCCCCAGGGTTGCCCATTACAAAGGGCTCCAAAGCTACTTCTTCCTTCTTCCCTAGGAGGTAGGACCCAGCGTCATCCCCAGTATCTACAACTAGGATCAGAGAATTAGAGTGCATTGCGTGGGTCACAGGGCCAGTCAGTGGCAGAGGCAGAATTAAAAACCAGACCTGACTGACACCGAATCCACATTCCTTCTATTCGACCACTGACCATGTCTACTACCGCGTGTGCCCCTCTCCCAGCACTAGTGAGTGGGGAGCCAAGCCTGGGAACAGGGACGTCTGCCTGCAAGGACTATTCAGAACCTTGATTCTTTCCAGAAATTGTCTCATTTAATTCTTGGAATAGCTTAAAAGGAAGTATCTCACCATGTTTACAAGTGGATATAGAGACTCAAAAAAGTGAAGTCACTTCCCAAAGCTCTGTGTGACCATGCAGGTCCTCAGTTGGTATCCTATGGAACATATTGAACATTCAATGTGAGAGAGCGAGTGTGGCCCTCCAGAAGTGAACCTGTGGGTTCTAGAGTGAGCATTACATAGTGTGCTGCTTCCCTTTGTGTAGTACGCTTTCTGCCTATAGTCTAGCAAGTCTTCACGCTATTAAGGGTGTGCATAAACTTTTGGGCAGGTCTGCACGTTGTGGAGTGAATATGCGTGTTGTGGATTATATGTCTCTGTGTATGTAGTAGCCTGAGCCTGTGAGAACCACAGGGGTGTGTCCCAGTCATCAGAGCTAGTTTATGGATTACGGTCCATGTCTCTGTAGTGGTGTGAGGTTAGGTATTGTAGGATGACTCGGGTAGGTGAGGTAAGTGTGAACGTGGTACAGAAAACCTTTTTGTTACAAGGGAAGTCTCTTTGTATTGTGGGTTGATTCTATGTGTTTTGGGGTGATGAGTCTCCCATTGTGGGGTGAGTCTGCCTGAAGGAAGGTGGGTCTTGGTGTTGTGAGGTAAATATATAGGTTGTGTGGTGTGTTAGTAAATTGTACATCTTGTGAACAAGTTTCTTAAGGTGTCACACTATGACTACAATGACTCATGCATGCACTGTGAGGTTGTTCTCTACAGTGGGGAGGCACAGCTAGGAGGTGTGTGAGGTACATCCGTGTGTTGTGGGGTGTCTCTATGAATTATGGGCCTTATGGGTCCTGATCATGTGGTTTGGAGTGACTGTGCTTCGGGGGAATGAGTCTCAGTGTTGTGAATTTTATAACCGCGATGTTGTTTTGGATACGCTGCCCTGGAACTCTATGGATCGCGGAACATGTCCTCACGCTGCAGAGCGTGTGGGTGTTGTGGTCTATACCTTGCAGTCTGTAAACTGTGGGATAGATCTTGGAGGAATGGGATGAGACCGTGTGCCGTGGAATGATTCTAGAAATTCTGTAGTAAATTATTGCCTCAGAGGGGCAGTCTTTGCATCGTAAGGTATGTCTGTGCCTTATGGGGAGTCTATGTGAGTTTTTTAAAGGGGGGGGGTTGTTGGGTGTGGGGTTGTGTCTGTATATACTATGGCATTTCTGGAGGTTGCGGCCCAGTGTTGCACATTACAGGGCAAGCCTGTATTAAACAGGTTAACTCTGGATGTGGTATTGTGTGTCCTGGTGTTTTCAAGAGTGTGCGAGTTATTAGAGGCAAGTCTGAGTGTAAGGGAGCCACTGTCTGTGCGTGGGGCTGCTCTGCGCGCTGTAAGACATACCTGCCTTATGGTGTGAGTTTGGCTTGTGGCATGTGCCAGTATGTAGCTGAGCATATGCTCAGTTTGGGATCTTTATATTGGGTGATGACTTGTTCTGTTGCATGAGTTTGCGTGGTAGAGCGTGGCTGTGCATCACAGGGTATGTCTCCTGATACTGTGGGGCATGTCTGTATATCAGGAGCTTTGTCTGTAGGAGTGTGGGTCGTGTATTCATTTTGTGGAGTGATGTGAGCTGTAACGACATTTTGTGCATGTATGAGAGTCCGAGCGATGAGGGCCACATCGGTGTGTTGTGAGGACAACTTCATATGGGCGGAGTTTGTGTGTTGTGATTTGGTTCGAAGTGTCTTGGAGTGAATTTGCACTTGAAGAAAGTCTGACCATCGCGAGCTCACTGTGGAACTGTGAGAGTGTCTACGTATTTTCAAGAGATTTCGTACATTGTAGGATGCGTCTTTTCATTAGAGGTTTTGCCAACGGGTTGTGGGGGTGAATACATGCACCGCAGACTGTGTCTAGGTTGTGGGTCAAGGTCGTCTCGTGGGGCAAGGCTGTGTTGTAAAGCACGTCTGGGGAGGAGAGTAAGTGTGCAACATGGGTGAGTCTGTGTGCCCTGCGGGGTGAGTCTGTGTGCCCTAAGGCAATTTGGGGGGCTGAGAACACATGTTTTCTTTGTAAAGTATTGGCCTTTTAGAGAAATTTCTGTGTTTTGGGGTAAATCTGTGCATCAGAATGCAATTGTGTGTGCATGGTGGAAACCTTTGTATCACAGACTGCATCGGTCCGCAGTAAGTTAGCTGCGTAAGGGTACTATGGAGCTGCTGCGTGCATTGTAAGACATGTGTCCAAGTTGTGTGGCAAGACTGTGAATGTGGGGGGGTGGCTGGATATCTGTGCTTTATTCTTACCATGGTGGGGTGAGTTTATGTTTTAGAGTAAGGCTGTACATTATAGGAAGATTTTTGCATTGTGGAACTTACCTCTGTTATAGGGTATATCTCGGTGTTATGGGGTAAGTCTGGGCTTTTGTGGGGGCAAGCTTGTTCATTTTAAGTTCATTGTAGGTATTATGAGGTGTTTTTGCAGTATTATGGTGTAAGACAGTTTTGAGGCAAACCTATGTGTTATAGTAATATTGGGTAACTTATGGAGCAAGTCTTGGCATTTTGGGAGAATTTTGCAGTGTGATGTAAACTTATGCACGGTGACATGCTTCCGTGTGCTGCGGTGGGAGTCATGTCACGGAGCATGACTGACATCCTAAGTTGGTGTAGACATTGAGAGCTGCCTGCGGGAGCTATGGCAGAGGCGGGCGTTGTAAGGCTCATAGGCATGCTGTGGACTGTTCCTCTGCGTTGTGCTGCATGTTCGCGTGTTTAGGAGCGTATGTGGCAGTGGTGGAGTATTCTGAATTATTTGCTTTGTGAGTGAGTCTATGCATCGTGTGGTAACCCTGTGTGTAGGGGTGCAAGTCTATGAATTGTAGTATGATTTGGGAAGTCGTGTAAAATTCTATACATTGCAGGTAAGCCTATTTTTTGTGGCATGTTAATGCTGGTGGGGGAGGGCTGAGTCTATGTGTTTGAGGATGTAATCAGATGTCAGAAGGGGCCCATCATGATGGAGAGTGTTTTTAGAAATGTTCACAAGTTACTATGCAGTAGTGTGTGTTTCTAGGAAACTTTGTGTATAGTGGGATGTACACAGGAGTTGTGGGAGCAGCTGCCCATTCTGGAATGAGTGTGTTTTTATGTACTCTGGGCTACTGTGAGGTGAATCTGGAGGTTGTAGAAAGAATTCTGTGGTATTGCTGCATTCTGTGCATTGTTTTCAGAGTGTTTAAGTTGTGACTATTTTCTGTATATCGTAATGTGTGTCTGGGCATTGTGGGACAAATATGAGTTGTGAATTTATTCTAAGTGAGGGTAAGTCTGTGCGTTACTATGTTTGATGCAGGGTGGGCTTGTGTATTTTTAGCTGAGTGTGAAGGTTTGGCACAAGTTTGGGAATGACACGGTGTGTGATGAGGTGAGTCGTTCTCTGGGGTAGGTCTGTGAGTTGTTGGTTGTAGCGTGCATTCTGATGCAATTCTGTGTGCTTGTGGTACAACTAAAACACTTGTAAGCTGAGTGTGCGTGGTGTCATTTCTTTCCCTCCTTTGTAGTGCAACTATAGGCTTGCTGAGGGTGTTTTTTGGGACATGTTTTTGTATTTTAATATGATTTGACACATGTTTAGAGCCTGTGTGCTGCACTGTGTTTGAGACTGTATGGGCCAAATATGTGTGTTTTAGTGCAGGTCTGGGACGTGTGGAGGTAGTGTTCTGCGGGCAAAGTGTGTATTAGGCTAATTGATATCTTGAAGAGCGAGCTGAAGGGCTGCAATACAATCCTGTGTGTTGTGCGAGGGGGTCTATACACCTGAAAGCAAGTCTCTACACTGTAGGTTGTTTCTACACATTATACTGCTTGTGTGTGCACCGCTTGGGCAAACCTTTGCGCCATCAGGAAAAGGGGTCAATGGTGCGTGGTTCTATATAACGCAGGACACTTTGTGTCCTGTGATGCTATTCCACGCCTTCTTGGGTGAGGTGGTTAGGTATCGTCATTGATTGACCTTCGGTGTTTTGGGGTCAGTTTGTGCTATGTGTGCATATGGCACATGTATGTGCCATGAGTTGACCCTATACAACATGTGGGGAGTCTATACGCTCTGGGGTGGTTTTGTGTGCTTTTGGTGTGGGTCTGAGTGGTGGGCAGAATCTTGGCACTGTACCTGGGGATGGTAACGGATGTCTAGCTGACAGTGTTATAGGGGAAGAAATATATGTCGGAGCATGTTTCTGCACTGTAGGGAGAGTCTTGTGACATGAGATGTGTCCTTGCTTCGTCACTTGATACTGTGCATTGTGGGACCTATCAATGCTTTGGGATATGATCCTGTGCATTTTGGGAAGGGTCTGAGTTATGCGTTCGTGACTGTCCATTGGCTTGTTTGCAGTTCTGTATGCTGCTCGATGGGCTCATAGTTGGTGGAGTGAGTCTGTACAGTGGGCTGTGGATGAGCATTGCAGGAGCTGGCTTTGAGCTGCAACGCAGGTCTAGGTGTTTTTTTGCTCCTATTTTCCCTATAGGCCAGGTGTTTGCATTGCAAGGTGAGGGTGTGTTTGAGGCGCTTCTCTGTTTAGGGCGTGTCTGTGCACTCTGGTGTAGCTATGTGCTTGTGAGGCACGGTTGTGTGCTGTGCATTTTGTCTGTGCGTTAATAGTATGAAGTTTTGGGGTATTGTGGAATGAATCTGGGTATTATAAGTTGATTCTGGATGTTGTGGCACATGTCTGCGCATCCTGGGATATGCCTTTGTGTTTGGGGACAAGTCTAGGGGTTGTGGTACGGGATCAGACTGAGCGGGATAACACAGTGCTTCATGGAATAAGCCTGTGCACTGTGGATGATTAAGTGTCTATGACAGATGTTTGCATTGCATACGCAGTGTTTTGCCATCTGTCAGGATTGTGGTGCATGTCTGCAATGTATGGTGTGTCCAGGTGTGATGTGAAAAGTCTGTGTGTGGGGGGGTATAGCTATGCATTATAGGGCCTCTTATGTAGTGGGGAAATGGCAGAAGAATGAACCTGGGTATCAGTTCTAGTGTTTTCAATGTGAAGTGATTGTGTCCATTGCAGAGCAAATCAGCTTTGCAGAGTGAGTCTGCGCATGAGGATTCCAACCCATGCATGTTAGGAGAGTTGGTGTGTTGCATGGTAAGCCTTGTGTTATGAAGCAAGTCTATGCATTGTGGGGTTTATCTGTTTTGTTGGGGTTTATACTTGGTTTGTAGAGCATGACTTTACCGTGTGATGAGCGTGTTGATTGTGTGGCAGTCTGGGCTTTGTGGGGCACCCCTTAGCATTGTGTTATTATTTTGAGCACTGTGGGGGGAGATTGTGGGTAGTGGTTGTGCCCATACTTTGAGAGGCATGCCTGTTGTGTGGCCTATTTCTGGGTTTTAATGTAATCCGTGAGCAGTGAGTTGAGTCTGGATGTTCTGATGTGAGTGTGGGAGATGCAGGCAGACAGTCAACACTGTGGGACTTATCTATGCATAATGGGGTGCGTCTGCAGTTTGAGGGATAAGTCTGGTTATAGGTTGTATTTGAGTGCTATGGCCCCTGCATATCTTCTGGGGAACCGCGTGGGACAACTGAAGGTGTCTGGGGCCTTTGCATTGTGATGTAATTCTGTTCCCTTGGGGGCTTTGGGTTCGGGGTGATGCCTGTGCATTGTAAAGGATGCCCAGGTATTGCGAGGCCAGGCTGTGCACGGTGGGGCAGGATGGAATGTCGTGACGGCATCTCTGCTTTGCAGGAGGAGTCTGTACCGTGCAGTTCGGTCTGTATGCTACAGCGTGGGTTGAGTATCAGGTCTGTGCACCACAGAGCGTTTTAGTATGTCGTAGGGCAAGTGTTGGTAATACAAAATGAAGGTGTTTATTGGGTTAGGTCTTCATTCTGTGGAGCTGATGTGTGCATTATGTGCCCAGTATAGGCACTGTGGAGTGTGTCTGCTTTGTCGTAGGATTCTACACCTTGCGGATCGTATCTGTGGGGGATGGGCCACTTCAGGTGCTACGGGACTGGCACGTGTGCTGTGGAGCAAGTCTGCATCCTGTGGGGAGACTATCTTCACTGTGGGGTGAGTCTGTGCGCTGTGGGCAATCTGGGGTGTACAGGTAATTTTTGTGGGTTTTGATAGGGATGGTGTGATGTAATCCTGTGTGTTCAAGAAGTCTCTGTGCTGTGGATTGTGTCTGTGATATAAAAGTATTCTAAGTTCTTTCTGTTGTGTGGCCAGTGTGGTCCATGGTGAGTATGTGTGTTGTCGAGCATCATGTATAGCACAGGTGTCAAACTCATTTTCACCGCGGGCCACACCAGCCTGGAGGTTGCCTTCAAAGGGCCGAATGTCATTTTAACTCCTTAACAGTTAAGGAGTAGTTACATGTATACAGTCCTAAAATTGCATTCGGCCCTTTGAACACAACCTCCAGGCTGGTGTGGCCCCCGGTGAAAATGAGTTTGACACCCCTGATGTATAGGACAGGGTGCATTGAGTGGAATGGGATGGGTCTTTGCCTGGATGTTTCTGTATCACAGACGTTAGTTTATTCCAATGTGGGTCTAGGTATTGTGACGAGTCTAGGTGTCGCAGAGACTGTGTGGCAGCTGTTTCTGGGTGTTGTGAGCTACATACAGTGGGTGAACGTGGGAACTGTAAGGAAAGGATGGGGGGAGGGGGAGCTGTGATGTGATTGTGTGCTTTATGGGGGTACAGTCTATGTGTCAGGGCAAATTCTAATTATTTTAGGTTGAGTGTTACCATGACGGTCCAGTTCCACGTGTAGAAACAACAACATTAACAGCAACAACAAGATCAGTTAACATGGGTAACGCTAATTCTGTGCCAGGCACTGTTCTAAACAATTTTTAAGGCGTTCAACTCATTTATTCCTCTTAACAACTCTAATGAGTACCAGTATTACTCCCAATTTATACCCGAGGGAAATAAGGTACAGAGAGGTTAAGAAACCTTTTCAAGGTCACACAATTAGTAAATGATACCTGTGGGATTGGAATCCAGGCAGCCTGAATCCTAAGTGTAAACTTTTGACCACAATCTATACTGCCCCTTTTGGGGGGGGTGCGTTGTGTGTCTTTGGGCATCCTGTCTCTGGGCCTCGGGGGGTACGTCTAGATGTTGCAGCATGTCTTAGGTTGCAGGGTACCTAGGGGTTGTCAAATTTTTCCAAGTATTGTGGGGCTTATCTGTGAATTGCAGGGTCAGTCTCATTGAAAGGGCATTGTTTTATATAAAGTTTAGAAGGCGACATGCTGCTATCTGCACTGTGTGGCAACACTTTCTATTGCGGCCAACTATGTAAGTTACATGTCAATCCTCTGCTTTAAAGGAAGGTGTGCGGTGATGTGGTTTTGTGAGCTGTCAGAGAATTTTGCGTGTTTACAGCAGGAGTAGTTATTTTGAAAGGTATTTTCCCTGTTGTGAGTCTAGTCCCTGGATTATGGGATATCTCTGTGCCCTGTGCAGTGAGTCTGGATATTGTCGTCCAGGTCTGTGCTTTATAGAATTTGGAGATTGTAATGCAGTTCTGTGAGTCACGGGGAACCGTGTTTGCTGTGGGAAATGTGCATATGTTGTACGGGGTCTCCATGTATGCTGAGGCTAATTGTTACATTGCGGGATGCATTATGGGATGCTTCTGTTGTTGGAGGGTGGAAAGCATGTACGTGTGTGGGTGTGGGTGATGTCTGTGCATTTGGGGTCTGTTTGTGCTCGTGGAAAGTGTTTTTGTGTGGTGGGGCACATCTGTGCATTGGAGGCAAGCGAGCATTTGAGGGGGGAATGAGTCTGTACATGGTGGAGTGAGGATGTGTGTGATGTAATGCTGAGCTCTGTGAAGCGTCTCTGTGTATGTTAACATATCTCTGGGTGTCTTGAGAGATGTGATATGTGTCACTGAGTTTGTATAGGGTATGTCTGCACATGCTAAGCTGTTTTGAAGCAAGTCAATGTATTGTAGAGCGTGTCTATGTGTCTTTGGATGCGTCTGTGCAGTGTGGTAAGTCTGCATCGTGGGGCACCCCTGAATTGCTGGGTGAGTCTCTGTGTTGCAGGATGACTCCGTATCATGGTACAAATGTTACAAATTCAGGAGCATGCATTTAGGAGCATGTTTGTGAATAGTACGTACATATACACATTATGTGAAATAATTAGTGTGGTAGGAGGTGTTTGTGTCATATAGGGCTTACTGCTGACTTGTGGGGTGCATGTGTGTATGTGTTCGTTGTGTTATGTTGTGTTGTGTTGTGAGACTGTGTCTTGTGGGATGTGGCTGGGTGCGATGCATGCAGTATGCACATTGTGGAATGAATCTGTGTATCACGGAGCAAGCCTGTGCCTTGCATAGCGAATTCCTTAACTGTGATACAGTTCCATGTGCTGTGAGTGGCACCTGGTTTGGGGTGCTGTTTGCGTTCTATACAGCGTGTGGGTGTTGCGGTCGGGGCCCTGCATGCTGTAGAGTGTTTCTAGATATTCTGGGGCTCGTCTCTGTGTCATGTGTTGAATCTTTCTGCTGTCACATGATTCTAGGTATTAGAGATAGGCCCTTTTCACCTTAGCAGTAATGGGGGAGGAGGGGAGGGGGCAGAAATATACAGGGTCCAGCACAAATAACGCCCCTTTTTATTACAAAATCTTTTATTACAAAATCATAAGCATGGAATTCTGTAACAGAACAATATCACACTCAAGCACATCATATGACATTTGAGCTGAAATGTTCAAGTTGAAACTATAAATTATTACACCCATGTTATTTCCCTACCCAGCACACTCAAGCAGGCCTTACTTCTGCCGGACCCTGTATTAACAATTATAATAGTTTCTATGTACCAGGCACTGTAATAAGCACTTGACATATCTGAATTCATTTAATACTCACAACAACCCTTTTCAGTGGACACTATCGTTACCATGGTTCTACAGGTGAGCAAACTAAAGAACACAGAAATATACTTACCTGAGGGGATACAATTAGAAAGCAATAGAACCTGCATTCAAACCCAGGTAGTGTGGGTCCAGAGGCCAAGCTCTTAACCATTACACAAGCTGTGCGTCTGCTGTAGGCCACAGTCGCAGCTCAGTAGTGCGGTAAAGCACGTCTGTAAACTGTGAGGGAGCTCTGCACACTGGGGAAGTTTGGGTGCACTGCAGGGTTTCCATTCAGAGTGAGTCTGTGTTGTGAGGCAATTACGTGCAGTGCAGAAGAAATCTATGCATTTGCAGTCATGCCTGTGAATTTTAAGTTCTGTGGGTGTGATTATGTTGTGGGGCAAGTCTATGTCCCAAAGGGCTTGTCTCGATAGTTAGGGTGAGTCTCAGTGTTCATTAGTGCTTGAGCGTGCTGTGGAGCAAGTGCGCATGTTGATGGAAGGATCTACGCATTTTGGTGGAATTCTGTGCATGTCTTGTGTACGCAGCAGTGTGAGCAGGGAAACCAGCTCTGTGCTCTGAGGTAAATGTGGGAGTGGTAGAGCTAATGCTTGCAGTGTTTTGGAGCATGTGTTACACTGTGTAAGCACCGTAAGGAGCGTGTTTTAAAAAATACTTATTTATTTTAGACAGAGGGGAAGTGAGGGAGAAAGAGAGGTAGAGGAACATCCACGTGTGGTTGCCTCTTGTGTGCCCCCGACTGGGGACCTGGCCTGCAACCCAGGCTTGTGCCCTGACTGGGAATCGAACTGGTGAGCCTTTGGTTCGCTGGCCAGCGCTCAATCCACTGAGCCACACCAGCCAGGGCAGGAGTGTGCTTTCACTGAAGTGAGTTTGTATGGCAAGTGTGGGTTGTGACACAATGCGGTGCATATAGGGGTGGAGACTCGTGCTGTGGAATTTGTTTGTACGTACATTTGTCTGGGATGGGTTGCATCAGCGCTGTGAGATGACTGAGGGTCTAGACGGCATGTCTGTGACTGTGATGTCAGGCACATCTGAACACTTTGGAGAAAGATTAGGTGCGACTGTGCCATGAGTGTGTCTGTGGTTGAACAAGTCTGCCCATCGAAGGGCCGGCTTGCATGCTGTGATGTAATGCTGTGCATCGTGCAGTGTGTCTATTTACTGCAGTTTGCCTGAACAATTCAGGGTATGTGTTGTTGCTACAGGGCCACGGTGTGTGTCGTATGGTAACTGCATGGTTGGCGAAGGACTGGATGTTGTTGGGCAACTGAGTGCACCGTGAGGCAAGTATTTGTACTGTATGATAACTGTGCTTGCTGGGAAGTGAGCTGATGCACGGAAGGGAAAGGCTGTGTGTTGTGCCGAAACAATCATGGGGAGATACATGGGCTGTAACCTGTTCTGTTGTGTCTCCGTGCTGTGGGGAGAGTCTCCATGCTATGGGTGTAATCCGTGTACCATGGGCTCAGTCCTCAAGCTGTAGGGGAGAGTTTGGGTTCTTAGGAGCATGTCCTCATGCTGAGTCTGCGTCTTGGGACAAAGCTGTGCATCCTGGGGCTAGTTGCCTGAGGTGACGAGTGTCTGTGTGCCACAGGGAGGACCTGTGTCCCCTGAAGACAGTTTGTGTTTGTGGGGTATTATCTATAGGCTGTAGGGAGTCTGTGTGCTGTGCAGCACCTCACTTTGTGACACACACTGTGCTCTGTGGGGAGAATCTGTGTGTTGTGGGCGATTGTGCTGTGGGCGCGGTCTGTGTTTTGTGAGTAGGTGGTATGTTCTGTGGGACGAGGCTGTGTGCTATGGGGTGAGGCTGTGTGCCCTCAGGAGGCTGTGTGTGCTGTTGGGTGGAGTCTGGTGAGGGTCCATGTGATATGAGGGGACTCTGTGCCCTGTGGAGAATCTCAGCGACGTGCTTAATCACTGGGGCATTCGGAGAAGATGTGCCATGGGGAGAATCTCTGTGAGGCAGGAAGTATCTCATGTACTGTGGGGAGTATCTGTGTGCTGTGTGGAAACCTTTGTGCTGTAGGAAGTCTGTGTGCCATGGGCAGAGTCCATGTCCCGTGACGAGAGTCCGTGTGCTTTGGGGAGTATTTGTGTGCCGTAAGGAACGTCTGTGTCCTGTAGAGTCTTTGTGCCGTGAGACTCTATGCATGCTCCTGGGAGAATCTGTGTGCTACGGGGTGAGTGTGTGCGCTCTACAGAGACTGCGCGCCAGGGGAAGTGCCTGTGTCATATGGGCACAGTCTGTAATGTCGCAGTTGTCCATGTGCCATGGGTGGAATCTTTATGATCAGATGATTCTGTGTCCCTTACATGAGTCTTTTTGCCTTGGAGAAAATATGTGGGCCTCCGGGTCTGAGTGATGTGGGAAATGTCTGTAGGCTGTGGGCCAAAGGCTTTTTGCCGTGCTGCGTGCCATGGGCAGAGTCTGTGTGCTGTAGGGGGCAATGTAGGTTTGTGTTATTTAACCGGCGAACATTAGAGTGTGAGTTTGCCCGTGCCAGTGAAAGTCTGTTCCAGGGCAAATCTCTTTCAATATCAATAAATAAGAATCGGCAAAATTTACACAACAGTTACTATCACCAAACACTGTTCTAAAGGTACTATTATTATCCCCATTTTACATCTGAGGAAAGTGAGGCACAGAGAGATTGTCATTGGTGGAGGCTCGAAACTAGGAAGTCTATTTTCCATGCTCACACGAATCTCCTTGCCCCCTCCCCCGATGGCATCAGTGACCTTGAACACTGGGAAGAGTTCATGGTCAGTGGTGGACATAATGAGAGCAGGTAATTTGAGAGGAAGGAAAAGAAAGTAGCTCTAACCCTTCCAAGGATTAAAAACAAATACAATGCTCTTTATACAATAATGATGACAGTTTAGCCCAGAAAAAATGACATCCTGACCGCAGAATAACTCCCTCAGCGACTCTGGCCCCCAAGACCACTCCTTTGCCTTTGCAGCCTCATTCTGCCACTAAAGAGGAGGGAATGGGCAAGCCCTGGCAAGCTGCTGTTGCCAGGGAAACCAGCCTCAATTCACAAACAAATCATAGCCTAACACAGCAAGTCAAGAAATGACTGTGGCTGTGAGCCAAAGGTGCCCCTTGCGATAAGGGCGGGCAAGCCATCCTCCCACCCATGACCCCTTGTTTTCTTTCAGAATCAGTAAAGGCTAGGGGCCAGCTCACAAATCAATAGAGAAAGAAAGCTGTGTTGGGGATGGAGGTGGACGGTCAACAGTGGGTGGCAGGTAATTTTAATGGTCAAGAATTTCTGTGACCAACATTTAACCCGTCTCCCACTAAAAGACTCAGCGTTTCATGCTTGAGCCTTCCACCCATGGAGAGGAGGTAAACCACTGAAGTAAGTTCCTATCTACAAGAAACGGTGGCAGTGGTGCCATGGGTTAGGACCCACCCTAAACCCTTTAAGTGCCCGGATCAGAATAGTGCCAGCAACAGGCCGGCAAACATTATTTCTGCTCCTCATACACTTTTTACGTTTCCGTCTTACATTCTAGATAATTCCAGGAATTGAGTCTAGACAGCTTGAATTCTCCAAGTACCTGAGGAGTAGAAAAGGAGGTTGAAGGAAGAACCTTAGGAGTAACACTAAGCCCAGGGGTGTGAGTCTTTGACACAATTAGAATGTCAGCGGCGGCTCAGAGGGACAGCACATTTAGAGCAGTGGTTTTATATATTTGGATCCCTCCATTTCAATGTGTAAAAAACACTCTAAGAAAGACAGAAATTTTAAATTGTGAAAAACCGTAACACCTGTTTGCAAACCACTGTGCCTAGAATTCGTGAAGACCATAGGCATAAACACGACAGTTTGGAATGCTTCCAGAAGCTGCAAGAAAGTGGGAGCACTACGGTGGAATGTAAGTCTCTTAGGTAGAGAGAAAATGGCCGACCTGTGGAAAGCTACTCCCTACCTAATGAGGGAACAGTCGTTGTCATTTCAAATCAGTGGAAGAAGGTTGGATTATTCAGTAAATGCTGCTGAAACAATTGGTGACCTATTTGGAAAAAAAACAAAATTAGATCCTCCTTCATAGCAGGCGCCAAAATGAATTTCAGATGATTGGAGATAATTGTAGAATAGGAAGCAATGAAATGACTAGGGGAAAAGTACAGGTGAATATGCTCATCGAAGGAAAGACATAAATAAAAAATCAAAAACCGATAGTTGTAGATATTGAAAAATATAAAAGGGTGACATCTAAAAATAACCCCACCACAAATGATAAAAAAAAATCAACAGGAAAAAAACAACGGGAAAATAATGTTTTTTTATCACATATGATAAATAAGTTAGGCAATATGTATGAGGTTGGGGGTAGGGGAAGAAATCTTACCATTTAATCCAGGAATTCCACGTCTATAAATGCATCCTAAGGGAGGAAACAGAAAAGTACACAGAGATTTATATGGTAAGACGTTCCTTAAGTTATAACAGCAAAAACTGCACATATAAACAAACACTCGGTAATCGGGCATTTAATGAGACCCCTATATGACTGAAGATTATGCCTCCACAAAACATTACATCCTTGTGGAATATTTAAAAATATGGGGAATTTCTTCCAGTAAGCTGTTTAATGATTAAAGCAGGTTGAAAACTGTATGTAAATATGATTTCCATTTTATATATATATCCATATCAAATACAGAGAAATTTCTCCATATTTCTATGCATTTGCATGCATTCACAGAAGAGACTAATAACAATTATGTTAATAGTAATTATCTCTAGGTCATGAGATTATGGGTAATTTTTATAGCCATCTTTATAATTTTCTACATTTTCTGCAATGACTAGATGATATTTCTATGATACAAAGGGGAAAGACAGCATTTTTAACAAGATACTTTAATAAGTGTTACAAAAGCGGTGGGAGCACAGAAAAGAAAAGTCCTGGAATGAAGACAACACAAAGCAAAGACGAGATGTGCCCACGTACACTGACAGAGATTCAAGCAAAGTCAATACGCACTACGTAAAAATTACGGCATTATTCGAATGTTAGTAGGTACAGAATTTCTTATACAAGATGGACTCCTGGAAAATTTTCTTCACTACACCAGAGAATGGTCACATGGCCCTGGGTGCGTCAGTCATTCTCTTTGCCGCAGTACTCTGTTCAATACCCCCTCCCTCTGCCTTCAACATACTCTCCCCTCTTCCCCCTGCAAAACATGCTACCAGCAGACATTTGCAGCCTGGAAGAAAATGGTCCATCTTGTGGACTTTCTTTTAAGCTCTTTCATTCTCATTTTTCTTCCTGGATTGCTGCTTTGGCATCTAACTCAAAAATCTACGTTATCTGTTTTTTCTCCTTTTTTCCTGTTGAAGTGTCAAAACAATCTGAATTTCAAAGAAATAAAAAAACCACCAGTTTAGCAATCATTTTTTCCTTTTTTTTTTTTTTTTTCCTTGGAGAAACAGATCTACAAAAGAAATGTCCAGGTAAAAAGACATACACCATCTTACCCATTTTTACGCACATTTCAGAAACATGAAGAAAATCTTTGTCGATAGAAATCTCTGCTCTCCTTCTTACATCCATTTTCAAAGAAAAAAACCCACCGTGTTTACTGCACAAATGGATGCCCACAAATAAAAATGATTTCTTTTCAAAATAAAGGCACAGTTTACAATGTTCAGTATTCCTTCTTCCTGATTTTTCATCCTAAAACCAAATTTTGATCTTCCTCATTCAAGACACACTCATCTCTCACATGAAGTAATTAATCTGAACATTACAGGTTGCTTTTCTTCTTACTTTCTCTCCTGTACAGGCATCAGTCACACGATATTCTTTAATTTAAAAAAAAATAAGGAACGGTAGTCATCTTTTTCCCCATTGCAAAATAACATTTTTCTCCTGCTCCCTCCACACTGAGAAAGGCTCAGTTCTTAGAAGATCTTGAATTGCAACCCATTTTATCACGTGTAATCCAAACACTGTAAAGCTGAAATATCGCTCCAAATGCAATTTCTCATTTTAGTGACATCTTCGTCGGGTCTTATTTCGGGAAATATCTTACCAGAATCACAAGGGGGAAGTTCCTATATTTCCTTGCAGCAACTCATTCACCATTTAAGACACGAGCTTTATATTAGAAAAGTGACTGTGGAATACTTGGAATATAATTAACCCATTTGCCCAATGCCACTGATTAGAACCAGAAATTCCTACACAGTTAGTTATGTATTATTCTATTGCATTAAAACGTGCCACTTGCTTTAGAAAGCATATTTTGGATATTTAGTTTACAAAAGATTTCTCAGCTACTTACCAGCAGCCCGAGCTCTGCCTCCGCACCAGCTCTGAGGCGGTCGCACGGAAGGGGTGGGCGAAAAGCGGCAGGAGCCGCTCGAAAATGGGCTGTGCTCTGAAGAAGGGATCGTCTCTGTGGAAAGAAACGGAATGCCTTGGGATTACCCTCAAAATTCCTCCAAAACCATAAGAACATATTAAGCATTACATGCTAAAAAACACATGTTCATCAAAGGACAGATTTTAATAGCTGAACCTCTGATACAAATCACACTTAAATTGCCTTCCTTTCCGGGGAAACCCCTACAGTGCCGTGGGCTTTGGCTCTCCCGTCTCCTAGCAACGGTCTCATTAGTTTTTTTCCCCCCTGCATTGGTTCTACCAGCCGTCAGTAAGGTCTAGTCTCTGGCAGTGAGCATTACCATTTTCTTGTTCAATATGTGTTTCCTCCACATCAGTAATAAAGAGAGTCAGGCATTCAATAACAAGTTCTCCAGAAGATTTTGGTTTCAAATAATATTCCATTCAAATGGCATAGAGTATTCTTGTCCTTTCCCTTGGTGAAATGCTGTCATTAGACCCCTGACCTACACATGAGCCTCAGCAAAAGATGTTCATCCCTTCTGCAGTGCCCAAATTACACAGAGCCCCGTGACTAAAGTCCAGGCCCTCACTGGTGGTGTTATCCGCTGCGCTCAGAGGGAAAAAATAATGCACAGAATTCATCTGTATTTAGTCTTGTTACCAAGACCAAAAACAATGCATTTATTTCTAATTATTCACATGGAAAATATTCACTATATGTTAAGGAAACAGGAGCAGGTTACTATACAGTATGTCTACTACTCGGATAAGAATAAATGTACACAAAGAAATCTGGAAGGGTATATGCCAAAATATTAAGAGTGATTATGTCTGGGTTTTCTACAGATAGTTGAATTTGAGGGGAATTTAAATCATTTTTCTCTTTGATTATCTATTAAAGAACTTTTTGGCACTTAACATATATATCTCTTGTTATTTTAACAGTACACAACAATGTGAATGTACTTAATGCCACTAAACTGTACACATAAAACAGTTAAAGTTATAAATTTTATGTTATGTATATTTCACTAAAATAAACCGGAAAGAGAGACCATTCATTCACCATCCCCTCAAACATGTATTGAGTCTCGGCCACATTCAAATTATCTGTACTGGGGACAGAAATTATAAAAACAAACAAAACACAATCCGTTCGCTTTCTAAAAGTTCATAATAACTACCTGAAAAATTTCACTATGGATTTTTCTTATACATGACACACAGAATTGCTGCATTTGGATATACTTTTTTTATTTCATCAGTTTTCGGTAACATTTATAATATTGTTTGGGTAACATTTATAGGGTTGTTACATTGTCTGCCTAAAATATTGGAGTCTCAGTGGGTGGAGGAAGTAAATGATTATAAATTAAATTTTAATATGTAAATATATATGTGCATTTGTGTATTTATATAGAATTGTCATATATTAAAAAGGAAGGACAGGGAAAGTGTTCTAAGGTAAAGAAGGTTAAAAAGATATAACAAAAGAAAGAGGTATGGCACCAAATACAATGTGTGACCTTTGACTGGATCCTGAACAGAAAATTAAACAGCTATAAAAGACATTATGGGAACAACTGGGAGATTTGAATGTGGATGAGGCATTAAATAATATATCCATGTACTCGTTTTTTAGGTGTGATAACATAACGAACTTGTTCTCATGAGACACATGTTGAAGTACTGAGAGGTGCAGCGCCATAATGTCTACAGATCACTCGAAATGCTTTAGAAAAAAATAATATAGAGATATACAGCAAATGTACCAATGTTAATAATTGGTAAATCTGCCCTGGCTGGTGTAGCTCAGTGGATTGATTGTGGGCCTGCAAACCAAAGGGTCACCGGTTCGATTCCCAGTCGGGGGAGGGTGCCTAGGTTTCAGGCCAGGTCCCCGGTTGGGGCACGTGAGGTGCAACCACACGCTGGTGTTTCTCTCCCTCTCTCCCTCCCTTCCCCTCTCTCTAAAAAGTACATAAATAAAATCTTTAAAAAAATAATAATAATCGGTAAATCTTGGTTAAGCATACACAGGGGTTACTTTGTGTTATTCTTTCATCTAAACTCCAGAAAAGAAAGAATAACTTATTATAATAAAAATAATTATTGCACAGTAATTCTATTTAAAGTTAAAATTCATATGTTTTGGAATTAATGACAATTAGGTTTATAATCTCTCAGAAACAGCTTTCTATACTGATCAATTGGATGATGAATGTCATGTGCCATCTAGTGGTAAAATCCTGATTTACCATGACTGAAGCATTTCTAAAAAACACAATTTGGAAATTGACCTATTAAATATAACTTGTTGTAATAAATAAATAAAAATAAAAGTATTGCTTATTACTGGGCATCAATATAGTTAAAAGGTCCCCTTAATTTTCAGTATGTATTCCTGGTTATAGGGGAATGCTTCTGCTCAGGTGCTCTAAAAGCCTGGTATATGTCCACATTCGCCCCATAAGCAAAGTTCAACTACAAGCTCACGCAAGTCTTGGTGAAATGCCCTGTGATGCTCCTGGGACACAGTGAGACAGTCGATATTGTGAGAGCTCTTTGTCACCACCTAGCTGGCTGGTGGGGGGCTGCCAGGAGGCAGTCTCTCATCCATCTCCCTCATTCTGGTGAGACACAGGAATTTTTCCACCTTGCTTCCTCCCTTAAAGTACAACTTCTGGTTGGAAAAACCAAATAGATATAATATGGAAACAGTTCCTCCATAATAGAGCGATGCACTGCTCCTGTCATCTGTCATGTTGTCCCTGTGATTCATTGTCATCCCGTGGGAATAAGGACGTGGGGAGCTGACACCATGCTGATCTTCTGAGCTGGCTTTTGCTGTCATCATAAGTGATAGACTGTCTGAATCCATTTGGCACATTGTCTCCTTACCAGCTGAATATATGGCAGAATAGGAAGCCAAATCCAGCAGTTCCTGTGCCTTAGAGCAGTGGTCCCCAAACTTTTTGTCACCAGGGACCAGTTTTGTGGAAGACAGGTTTTCCACAGACTGAGGTGTGTGTGGGGGGGGGGTGATGGTTTAAAGATGATTCAAGTGCATCACACTGAAGCTCACCTCCTGCTGTGCGGCCCCGTTCCTAATAGGCCGGGACCAGTACTAGTCCACGGACCAGAGGTTGGGGACCCCTGCCTTAGATTATTTGTCATTCCTTGGCAAAATGTTATCTACAGATGGTGGTGTGTTTGTGCATGTGTGAGTGTGTATGCACATAAAGAGAGAGTACACAAACCTCATACATTCTGGTGAAATTTGAAAGCTCTCTTTTTGAAATTAGAAATACGATAAGTGATGTCTGTTTTTATAACTTCTATTCAATATGTGTCAGGGTGGCACTGGGGTGGAGAGTAGTGGCCAGTGTGGTAAAATTGCACAGAGGTTAAAAGGAATGAAGAGTAGATATGACCATATTCACATAGGCACCCAAGTAACCACTTAGTCATAAGTAAAGGACTAACAAATCAGAAAGAGAAAACTGTATGGCTTCTTTCTGAGTCCAACACATTGTTTCAGGTCAAGTAAATGGAGTGGGCCCTCAGCTATGACTCGTCTGTCCTCCCAGGCATCCCAGTGCAATGACTCTTGATGCTATTGATGTGATTGCCTGCTTAGTCACCTAATGGAGTCTTTTACTCCTACTCAGCAGGCAGCCTGGAGGGGCTCCCAATGAACATCAATAGTAGTAGTAGCAGTAGTAGTAGTAGTAGCAGCAATAGTAATGCCTGCAATGCCTGCAATGCATCAAATATATTGTAAAAATAATAATTAATACCTCCCAGGTTATTGGTCAACATTGGGGTAACAAGCCCTCACTCTGAACACTGAAATTAAAGAGAAATATTCAACCATTTATCTTAACTATCCTGTGCAGACTATATTTCAAGAAAATCAAGTAGCTAATAAAGGGAAGCTCCTTTATTTTTAAAGAAAACTTCCAGAGTTCCAGCCAAGATGGAGGCATAAGTAGATATGTTTTGCTTCCTCGTACAACCAGAAGAAGGATAACAACCAATTTAAAAACAATAAACAACCACAAATGCCAGAAACTCAAACTGCATGGAATTCCAACAACCAAGGAGTTAAAGAAACATTCATCTAGACCAGTAGGAGGGGTAGAGATGGGCAGCTGGGTGGAGAGGACCAACAGCAAGGCAGTGAACTGCACAGGTCAGGCAGAGCTGGCTGACTGGGAAACTAAACACTTAAAACCTCTAGCTGTAAAATTCTGTGGGGGTTGCAATGGTGGGAGAAACTGCCGGTCTGATAGGTGAGTCTGTTGGGGAGGCCCATAGGATCCTAGAATGTACACAATCCAACCTACCTGGGAATCAGCACTTGTGGGAAGTGACTGAAAGTGAGGCAAGAGAGGAAGGAGTGAGGCATTTTTCCCTCTCCGACCCCTTCCCCACAGACAGCTCCACAACACAGTGACGTGGGTTGCCCCACCCTGGTGAATACCAAAGGCTCTGCCCCTTACCATGTAACAGGTGCAGCAAGACAAAGAAATATGGCCCAAATGAAAGAACAGATCAAAGCTCCAGAAAAAATACAACTAAGCGATGAAGAGATAGCCAACCTATCAGATACAGAGTTCAAAACACTGGTAATCAGGATGCTCACAGAAATGGTTGAGTATGGTCACAAAATAGAGGAAAAAGTGAAGGCTATGCAAAGTGAAATAGAGGAAAATGGACAGGGAACCAACAGTGACAGGACGGAAACTGGGACTCAAATCAATAATTTGGAACAAAAGGAAGAAATAAACATCCAACTGGAACAGAATGAAGAAACAAGAATTCAAAAAAATGAAGAGAGGCTTAGGATCCTCTCAGAAAAATTTTAGTGTTCTAACATCCAGATCATAGGGGTCCCAGAAGGAGTAGGGGAAGAGAAAGAAATTGAAAACTTATTTGAACAAATAATGAAGGAAAGCTTCTCCAATCTGGTGAAGAAAATAGACTTCCAGGAAGTCCAGGAAGCCCAGAGAGTCCCAAAGAAATTGGACCCAAGGAGGAGCACACCAAGGCACATCATCATTAAGTTACCCAAGATTAAAGATAAGGAGAAAATTTTAAAAGCAGCAAGAGAAAAGGAGACAGTTACCTACAAAGGAGTTCCCATAAGACTGTCAGCTGATTTCTCCAAAGAGACCTTACAGGCAAGAAGGGACTGGCAAGAAGTATTCCAAGTCATGAAAGGCAAGGACCTGCATCCAAGATGACTCTCTCCAGCAAAGCTATCTTTTAGAATGGAAGGGCAGATAAAGTGCTTCTCAGATAAGGTCAAGTTAAAGGAGTTCATCATCACCAAGCCCTTATTATATGAAATGTTAAAGGGACTTATCTAAGAAAAAGAAAATCAAAAGTACAAACAGTAAAATGATAACAAAATCACAACAATCAACAACCAAACCTAAAAAAACAAAACCAAAAATGTACAAAGCAAAGAACTACAACAGGAACAGAATCACAGAAATGGAGATCACATGGAGGGTTAATAGTGGGGTGGGGGGCAGGGGAGAATCACGGAAAAGGTGCAGGTAATAAGAAGCATAAATGGTAGGAACCAAGTAGACAGGGGGAGGGTAAGAATTGTATGAGAAATAAAGAAGCCAAATAACTTACATGTATGACCCATGGACATGAACTAAGGTCGGGGGAATGCTGGTGGGAGGGGGGTGCAAGATGGAATAAAGGGGAGAAAAAATGGGAGAACTATAATAGCATAACCAATAAAATATATTTTTAAAAACAGATAGAGGACCACACAGTTCCAGAGGAATGGGAGAGGACCAAGCGGTTCTGAAGTGAATAGAGAGGACCACGAGGTTTTGGGGAAGAAGGGAGAGGATCATGCAGCTTTGGCAGAGTGAATAGGAGAGGACCACGCGGTTCTGAGGGGAAAGGACCACGCGGTTCTGATGGAGTGAACAGGAGAGGACCATGTGGTTTTGGGGTGCTTATTTTTGCCACGCGGCTTAGGCAGCAGGGGAGACTTTGCCGGGAAGAAAAGGGGAGAAAGGACTCTTGCTGGTGGGCCGTGAGAAGGTGCCACATGGCTTTGGATTAACTGGAGATCGCAGCAGCCACACAGCTGATGGTGCCGGGAGCCTGAATCACAGACTTCTACTTCTTTTCCTGAGACACGGTACCCCGGACTGGGCAGAGGGAGAGGGAAGGACTGTATACATCTGTGGGTATTCTAGAGGACTTGAGTATCTTAAAGAAGACATTAAGTCATTACTCTAAGTCTGTGTAACTTTTAAATAAATAATTTCTTTCCTTTTCACAAAACAAAAACAAAAAAACAGATAGAAATCTAGGACTCTGGACTGTTAAGGCAGGTCACCAATGGTGCTGTTTGTGTGAGACTGCTGGGAGGCCGGAGCTAAGCCTCGCATCCCCAGTTGGGAGACAAGGAGAAGGGCACTGCCGAGCCGCCCCTGCCACACGTGCAGCGAGGTCCTATACTCAGCAGGAAAACAGGAACCAGGGTCTGCAGGACTGGCAGAATTGGAACCACATTCCATTGAGCCTATATCCTGAGCCCTTGATGTTTCCGTGCCTGATAATGCTTAAAAAAAAAAAAGACTCTAATTTCATTTAAATCAGGAAATAAAAGACAAATACAGTATTTGCCACCTAATACCTAGGAAATCTAAGAGTTTAACACATTTAACTACTTTTCTTTGCATAAAAGGAAAGTCAATTGAATTTTCTGGCCATTTGCCAGCATCAGAATATTAGCCTCTAGCATGGGAGAAATCACAGAAAGTCACCTAGGAAGCTCTATTCTTCTGCTGAGAATTTGGACAAAAGTGTAATTTTGATTTGAATTCAAAGAAGAGAATGCCCAGAGGAGCTTATTTTCACCCAGCTGGAGACATTAATGACTAAAACACATGGAGAAAGCAGGAGAGCACAAATGAGCAGGACAGTAATGAGAATTAGTGATGATGCTAGGATGGCTCTCTCCAGTCTGTCCATTAAACATGAAAACTTCATGACCTGGCCTTCATATGATAGAATATAAATGGTTCACTATTTTAAAGATTCTCCTCTGGAGCTCCTCTGATCTTTCAGAAGGTGGTACTACAAACTTATCAAAATAGTCCCAATGCTGCCTGAAGAACACAGTGAACACTAGCATTATTTCTTTTGATGATAAAAAATACTTGTGGGCCCTGGCTGGTGTGGCTCAGTGCATTGAGCACCGGCCTGTGAACCAAAGGGTCGCTGGTTCGATTCCCAGTCAGGGCATATGCCTGGGTTGCGGGCCAGGTCCCTGGTGGGGAGGCGAATGAGACGCAACTACACATTGATGTTTCTCTCCGTCTTTCTCCCTCCCTTCCCCTCTGTAAAAATAAATAAATAAAATCTTTTAAAAAATCCTTTTAGTAACTATGTAGCAAAGTACGTGGGAGAGGGAAAAGCCAAGCACTATACTAGGTGTTCTGGTACAACAGTGAATAAGACAGACAAGGGTCATGCCTTAAAAGAGCTTACAGGCTTATTTTTTAAATATATTTGATTGATTATGCTATTACAGTTGTCCCATTCCCCCCCTTTATTCTCCTCTGCTCTGAATCCCCCCTCCCACTGCCCCCCACCCCTTAGTTTATGTCCTTGGGTCGTACATATAAGTTCTTTGGCTTGACATTTCCTATACTACTCTTACCCTCCCCCTGTCTATTTTGTACCTATTATGTTTTGCTCTCTTTTTAAGGTATATTTTCTTGATTATGCTCTTACAATTGTCCCAATTTTTTTCTCCCTTTATCCCCCCTCTGCCCTGCACCCGCCCCCACTAACTGGGAGCCCCTCTAGTCATTCCATACAGTTTTGGGGACATCACACAAAGCTGAGGACATGGGAATATGGGTGAGGACCCACGGCCCTTGTCAGGAACATTGTGAGTGCAGAGAGCACCAGTGTGGCCACCACTCGCCTACACAGCATTTTGGTGCAAATTAGAGAAAGGTGGCCCTTCAGGGCAGATGGATTAGTAAAAGAGGTCCCTCTGAAATAGTAAGGTACCACCTATTGTTGGACATATTAGAAATGAGAACCATCTCTGGGCTTACCCAGCCCTGTGGGCCTATGACATAGCACGAAGAACGTGGGTGATTGTCAGGCCTCACTGCCCACTCTCACCAATTACATAGTTATGCCCAGCAGATCTTTCAGCAACGCTGCTGGCAGTTTTTTCTTCTGTCTTAGCGTTCTCTCCTGGGACCCTGTAAGACCACTCGATTCAGAGTTCTATGAGCCAGAAGGCCGCTGCTGTATCTTGTAGCTCTCTCTGCTCCTAGAAGGCACCCTTTCTCTTCTGCGTACTCGCTAAATGCCTATTACGAGCAAGCCATGGCTCCTCACCCATCCTAATTAACGCATTACAAACACATGCACTTATTCATCTTCCTAAAGCCCGCATATGCATGTTTCATCACTCGCCTACTTCAAAACCTTTGTCTTCCCCGAGCACGGAGCACAGAACTTGAGTCCTGGCCAGGGGATCAAAAGTCCTGGATTTATGGTTCTTACTCTAACACTAACTAGTTTCTTGTAAGCTTGGACAAAACCTAAGATCTCTTCTAAGACATTTTCTACCCCTAAACTGTGCTTCTCAGCTCTAGTCCACGGTATAGGGTTAGTCACGGAGACAGAAAGTAGAACTGTTTGCCTCAGGAGACTGAGAGATAGTTCCCCAGAAAAATCTACTTTTCTCCTGCAATCTTTGACTTTTAAGCATATGAAAAGATGCTTACCTCATGCACATTAAGAGATACACAAATTAAACTACATGGAAATACAGGTTTCCAACAATTACATTGAAAGAGCAAAGTGTTTAATAACGCACTTGGCAAAGGAATGGAGAAACATGAGCTGATACAGTAGTCGCTCTTTATCGACAGGAGATGTGTTTCAAAAGCCCTGGTGGATGCCTGAATCGCGGATAGCACCAAACCCTATACATACTATGTTTCCTCCTATACGTACACATCTATAATAAAGTTTAATCTATAAATTGGGCACAGTAAAATAACAAGAATAACTAATAATGAAATAAAACTATTATAATAATGTATTATAATAAAAGTTATGTGAATGATGTCCCTCTTCCTCTCCGCCCCTCCCCCCTCTCTCATACCTATCTGTTAACAGAGAGGACGATGAAGTGACTGCCTGGCAGGAGCGTATGCAGTGGACAAGGTAGACAAGGGATGCTTCAAGTCCTGAGCTGGGCGGTGAAGGAGCATGTGGGATTTCACCACGCTATTCAGAATGGCATGTAGCTGAAAACTGATGAATTATTTATTTTTGGAATTTCCTATTTAATATGGTCAGATCATACTGGACCACGCGTACATGCAACTGTGAATGAGAGGAAATGACTGTGTTACCTGTAGCGGTACAAATGCACGCAACTCTTACAGGTAGATTGTCAATATTCATTGGGGAGGGGGGTGGAAAGAATGTAGATAGTATTTTCAACCCAGCAATTCAACTTCTAAGATCTGTTTCCTAAAAAGTAGACTATTCCATTTCCCTAGTCCATTTACTCTCCCATGCTCCTAGCAGACGCTCTTATGTATTTTCCCATCTTCTTGAATTCCTAATGTATTTTTTCTCACAGGCTCAGACTCAGGTGACAGTCTTGTTTCTTCTTGCACTGAGAAAACACGAGTGGTCAAAAGAGAACTTCTGCAAGCTCCCATCAATACGCGCTCCCTTTTACTTGCCCCTGCGCTCATATTCTCTGCCTTCCCTCCAGTTGTTATAGATGAACTGTCCATGTTAAGGCCAGCCCCTCTGCCCGTGCACAAAATTTTACCCCCAACAGCAACTCAAAGACATCCTTCCTGTAATTCTTTTCCTTTCCTGCATCATTACATTTCATCTCTCCACTGGATCACTCCCATTAGCATACACGCATGCTGTCATTTCCCCCAGCGCCTCCTTCCCTCAGTCCCCTGTAGCTACTGTTCTATTTACAGCAAATGCGCTATCCCTTTACAGAAAAGCTCCTCAAAAGAGCTGCCACAACTGGCTGTCTTTCCTCCCCTGTTCTCTCCCATGTATTCCAACCAGGAGGCTTGCATCCTCCCACTCCACCAAAACTCCTCCTGCCAACGTCTCCAATTACTTCTACATCACCATTTCACAGGCCTAATCTTACCTGAAATACTTTTCTTTTTTCTTAACATTTTATTATGAAAAATTTCAAAGGTACAGGGAAATTGAAAGAATTGGCCTTTGAACACATCCATCATCTCGACAGTAAAATGAAACATTTTACTATATTTACTTTTCACAGCCCATGCCGTTTTCATCATGATACTCTCCCTTTTTGCTCCCTTTTTAGAGGCAGCGTGAACCTCGGGCATTTCCCAGCTCTAGAAGGCGGGGTCTCCTCATCCTGTACATTGAAGGGACAAAAACTGAGGGATGGTAAGAGACAGGGAACGGTCAACTCAAATGGTCAGATTTAAGGAATGAATGAGTAATATAGTTATATCACCTATTGCTCCTGTTTTTTTTTCTAAAGATTTTATTTCTTTATTTTTAGAGACAGGGGAATGGAGGGAGAAAGAGAGGGAGAGAAACATCAATGTGTGGTTGCCTCTCACGTGCCCCTCCACCAGGGACCTGGCCCGCAACCCACGCATGTGCCCTGACTGGGAATCCAAATGGCGACCCTTTGGTTCACAGGACGGCACTCAATCCACTGAGCCACACCAGCCAGGGAGGCTATTGCTCTTTTATTCAACTTATACTAACAATAATTTCTGCGGGGGGGGGGGGGGTCCCAGGTATAAAGGAAAATGAGACTGTCACCCAACAGATGAAAACCCAAACAGATAGAGATGTATCAAATGGGACATAGGGAATATCAATTTATAAAATTCACTCCAAAATTGCCCTGTAATCCTCTTGCATGCTGCACCACACACCTGGAGCCAATAAATGCACCATTTATTCAGAAAAGTACAGCCACTCTTTTTTCAATCAAATAGATTGCAAGTGTCTCAGGGATTCAGATTTTCTACAATGCGGGAAGGAGGTTCTTTGAGTAGGAACAGGATGCAGATGAAATAAGGAAGCCAGGCTTTCAGTGGGAATTTCATTTGTATTTGTTTACACAGACTGTGCAGTTTAGTCCCAGTTCCTTTTTATTTATTTAAAATGGTATTTCTGATTTCTTTAGGTATATCTGATTTTTGTTTCTATTCTCCTATGGGAATAACAATATGATTAACAAATATGTCACTGATACACAACGTTAAAACAAAATTATCATGAAAACTTATTTAATTTTCTTTTCATTTTGAGCGGAGTTTTCACACAGACCAGCTCTTGCTAAAGTAATTTTAATTGTGTATGTAGCCAGTCACCTGCATTTCTCTGAAAGGTGAAATTATTTTTACAATATATAAGTTAATACTAAACAGCATACACCACACATTAGATGAGAAATTTTATATTAACTAAAGTGTTACATACTGTCAATTGATGATGATGATGATAACAACCACTAAATTCTTACAGTGGAATAAATGTTTCAGATCAGTGTTGTCTAAAATGTGGCAGGGTGCTTCTGAGTAGCTTATTCAAGTGTGCAGTCCAGTGTATTTCATCAGCGTGCAGCAATATTCAAAGAAATGTAAAGATTTTAAAGGCAATTTTCTACAATGTGAATGGAAAGAATATCCCCCTGATCACTCAGCGCTCAATTAAGGAAGCAATCTCTCATGGTTTCCTTACTGAGCTTGTTGAGTATATTTCCCAACGTGCAATGCTGGCCAATTCTTCCCACCAGCCCGCATGTTTCTCCTTCCTGTCCTGGCTCTTGGAACACAAGCGAAGTCCCAAAATTACTTTTTATTACATAAGTCAAATAGCATTAAGAAGGTTGATATGTCAGGAAAAATAAATTTTTCCTTAACCATTTTCACATCAAAGAGCAAGAGCAGTTAGATGATCCGCTCTTTGGGATTCTCAGAGCCACTTCTACTGGGCACACAAATTCAGGAACTCACTGTGATGGCGTAAAGGTTTATCTCTACCTCCTTCTTCACTACCTCAACCTGTAAGGGACTCAGAAACTCATATAGATGGTTGTACATCTTTCTGGTAAAATGGTCACACGATTAAGACATAATGATTCCCAGTTAAAATGTATTCCAAAATTCATATACAGGGTGGAGGAAAAGTAGGTTTACGGCTGTGGATATGCGAAACAGAGTTAATTCTTGTACTATTATTTACTGATGATTGTATTATTTTCCATACAAACCGAAAACCTGCTTGTGCCCCACCCACCCTGCACAGCGTGTGTCTAGTTGTCACGAACAGCTTGAGGAAAGACTTCCACTTAAATGTTAAAACATGGATTTCTGGTCAAGATGGAGATGTAGGGAAACACAGCTCACCTCCTTGCACAACCACATCAAAATTACAACTATAGAACAACCATCACTCAGAACTGTCGGAAATCAAGTTGAATGGAAGTCTGACTATGGAACTAAAGAAACCGCATCCATCCAGACTGGTAGGCGACACAGAGATGCGAAGACGTGGAGTGGGCTGGTTCCACACCAACAAGTGGTGCATAAAAATCTGGGAGCGATATCTCAGGAGCAAGGGGCTCCAGCACCACATCAGCCCTCCCAGCCCTCCCAGCCCAGGGTTCCAGTGCCAGGAATATAAGTCCCCATAACTTCTGGCTGCAAAACCAGCACAGACTGAGTCAGTGGAAGGAATTTCTGGATTCCCAAGCAGTTCCTCTTTAAGGGCCCACACACGGACTTACTCACACTCACTCCCAATGAGCTCCAGCACCAGGGCAGAGGCTTGAAGGGCACCAGTGGTATACAGGGAGGAACTGAAGAGTCTGGCACCTGGGCAAGAACTGAGGGACAGCTTTCTCCCAGACAGAAAGTCGGGCAAAGGCCATTGGTCCTTTTCTGAGCCCACCCTTCACAGAGCCACACAACTGGCAGGCAGGTGCTATATCTGAGATTCCATCAACCTGGCTCAAGTGGTTTGCTCTGCCCTGGGGAATCCCTGAGGCTCCGCCCCACCTAACTTATGGCCCACCCAAGCTGTTAACAGTGGCTTTTCCATAGGAATAGCTGGTTTTGGCTCAGGCTTCACATCTTCCTAAATCCTCTCCAACAAGCAATAACCCGCCTCAGTGAGTCCACAGTCCCCATACCTTTGGCAAAGCAGCCCCAGGTCCGGCACTAGCAGCAGCTGGCCTCAGAAAAAGAACTTAACAAAAGGGAGATAAGCAATCTATCAGACGCAGAGTTCAAAACCCTGGATATTAGGACGCTCAAGGAAGTTAGTTAGGACCTCAACAGCACAAAAAAGATCAGACAGAAATAAAGGATATACTAATGGAAGTAAAGGACAATTTACAGGGAATCAACAGTAGAACAGATGAAGCCAGGGATCAAAGCAATGACATGGAATACAAGGAAATAAAAAACAACCAATCAGAACAACAACAAGAGAAAAGAATCCAAGAAACTGAGGATAGTGTAAGGAGCCTCTGGGACTTCAAGCAAACCAACATTTGCATCATAGGGGTGTCAGAAGGAGAACAGAGTGAGAAAGAAATTGGAAATCTATTTGAAAAACTAATGAAAGAAAAATTTCCTTATTTGGTGAAGGAAATAGATATGCAAGCCAGGAAGCACAAAGAGTCCCAAACAAGATGGGTGCAAACAGGCACATTAAGACACACCATAATTAAAATTCCGAAGTGTAATGATAAAGAGAGAATATTAAAACTAGAAAGAGAAAAGCAGTTAGTTTCCTACAGGGGAATTCTGATAAGACTGTCAGCTGATTTCGCAAAAGAAACTTTGCAGGCTAGAAGGAACTAGCAAGAAGTATTCAAAGTGATAAAAAGCAGGGACCTAGTGCCGAGATTACTCTATGCAGCAAAGCTATCATTTAGAATCAAAGGGCAGATAAAGAGCTTCCAAGACAAGAAAAACCTAAAGGAGTTCATCATCACCAAACCATTACTATACGATATGTTAAAGGGACATATCTAAGAAAAAGAACATCAAAACTATGAACAATAAAATAGCAATGAACTCATACCTATCAACAACTGAATCTAAAAAGCATACTAAGCAAACAAGAAGAGAGATACATTCATGGATATGGAGAGGGTTTTGATAGTTGCCAGATGGGAGGGGGCTTGGGAGAATGGGTGAAGAGGTGAGGGGATTAGAAAGTACAAATTGGTACTCACAGAATAGCCATGGGGATGTAAAGTACAGTATAGGAAATGGAGTAGCCAAGGAGTGTATACCCATGACCCATGGATATGAACGAAGGGGAGGGGATGGCCTGAGGGAGTGCGGGGTGCTTGGTCAGGAGGGCAAAAATTGAAAATAGGACAACTGTAACACCATAATCAATAAAATAATTTTTTGCATTTTCAATTGTTCTTCAAGTACAGTTGTCTCCATTTTCCCACCACCAGTTTCCCCCACCCCACCTCCCACCCTCAATCCTTCCCGCCTTTGGCTTTGTTCATGGGTCCTTCATATGTGTTCCTTGACGACCCTTCCCCTTCATTCCCCCATTACCCAAAAATATGGAACACTTCACGAATTTGCATGTCATCCTCGCTCAGGGTCCATGCTAATCTTCTCTGTATTGTTCCAATTTTAGTGTATGTGCTGCCGAAGGGAGCACTAAAATACAATTTTTTAAAATGTTAAAACAGCATCATAAGTAGTGGGAAAAGATAGCTGGAATGAGAAAGATGTGTCCACAGACAGAGAATGTACTAGAATAGTTCTTTCTTTCAAGCCATAAATCTACCAGTTTAATTTGTCAGATTCAAGTTTACATGGAAGCTAAGCTAGCAATGATAATTTGATCTTCAACACCAATGCTAAGTGGGATTTAATGCAGTTAAAGATAATGAACTTAATGTCCAAGGCCACGCCTACAGGAATGGAGCAGTTTTCATCAAATTATACAGAGGGACAAATGGTTTATTTGGTTCAGTTTGCAGCAAAGTTCCAAGTATTGAAAACAGAGTTTTGTGAATATATTGTTTTCTCAGACTAGACATTTCCCACAGACATGCATATTGATGTGGTTTCACCCCGGCTGTTTCAACGCAGATGGGTACCTCTTCCAGCCACCCTAACTGCTTCAATCTGATGAAGTAACATGATTCAAGCTCACTTATGTGTATCCTCATGTAAACAGTATTAGGGAATGTCGAGAAAAAACATTCATCCCAATGAAAGATGATGATTTTAGAGGCATGCATGTAATAAATAAAAATTATGCATATAATAGCAATAAGGATGCAACATATATCATCATATAAACCTGATTTTGTAAAAACTCTTAAGATTTCTGGTTACCTGTTTAAGACAATCTAAATCAAAAACATTTAGGTAGTGAAGGGAACTTTTAAGACACTTCAACCAAGTCACGCACAGGTTACCTCTGACAATTCAAGGCATAGCACAGAAAGGCATTCAAAAGGAGAACTAAAGGTCCCAAAAGATAGTACACATTTACGAAAGTAGATGGCCTTTGTCATGGGCTATAGGCAAAAATATTTTAAATCTGATTTCTAGCATAAGTTACAAAAGTTTCTACATTCTGTATAAATTTTGAGAAAAGTGGGAAGCCAATTTCCAACATATAGTTTCAAAATCAGCCTATATGATTCCCTTAAAATTCCACTGTTCACACCTTTAGCTTTCCACACATTTTTCTGATCCATTTTGTCTCCACTGTTATTCCTCAAACATTAGTGACTCAATAACACTTTGTCTAAGTATTAATTATGAAATACAAAGGTAGATTAGTAGTAAAAGGAAAAAGAGTAAGTAAAAATGAAAAGCTGAAAAAGTCAATTGAAAGGAAAGTAAAGAATAAGTATGGTAGTCATGAAATCTACTCTCTTTACTGTGGGGCTCACAGAACTCAACTACAGAGACTATACGAGGTCTGTCCACAAGGTATCAAGCATGTGGTATGAAAAATAGAGACATTTATTGAAGAAGATACAAGATACAAGAAACACTGTACATAGGACAGTGACACCTCAGTCCCCTTCAAAGGAGATGCCTTGGGACCTCACACAGTTCTCCCAGTCGCCATCAGCTGCCCCACTGTATTTTCCTGGAACTCATGGATGGTCTGAAATCTCCTCCCTTTCAAAGGTGATTTTAGTTTTGGGAAAAGCCAGAAGTCACAGGGCACCAAATCTGGGCTGTAGGGGGGCTGAGTCACCTGGGTGATTTGATATTTCATCAAAAAACTGCATGAGACATGATGCATGAGCGGGCACATTGTCGTGATGAAGCTACTGATCACCAGTTGCCCATACTTGTGGCCTTCTGAATCATCCGCATAGTTTCCAGAGAGGAAATGTTCAAGCTTAACGCAAACTCTGATGCAGATTCGTTGTTCTACTTGCTCAGTCATTTTGAATGTGACAGCCACACAGTACACGTGCTCACTCAACGTTGTCTACTACCCGCACTGACTTGTATAGTGAAGTCGTCATTGTTCACGCATGCGCATTCCAGCCCACTGCCAGGTTACATAGATGTCACACAAACTGTTCTCGTTATATTAACAATGGCTGGACTTTTCCGGACAAACCTCGTATTTCACTGAGAGTCCCAGCTGCTGTGCTCTGAAATCTATTGCTGTATTTGCACTGAAGCCACATTTTCCATGAGCTACTCCTAGGCAGTGACTGAACAAGGAAGGTGTACTTTAGTTATATAAGGCAGACCCAATCCTGGGAGATGCAGGACTCCTCTGAGGAGGAGTTCAAGGACCCCCCGCTGGCTTGACAAACTTCCTGACAATTTCACTGAGTCAATAGATTCTTTCACCTACCCTGGCTGGTGTGGCTCAGTGGAATGAGTGCGGGCCTGTGAACCAAAGGGTCCCCAGTTTGATTCCCAGTCAGGGCACAAGCCTGGGTTGTGGGCCGGGTCCTCAGTTGCGTGTGTGTGAGAGGCAACCACACAGTGATGTTTCTCTCCCTCTCTTTTTTTTTCTTCCTCCTCTCTATAAAAATAAATAACTAAAATCTTTAATAAAAAAAGATTCACCCATTCTTCCATTATCTCTTTCACAAGGGTCAATCTGCATCGTTGACCTTTGAGCAATCCCAGCCTCCCCTGGCAACCTGCACCTTCCCTCGTGGCCATTCTTCCCAGCAACTCTGCATAGCTAATTCCTTCCTGGCATCTGCTCTTGGGAACCTGAACATGGTACCAAGAGTAGTCTGAGAAAGGTGATAAGAAGGGGAATTGGGATTGGCTTACTTGTGGCCCAGTCTCTGGCACAGAGGAGTAATAAAGTTACTAAAGATTTCCTAGTGCTGACCTGGGAAATGTCTCAGTGAACGGAAATGCTATTGCAGGTATGACCATTCAGGCATTTGAGACAAATGGGTGTGACAATACCTATGGAGACAGTGGAGTTAGCTGGTTACCTGATAAGTTACACTGATGCCCTGAGGAGGGTTAATAAGAGTCTGTGGGCCTCTAACAAGCAGTTTAATGGCTAAGTGTGAGAACAGCAAGGCCCAGAGGGTAGCTCACAAACAGGCCATTATCGCCTGCAGTGATGAGCAAACACAACTAAGGAACTGTTAGATTCTTGTGTGTGTGTGTGTGTGTTTATTTTTTTATTTATGTTTTTAAATTACTTTATTGTTGTTCAATTACAGTTGTCTGCATTTTCCCCCCACTACTCACCCCCAACCCCAGCCAAAGCCACCTCCCTCCCTTGCTTCTACTCTCCCCCTTGGTTTCGTCCATGTGTCCTTTATAGTAGAGGGACTGTTCAAGATTCTTACTAGAATTACACCGGTGATCACTTTATAAGGTATATAAATGTCTAATCACTATGGTGTACACCTGAAACTAATATAATACTGAATGTTAACTGTAATTGAAAAGTAAAATGTTAAAAATAATTAAAATAATAAAATTTAAAGGTACAGGGTCAGAGATGTTCGGGCACATATGTTCCTAGGGTTATATTAGAAGCCGGGGAAAAGATATTGTCGATAATATTCAATGAGGAGAAAATACTTGAGTTGTCCTAGCAGACGGTAGAGGAAAGAATAAAGGGGCTATGGGAGGGAGTGTGAATGTGGGAATGGTAGAGTATGAAGCTCTGCAAATCTTCTCCCCAAAGGCAATTATAAAACTGGACAAAGTTGTCATAAACAGCTATTTCAGGTCTCTGTAAATTGAGCAAAGGCATACAACATATTGAAAACCATTTATATAAGAAAATGTACTGAACTTCGGCAAGAGCAGTGGGGAAGGGGTCTTTTATGTTGAACTCCCATCCCTGCCAGTTCTAAAAGAATCACTAGAAAAACCAGCAGCTCTGCTGCCAGAGGGCACTGACTTGAGAAAAAGGTTGAAGCCTGGGGGCTTGTCAAAAATAACAGAGCTTAGTGGCAAACAACTGGGGAAGGATATCACCGCTACTTGAGATTACAATCTGGCTGTAACATGCCAGCCAGAAGTGTAAAGAAAAACAAGACATCTATCATGGGCCTTGATAAGCTGCCCGAAGCCTCTGCTGTCCCGGAAGGCTGTGTACATGTGTAAGGCTGCTTGTTGTACACAGGTGAGACTGGAGAAGATCCCAGAGATCTACTTGTTGCTGCTGAGGATGAGGCCTTGCACACATGCAGAGACCAGAAGAGATCCAGCAGAAAGTAAAAGCTGGGCAAGACTTGCAGACTGCCTGTATTTTGAAAGCAGTCTGAACAGATCCATCTGCAAGAGTAGAAAGAAGTCTGACTGACTGAAGATGTTCAAGCAAAACCTCTGAATAATCGCTGGTGGACCAGTCGCAGCTCCTGGGACGCCCTGCGTAAGAATGAAAACAACTGGGCAGAGACCGTGTGGAGAACATAGGCTCCAAAAAAGAGTTGAGGTAATTTACTAAGCCAACAGACAAAAGCAACAACAACGACTTCCAAGAGGGGAGACGAGAATCCATATTTGCTGCAATATATTATCTAAATGTCCAGTTTACATCAAAATTTTAGGGAACACAAAGAAACAAAGAACTCTCTACACAGAGGAACAAAAGCAGTCAACAGAATTGAAATGGAAAACATCTAGTTAACACAAAACATAATACAAATGAACAAAGAAACACAAAAAGGTGTATGACATAGAGAAAACAAGCAGCCAAGTGGCAGAATAAATCCAATGATATCAGTAATTATGTTAAATGCAAAAGGGTTAAACATAAATCAAAATGCAGGTTCTCCGAATGAATTTAAAAATACGATCCAATTATTTTCAGTGTACAAAGGACACGCTTCAGATTTAAGGACACAAATGTGTTGAAAGTAACAGGGTAAAAAAGATATACCACGTACACAGCAACCAAAAGAGAACTGGAGTGGCAAGACTAATACCACAATACAAAAGTAACTTTAAGACAAAAATTACTAGAGACAAGAGGGACATTTTAGAAAATGTCAATTTATCAGGAAGCTATAACAAAAGGAATACATACCTAACAACCCAAAATACATGAAACAAGATCGGACAGAATCAAAAGGGGAAATAGACAACTGAACAGTAAAAGAGACTTTGGGGTCCTCCTCTCAATAATGGATAAACAGAAGCGTAACAAGGATGTAGAACACGGGAAGAGCGCTATCCGCAAAGTCGGCCCGACGTCTGTAGAACATGCCACTCAACAACAGCAGAACACACCACCGGGTTAAGCCACCAAGACCTGCGGAGGAGACAGCTGGGGGCGGGGGGGATTTAGAAACGACAGTGAAGGAGTGCCAGTTGTGGTCCCAAGAGCAACCGTAATGACTAGCGTTGTAGTTCACCCCACTAACCACTCTCTTCTGAGTTTTTCTCAGAAAAATGTACATAGAAACCATGGAGCAGCTGTTCCCTAAACCCAGGTGGAAAATTAGATCTGTGCAAAGCAACGGAAGAACTTTGGTGATCATAAAAATGCACCATTGAGGTCCCCATTACCAGAGAGTAAAAATGACTAATGGCCCCAGCTACTGTGTTCTGAATTCATCACTACATTCGGGCTGAGGCTACTGCGCTTCCAGTGACCGAGCAACAGGCACACTCAAGGCAGACCCATTCTTAGACGATGCAGGCGTCCTTGAGCTATTAAGAAAACCCTGTGAAAGGCTTGGAAAATATTCTCGGTCCCTGATGTTCAAAGCATTGTGTAGATCCACTGTACTGAGTTGAAATGACTACATCACTTAGGGCTTACTATTCAGCCAGCTTTAGGAACACCCAGAAACCAGTCCTACCTACACCTGCCTCCCCCCACAACAGGAAACATCACCACCAGCAGCACCCCAAAATGATTTAAGTTCCTCAGAGATGACATGAAAATTATGAAAAGCTGTCTGTCTTGGATTTTAAATTATGATTTTATTTTAGTTCTCTATAAGTGCAGGAAATCGGCACACGGATACGATACAGTGAAAAGAGCAGTGGGCAAGAAGTCAGAAACAATGATCCCGGCTTGGTTACTAGGAAGCTGTGTGAACTGGGGAAAGGTCCGCTTGTTGGCCGAGCCTCACTTTCCTCATGCATAAAACAAGAAGTTTGGATTTGATTATCTCTAACCCCCCCTTCCTTTCAGATCTAAATATGATTCTGTGGACAATCCATTTCCTTCCAGTTCAACCAGTGGGATTACCCCATCACGCATAGCCTTAAATGACCACAAGGGGTCAGAATATGCTCATCTAACAGTTCAATAGTCCTCAACAATTGTGCTTATTACACGGTAAACTAGAAGACTAATTTTCATACACCTCGAACATTTGAAAAACTTTCATAACCATATCAAAGAGATCAGGTAAGTATTATCAAGAAAATTTAACCTAGCTAATAGTGAGTAATAGTTCCTATCACCCTTAGCTTCTTCCAAAAATTACATGCTTATTTTTTCCACCAAGTGTTCATTTGCACTTTTATTCCTGAAATCTCAATCTTACCCATTGTTCAAAAATAGCTCTACCTGTTTATAATAGCAATAATAATAATTTCTAGAAATAAACCTAACACCAAATACCTAAGACCTACATGAATGCAGCTATAATTACTAGAGGATATGAAAGATGATGAGGATTAATTGAAAACATCTCCCGTGGTCTGCAAAGGTCAGTTCTGCACAAATCAATTTTAATTCAATACATTTTTCCCATTAAACTTGAAAATCTCAGTCTAATTATTTATCCAGAAGAGAAAATGGGCAAGAATGATCGCGATGTTTTCAAAACTGTAGAAACTGCTGAAAAAAGATAAAGAAGTTGCACATGGCTTACAAAATACCAAAACGTTTTAGACTAGTCCCTGTAACAGTGCAACAGCGCGGGACTAGGAAGACAGATCGATGGACCAGAGTAGAGTCCAGAAGCAGATTCTGTATATATAGGAATTCAGTGTATGATAAAGTCTGAATTTAAAATAAGTGAGAAAAGGATCCATTAAGTAGTAATTGCAGAATCAACTTTATTTGGAAAAATAAAATTAACTCAATTACTGACCACATGAATTTTAAAGGACACTCTTTGTTTTACATTTTTTTTCCTTTTATTGATTTCAGAGAGAAGAGAAGGGAGGGAGTAAGAGAGGGAGAGAAACATCATGTATGATGTGTGAGAAAAACATCAATCACTTGCCTCTTGCACGTGCCCCAACTGGGGACCAAACCCGCAATCCAGGCATGTACCCTGACGGGGAATTGAACCTGTGACCCTTGGGTTTGCAGGACAATACCAAGCCAAACAAGCCACACTGGCCAGGGCAGAAGCTCTCTTTAAAAAAGTGTTAAAAAAGAAACAGGAAAGAACAAACACCTTCCTTCTACGTGTTTCATTTTCCTTCTCTGAGAAAGAGATAACACCGACTTCACAGGGCCACTGTGAATGTTTAAAAGGCTGGCAAATAGCATGTTGATAAGTACTGAATACCTGTTAGCAGCGTAATAGAATCACAATAAATATTTAGCAATAAATTATTTTTTTATTACACTGGGAAAATAGAGGACTGGAGAAGAACTCATTTGTTCCAAATCACTCAGTATATAATGGATCCAGAGCTTATAACTGAAACACTACTACAACCCAGGTCCTCTGAGTTCCAGCTCAGTTCTTTTTGCTATGGATTCTCTCTTTTAAAAAAAAATACCATTTTTACACTGAAATGTTCCATTCACTTTTCACATGATTGAAGTTATCTGTTGATTTAGGAACTCTTCCCTGATAAATTGCTACTGTCATTTCTGACCGGGATGGCTCAATGGGTTGGGCATCGCCCTGCAAACTCAAAGGTCACTCATTTGATTCCAGGTCAGGGCACATGACTGGGTTGTGACCAGATCCCCCGTAGGAGGCATGCGAGATGCAAAAAAATCTATGTTTCTCTCCCTCTCTTTTTCCCTTCCTTCCCTGTCTCTAAAAATAAATAAAATCTTAAACAACTGCTGCTATAAAGTCAATAATATTTTAAAATCAATTTGTATTTAACTAAGCATAACTATGTTTATAGTTTAAACACTACATGTATTTATTTTCTGAGATATTTTTTACTGAGTCCACAGTAAAGGCCTGGTGTAGCCCCAAGGGTAGGAACCACTGAACTGTGGGAAATGCACTTGTTTATTGCTGCAGGAAAAACTCTCAATCAGAACAATAAATAGAATGATTGCAACCTGTCAAAGAACAACCTAAGAGTCTACAGTCCTATGCCATCCCTCAATAGGGAACTGAATCCTACTGGTAGACAAAGAGCTGACAGCCATTTTGTCAAAGGGGCTAAATGTTACAGGCAAAAGTAGTTCCGCTGTTGGCATCAGCGCGGTAATTCAGTCTAATCATCCAAAGATTCATTTCTCATAGATAAGCAAGTCTTTTAATTTTACATCAGAAGAGGAGGAATATGGATCCAAACAAGGAAGGGGCATGTAGTGACTCCTTGGGCTTGGAGTCAAAGGAAGAGTTGATAGTGGCTTCCACAGGGAAGGCTGGGAAAAGGATGAGAGACACTGGCCAGGAATTTGGAAAGAGAGTAGCAGGGAGGTAAAGGAAGAAAGTTAGGAAAGGATGGGCATTCCAGGGAAAGGGATGGTGCTAGTGCATGCTGTGCATTTCACGAGGGTTTCGGATGTCAGTCCTCCCAGACCTAAAAGTCTTTTTGAAGCCACTGAACTTGTGAGTTCTGGTTCTATTCTATGTCTACCATGTTTCAACCCAGTGGCTTTTATTCATGTCACTTAATTTCTCTACCTGTTTGCTCATCTGTAAAATAGGCAAATAACAACTATTGCCACCACTTCGTAGGTCATTTGAGACATGTCAATAGACCTAGAATATTACATGAATAGAAAGGACTGCTGTTACCCAAGGTATCTGCCCAGCCTAGGTTATGCAGAAACAGGAAATAGAAGCACACCTATACTTACGCTACTATAGGCTTATGCTTCAGCAGACAAGAAAAGTAACAATCCTTCTTGGCCCTACTTCGTGGCATGTAATGTGAGGATACCAACATGATCTTTGCTACAGAGAATTCATCCAAGAACCTGCCCTGACCTTTCTTCACCCCAGCTTATGATTGCTTCTGAGGTTCACAAATAGGTTGACTACAGCCAGGAAAAAAAAAACAACCCAAAAAACTTCACCTGGGGAATTTTAGAGAGAAAGGAGGATGCAATTCCCTGGGATCATAAACAAAAGGAAATTAACGTTTCACTTTTGTCAAGCAGAAATGAGAAGTCTCCCACTCACCCAGCTACTCTGCCCCTCTGTGCCACAAACCATTTCCATATTTTATAATTCCATTTCTTTTTTTTTACTGTTGTTCAAGTATAGTTGTCTCCATTTTCACCCCACCACGGCCCCCCGCCCCACCCAGTATAATTCCATTTCTGCCCCTTCTCTTTGAGGCTTATTTTTACCTGCAGGACCCTCTTATCATCAAACCATCCCAGGTGTTATTCTGAACCAATGAGATATTGGGGGAATTTCCTGACACAGATTTCGAAAACATTGCAACAAAAGGATAGTATCGCATGTGTGAGAAGTCCTGGCACCGAATTTGGATGTTTATTTGTGACAGTCGCATGGGCTCGGCTCTTGGGTGAGACAGGCACAGACCACGCGCTTCTAGTACTCTCTACGTGCGCTCGCTATCCCAACAGCACGTTCATCTGCATTGCTCCAAATTGTGATTAGTTTTCCAGTAGAATGAGACGCTCGGTAGCGCCCAGAAACAACTGCGAGGAGGAAAAACAAAACAGCAGCGCCTTTTAAAATAGACAGCAGAGGTCAGCAAAGCCTGCACGCCTACTCCTGGCAAGCTCTGCAGACCCTGACATTGGCATTGCAAATTCCAAGTCCATTAGCAAGCAAACCTCTCTTTTAAGGATCCACAAGATAATTGAGGGAAGGTTTCTCCTAGATATAGAGAGCGAACACTAATTGGTTCAGTATTGGTATAATGAGGATGAACAAAGCCATGGCTCTCGTCATTATGCAGTAAACACAAACACAACAGGCTTCAGGAGACATTATTTTCAAAAGAATAGGCTCCTCTCAGAATTGGTCAGGAGCAGGTGATATAATATAGAAATAAACACAAAGCATACATATGATATGTATCACACTTGAATGAGAAGACCGCAATTAAGGAAAGTCATTTAAAACTATAATTGATAATTTTAAAGTAAATATACCCATGTAACTGAATGCAGACAGCAAACCCACTATACAGCTGACCCCTGGGCAAGAAGAAGAAATAAACAGGAGGTGCATTACATGCTATTAATTATTTTCACTGCTACAGTTGTTTGCTATATAATACAGGTCAAGGGGTTAGCCTGAAGCTTCTCCTAATATATTAGTAAATAAATTTGAACAGATTTTAATTTGCTAATGGAAAGGTCTGGGCCAGTTGCAAATAAGAGTGAGGCTACTTTGTCTCCCTGATTAGTATGCAGCCGGGATTGTCCTTCCCATTCATACAAAATGTTACATTTCCATAAAGTGTAGTGTAATTTGTCAGGAAAAAACTCTGTAAACTATATTAGAATAAAGATAAATTTGTATCATGTGGTCATTCTCCTCACAGAGTCTTTATGATAATTGCATGCCTAACACCTGCCTTCAAATAATACTGCCTGCCAAATAATACCTCTCTGAATCTTCATAGTATGTGAAAATGACAGGGAATAAAATAGCTATTCTTCTAACTTATTTCTAAGTGTATATACTTACAGCTATAGCCTTTATTGTGGTTCGCTAGTGTGTTCCAGGTTTGGTTTGGTTTGCTTTTGTACAGAAGACTCTCCCTGGTTGGCAATTTTAAAGAGTTAGTCTACATTATGGATTTATGATGTTTTCGGAAAGCTGATATAAAGATAACATAACAAATCACTCCTTGCATGCTATGTGACGGAAGCCCTATTTTGAAGTGAAATGACTGTTTCAAGTTATATATGGTCGGCAATTTAATCGAGTTGTAATTCATATTTTCAGGGCATCCTGCCCCCACCCCAAACATTTATTTGACCCACTGAAAATAACCACTAAAAATTGTAAGATTTACATTCCAAGTAAAGAAGAGCCCAAATCCAAAGTTTAGAACCGTGGAAGTAAATCTGAATTGTCCATTCCCATCTTCCTTCTTCTTCCTCACCTGAACCCCAAGGTGACCGTACTTCCCTTTTGAGCCTCCCCTTCCTGGTCTAGAGACAAAGCCCCGTCTCTGAGAGCCATCAGTCAGGCGGGAATCTCTGCCATTGTTACACATGTGTAACTGGGAGTTCCCAAGATTTCATTCCCTCTTTGAAGTAAATCTTTCCCTGGTGCCCCACAGTGCTGGGCAAATCCTTTTAGGTGTCAGGGCACAGAAGGCCAACTGGGCAGGCTGGTTCCTCAGCTTAACTTGGGAGGCTCAGGAAGAGATACAGTAAAAGCATTGAATAGGAAAAGGCTCTCTTTGAACAGATCAATGTAGAGTCTACCTGCCAGGATTGTGACTATGTAAGGGAAGACTGCGAACTCACCATTAAGGGCAGAGAATGTTAAGGAAGGTCAATAACAGGAGGAGTAAACTGATGTGAGAAAATTTGGGTTTATAAAGTATGATAATTAAAGGAGTTAAGACTTCATAAGAATTCTCTCAGAGTTTCATTCTCACATTTATTTTGATGGCTTAATCTACCCTTCAAGTCCTGAGCTCTCACACAAATAACTAATAGTTTATTTAGTGTTTTGTAGTTTTAAAAAAAATGCTTTGACATATATTGTTGGACTAGAGGTTCACCATAGCCCTGTGAAGTTTGCAGGGCTCAGAGAGGTGCAGTGACTTGCTTTGAGTCACACAGCAGGGACTCAGTTACCAGCCCAGTGGTTCCAAGTCCCAAACTCTTTTCAAGACCCTATGCTGCTTTCCCCCAACCTTAAGAACCTAAGAGCTGTGCCAGACCCCAGACCCCAAATTGTGGGGGAACAGCCTAGGTGAGTGCAGGGCGACATTCTGAAATCCCTCATGACAATCCCCCCATACCTTTCTCTCTCTTATCAGGATCCTTGGCTAAGTTCAGAAACAACAGAGAATTCTCTGGTAGTCCTGACCAAAAAACCATCCATCCACAACCCCCGGCCCATCGAACTCTGACCCTTTCTCGGCAAGTGGCAAATATCTTTGGCACTCGGAATGGGAAGAAACGCTATCGTTCACAGGACTCAGTTTGTAAGGTGAGTTGTGGGTGGGCAGGAAAGTGTCTGACTGACTAACTTCTCAGGAGGCTAGACATGTCTAGCGCACAGCCTGGCACTCTGCACAGTTGCTTGACATGAAGCTAAAGTGAATTAAACAAATCTTCCAATGCAGACCGCACAATAGACCACAAGATCCCCTGCCACAAGATCAAAGGAACCTACCCCACATCTTCCCCTCAAACTGAAGTGAAAGAAAAATGTGACTTAAAGGTCTTTTTAGAACACAGGTGGCAAACACAAGGCCCACAGGCCGAATCCGGCCCTCTACCTTGTTTTATCCAGCCTGGCACCTTGTTCTACCAGGCGGCAGCGCCGAGCTCCTTGCCCCTCGTTAAGGAGCAGTTACATATACACAGTCCTAAATTGCATTCGGCCCTTTGAAGGCAACCACGAGACTGATGTCGCCCCCAGTGAAAATGAGTTTGACACCCATTTTAGAATCTTCTAAAGAGATGTGGAACTTCTGGACAAGCTACCTCACCCGCATCCCTCCGCAGAATTTTGCTGTCCAAGTATCTTGGTCAAATTTTGGTAGAAAAAAAGAGAGAAGAAAATAAGACTGAGTGTGCCATTTAATAATTGCAACAGAGACGGAAACATTACATAAGCCCAGGTAACAAATACTACTCTACTCAAGCATGGGGCCCATTTATCACTGATCGCTCATCATTTCACCTGTTACTTCATACAAACATAGAGGACCTCATTTTTCATCCTGTTCATCAATATCTTTCTGGAACATCATTTTGAAAAAGGACAATCCCCTCTGAAAAGAAATAATTACAAGCAGCAATAGCAGAAGGTACCTCTGTCACACATTTCTCCTCAGTGGCAGTCCCTTCTCTATGCTAGATTGTCATTCATACTGTTTCATATTAAAATACCAGGAGGAAATAACTCCCCGATCACTGTGGCTGATAGCTCTTTTCTAAAACTACTGACTACCTGTGTGTAATATAGATTCTATTGTATTAGCTTCATGGTTTGTATCTTTTGAGCAATTCTTGCCTGTTTTATTCACTGCTGTGCTTTGGCAACCAGGCATAAGAAATGGCAGGAAAAGGTGTATATGTTAATCTTTACTAATTTCCCATGCATGCTTTCCTTTTTTTTTTTTTTAAGATTTTATTTATTTATCTTTAGAGAGAGGGGAAGGGAAGGAGAAAGAGAGGGAGAGAAACATCCAAGTGCGGTTTCCTTTCGAGCACCCCCCACTGGGGACCTGGCCTGCAGCCCAGGCACGAGCCCTGACTGGGAATCGAACCAGCAACCCTTTGGTTTGCAGTCCTCCCTCTATTCACTGAGCCACACCAGCCAGGGCCCCACCCTTTACTTTACTTTCTTTTGTGATGCAAACCCCGCCCCCCCCCCCCCCCCAGGTGTTTGGAAACGGGAAGGAATGGAAGAGCACCAAAGTTAGTCCCCTTAATTACAATAAATGCCTCAAGGGTTATTCACACAGAGGTCAAAGTCAGGTACGTTTAATTCCAAATATCTTCTTTATTTTTTATGGCAGAGAATAAAATCAAACAGAAACACTAGCAACTTGCACTTTAAGGCAGCATTGTATAGGTTGCTTTAAAATACGAAACGCCTGCTAACTGTGCGCTGTTTTCAGTGAGTGTAGGTAGTTATTATGAGCTGTGCTCGTATGCCCACTATAAAGGTGAAACACTAAAATACATCTAGAAAAGACACTGCATTCTGAGAGCACAGCTGAACGCATTATTTCTCAGAAGAAGTAAAATTGGCCTTGATAGAGGGAAGCCCAGATCAAGGCATTGAAGGAAGGAAAGTAAGCAAACCTTTAAACAAAATAATTGAGGTAAATGTGGGACTTTTCCCCCTGCTAACTTGCACCTCAACTCCCCATCTCACTTTACAGAGACAATTCTGTGATCATTTTCAATAACCAGTCCTTAAAGTTCTAGGTCTCCACTTTATTTTTTGTACTTTATAAAATGTGGATTAATTTTGTTTTTTCAATTACAATTTACCCTCAGTATGATTTTATATTCGTTTCAGGTGTACAGCACAGTGGTTAGACAATCACATACTTTACAAAGTGTCCCCCCCGATATTTCTAGAACCCGTCACACACCACACATCCCTTATTGACTCTACTCCCTCGGGCGCACTTTACATCCCCGTGACGATTCTGTACCCACCAATCTGTACTTGTCAATCCCTTCACTGACTTCAGTTATCTCCCTTGCAAGAGCTACAGAAAGTTGGGAAATTGAAGAGAACTTTCAGCCTGGAAATAAAAAATAAAGTGTCATATGGTAAATTTGACATCTTGGTTGGTAGTTTACATTGTTCAAAGCCTAAAGTTTCTCTCAATTCCTATAAAATTATTAAAGGTAACTAAAATGGATTTTGCCAGTATGTTTGCATAACACAATTCAGTAGTGTACAAAAACACAGAGTACGTTGTTTGTAATTAAAAATATTGCACGTAACTGGACCATTTCCGGCTGCTTTCATTAGGAGGAAAGAATGAATCTTAGAAAAATCTACTGCTGGAAAAAATAATAGGATAAAGCCTCCTAAAATCAGTTTACCAAATTTCCTTTAATCAACTTTCCATTTAAATGTTATCTGCTATTTAAATCTGAAGGGGCATATTTGCCAACTGTCTTTCCTAATCTACAACTGTCAACCAGCAAAGGAAACTTACAGACATTAGTGACAAGGACAGAATCACCAAGGGAAACCTACTGCTTCTAAATATTTCACTGTTGAATGTCAGAAGTTGCGGATTTTGCACACCGCCTGCACTGTCGCTACTACCCTGCCCTTTATCTCTCCCTGATGCTCAATATTGCACGTGACGGCTCTTGATTTATTCTACAAATACCTCCAGGTCGTCTGCATACATAGGGGTTGGCAAAAGTAAGTTTACAGTTGTGAATATGTGACACAGAGTTTATTCTTGGATTAATATTTATTTATTAATTACTGTAAACCGACTTTTGCCTACCTCTGCATTTTAAACATTTAGCCACTTTGATGGAATGCTGACTTTTTAAGGGGAGACCACATTGTCTGCTTTCTCTGTCTTGAGGCTACTTTAAATTGGAAAAAATATGGGTATATTATTTTGTCGAAATGCAAATATTAAGTATAAGCTTCTTTGTCGGCTAACACCATAAAAATGATGGTCATCATTTACACTACTTTTTTATCCCTATTCTTGCTCTTTTTTTTTGAAGATTTTATTTATTTATTTTTAGAGAGGGGAAGGGAGGGAGAAAGAGAGGGAGAGAAACATCCATGAGTGGTTGCCTCTCGTGCGCCCCCTACTGGGGACCTGGCCTGCAACCCAGGCATGTGCCCTGAGTGGGAATCAAACCAGAGACCCTTTGGTTTGCGGGTCGGCACTCAATCCACTGAGCCACACCAGCCAGGGCCCTATACCTGCTCTTAAAAGAGAAATACAACATGTGAACAGGCAAGGGTTCAGTGTGGCATGGGTTAAAGTAGCATAGCCATGGAACCTCACGGCTTCAGTGAGGGACAGAAACATTCCTTCACAGCCCTGGTTATAAGGGACAGGATTTCCCACTTAGAGAGTAATGATGTTATTGAAATAGAATTACTTCAAATACTAACGGTAATTACAACAACACTAGCTATCATTTATTGAGAATCAGCAAGTGCCAGGGGCTGTACTAAGTAATGTATATATGTGATCGCATTTTAGCCTCTCACTAACACATAAGGTAGATAATATTACTATCGCTATTTTAGAGATGAAGAAACTGAGTCTCAAAGTTAACTAAGTTTCCTAAGACCACAGATCTGCTAAGTGGCCAAAACGGGATCCACAGCTGGATGGTTTGTCTCCAGAGTACACACACACCCTTACTCACCATGCTCCATAGCCTCTCTGATAACAAACGCACGCACAGTGCTTTCTGACTTGTAAAGTACTTTATACATTTTCAAGTATTTCACATCCACCCTGTCAATGCTGACAGCACTTCTATCCGCCTGCCAAGAGCTAACATAGCCGATTTGAACACTTCTGGGGACACAGAAACAACAGTGGCACACTGGCAGGGCCCCTCAAACCTGGCATGGGACACACCTAGACTCAATTCTTGGTCCAGGATTTATTGGCTGTGTGACCTTGGTCAAATGACTTCACCTCTCTGAGATTCATTTTCTGCACCTGCACAATGGGTTTCATAGTTCAACCTTTCAACCTTGCTTTCCCCAGTGTCACTAGTTCTAAGACAATGTACACGAAGGTGCTTTGTTAGTTGCAAACTGGCAAAAAGGGAAATTCTTTACATGAAGTCCACGAACGGGCCGGGGGAGGTTTGCTGAACTCCTTGGTATTATCTGAAAACTTGACTCGCATGTGTGGATATGCATTTTGTTCTGGGAAGACTGACCATGGTTTTCATCAGGTTGCCCCACGTGAGGTTAAAAACTGCTGCGGTTAATAATACCTCATTCTGTCTGTAGGTGACTAGAGAAGGTAAGTGTTTCCTTTAGGGGATACCGCTGTCTCTTATAGTTTCTTCTTATATCTACTTGGCTTCATTTCATGGAGGCAACCATAGCAAACAAGCACATTGCCACTTCCACGTGCCAGCCTTCCCAAGACTTAACATCAGTTCTCTCTCTTCATGTCCGCCCCCAAGCTGGAGCCTCTACTTCACTCATTTATTCATTCAAAAATGTATTAAATGCCAAATTTAAGCACAAACTCTGTGCTGGGTACTAAGGATATAGTAGGGAACAGCACTCCCTACCTCATTAAATGTAGTAGTCTAGTGGAAAAGACAAACTTTGGTCTTAAAAGTGGCAAGGGCCCTGGCTGGTGTGGCTCAGTGCATTGAGCATGGGCCTGCAAACCAAAGGGTCGCCGGTTCGATTCCATCAGGACACATGCCTGGGTTTCAGGCCAGGTCCCCAGTAGGGGGCGTGCAAGAGGCAACCACACATTCATATTTCTCTCCCTGTCTTTCTCCCTCCCATCCCCTCTCTCTAAAAATAAATAAATAAAATCTTTTTAAAAAGTGGCAAGGGGATGCTAGGGATAAAGGTGCCACCTACAGATGATTCCTCTACCTTTTTCACATAGAGAATGCTGGAGTCCTTCTGTAGGTCAGTCAGTTCTTTCCCAATGCACTTAATTTGTCTACATGTTTCTTTTAAAATGAACCAGAAAAAAAAACCCCACAGGTGCATTATGACCAGCAGAGCAAGTATCATCTCCATCATTACAGACACCAAACTTCAACTAATACAGCCTAAAATCAAATCATTATATTTCCTAAATTCTGAGGTTCATTATTTTTATATTTTTATATCTCTGAAAGTGAGAGCTAACTGCATATATTTAACAGGAAGCATTTCATCTATTTCAACAGAGATCATTTGGGATCAAGGATTCAAGTTCTCAGCAACAGATAGCATTTTCAAATGGTGGAAATATGGTAAATTTGGGGGCAACCACATCTCGCACTCTTGACTCATATATAGTGAATCACAAACTCTTTCAAATGTTGGACAAGGCCCTCCAACGACCGGGCCTCTGCCCAGGCCCCCAGTCTCGATTCTCACCACATGCTTGCCGTCTTGAGCCCTATGCACCAGGCCTAAATTGCTTTCAGGTGCTAAACGGGCAGGTCGTTTCACATATATAACAACTGCCTGTTACCATATATTCCCCCAACTAAATTGTGAGCGTGTCCATGGCACACCTAAACTCCCTATCTCTAACAGCTAACACGGTTCTAGGCACGGTAACGTTTTATGGAACACGTTAATTCATGAGCTCACTATATGGACTGAAATCCTGACCCCTTTCACACGGGTTGCTAAGCCCATCTCTTCCATCTTGTACTTGTGCAACTGGTTTCAAAATCTACCTCTGATACTATCCTGTCTACAAAGTCTTCCCTAATTATTCCAGCCACAAAAGACTTCTCTTTTCTTGGAATTTGCTCTCGACACTTTCTGTGAGGCTTCGACAGCACCTCAGCAAGTAGAAGCAGGTTTCATTAGAACAGTGTTTCTCAGCTGTTCTGTGAACAGGCCACACTGACAGTACACTTATTTTAGACCGTACACTTAAAGTGATTAAAAGATTCAAAATAGCCCAAAGCATGTGGATGGTAGTGGCGTTGCAATCACTATTTCTCTGTGTTTAAGAATGTACCCATAGCCCAGGCTGGTGTGGCTCAGTGGATTGAGCGTCGGACTGCGAAGCAAAGTGTCGCTGGTTCAATTCCCAGTCAGGGCACATGCCTGGGTTGCGGGCCAGGGCCCCAGTGAGGGGTACGTGAGGGCCAACCGCATATTGATGTTTCTTTCCCTCTCTGTCTCCTGTCCCCTCTCTCTAAAAATAAATAAATAAAATCTTAAAAAAAAGAATGCACCCACAGTTATTGCACATTACGTGGCTCTTTGTGTGGAACTGTTGACTACCCTCATAGTTTATGCTCTTTCAAATACTCTGTAAGCCGGTGGTCCCCCACCTTTTTGGCACGAGGGACAGGTTGCATGGAAGACAACTTTGCCACAAACTGGAGGTCGGGGGGAAGGTTTCAGGATGATTCAAGCACATTACCTTTATTGTGCACTTTATGTCTACTATTATTACACTGTAATATATAATGAAATTATTATACAACTCAGCATAATGCAGAATCAGTGGCAACCCTGAGCTTATTTTTCTGCAACTAGACAGTTCCATCTGGGGGTGATGGGAGACAGTGACACCCAAAGTGTGTTGCTTATGGCCAGTCTACTCTGTGATCTTGTTTTGGTTGCCGTCACTGCAGGAAACTGCTTCACAAAGAGAGGAGGCTGGAAATGGAAGCAGGCTTTTCAGTGCTTTTGCGGCCATTTCAGGATACTCCGCCTTGACTTTAGTCCAGAACGTGTGGAGGTTTGAAGTCCTCTCAAACATACTCTGAAGGCCACCATCATTTGCCATCTCAAGCAGTTGGTCCTCTTCTAGCACGGACACAGTCAATTCACCTGGCTTATTCACAGGTGGGTCTTCTGAGAGCTGAGACAGGTGATCATGCACCAGCTGGGAGGGAGAAAGCCTTGGCTCAGTCTCTTCAAAATCTCTGCTAACGTTTGAAACATGTCAAAAATCCCAGTGTTCACTCCCCATAACTCCAGTTTGGCTTTGAATGCAGCCACTTTATCTGCCGACTTGAACACAGTTGTCATTCTCCCCTGAAGTGACAGATCGAGTTCACTGAGCAGGTTGCATATGTCACACAAGTAAGCAAGTTTTGTGGCCCATTCTGTGTCACTGAAATGTGCTGCCAGTGGTGTTTTTCTAAAAGAACTCTCTGGAGCGGCTCTCATAACTCAAAATCTCTGGCCAGTATCTCCCTTTCAAAAGGCATCTCACTTCTGTGCATAAGGGAAGACGTGTGTGCTCTGCGTCCATCTCCTCACAGAGCTGCATGAACAGACATCAGTTAAGGGCACATACTTTAATGTGGTTGATAATTTTAATCCCATCCTGCAAAACATTAAGTTCAGGTGACATTTTCGGCTAGCCAGCATTTCTCTGTGGATGACACTTGCATAGACTCACATTCAGAAGCGACCTGTTTGACTCGAGTAAAGAAACCAGAAACCTGTCCAGTCGTGGCAGCCACTCTGTCCATGCAATACACCGACACAAAATGACCAATTCAGCTTTCCTGATATGTAATTGTTCAAAGACATGAATAGCTCTGTAGCTGTGGTGTTAGATGGCAACAAAAGTGCACATGACATATCATTCACATCCTCATGAAAAATATATCGCACAAAACAAGCTTTGTTGCCTTGTTGTCAATATCAGTAGACTCATCTACCTGGATTGCATACCACGGTGCCTCAATATCCTCTGCTATTTCATCTATTTGTCTAGTTGTGGTGCGAGCTGAAAGAGGAACACACGCCATCGTTTGAACTGCAGCCTCTCCTGAAAGCTCACGACAAATGTCCTTAGCAGCAGGCAGGATCAACTCTTCACCAATGGTAAAGGGCTTCTTAGCTTTAGCAATGCGGTCAGCCACTAGGAATGACGCTCAGCGCAGGCACACTTGATGAGGTGGTGGCCTTCAATATTGCTTCTGTTTTTCGTGTTCACATTTTTTTTTTCTTTTGAAAAACTGCAAAGGCTTGTCTTTTAATGCAGGGTGCTTGGTCTCTATGTGGTAAAGCAGTTTAGAGGGTTTCTTGGCTTTCTTGGAGAGCCAGTCACTACATATACAAAGTAGGCTTGGAGAATGTGAATCACCTGTGGCAATGAATGTGTAATTTAAGCAGGACTCTTGGTATTTTAAATGCAGCTTTCTTTTTTTTTTTTTTTTTTTTTTTTTTTTTTTTGGCAGAGTCTTCTGTTGTATCATCATTGGGTCTTTCCCCCTTTTCAAAGCAGCTCTCCAGCAATGTTTGTTTTTTACTCATTTTGGCTAGGGGTAGCTCGTGGGCTTGCCAAAACTGTGACTGAGACAAGTGCACAGTGTGGGGAAGAGGTGTGGATGGAAGTGGTAAATAAAATAATGGGTGGGCCATGCGTGGACTAAAATAAGTGTCAGATTCTGGCTTAAAGCCTGCCACCAGATGCAGCTTAAGTGTCACCGGCCACTCACTGATAGGGTTTTGATGAGTCTGCAGTTGATTTTTGATGGCCTCTGTGCAGTCAAACCCCTCTGCTAATGATATGTGTATTTGCAGCCGCTCCCCAGCGCTAGCATCACCGCCTCAGCTCCACCTCAGACCATCAGGCACAGATTCTCACAAGGAGCATACAACCTACGTCCCTCTCATGCGCAGTTCACAGTAGGGTTCCTGCTCCAATGAGAATCTAATGCCTCCACTGATCTGACAGGAGGTGGAAGTCAGGCAGCAATGTGAGTGATGGGGGATGCTGTAAATACAGATGAAACTTTGCTTGCTCGCCCACCGCTCACTTCCTGCTCTGCAGCCCGGTTCCTAACAGGCCACGAACCAGTACCAGTCCATGGCCGGGGGTGGGGTTGGGGACCCCTGCTATAAGCCAAACTCTTACATTTCCCAGGCATCACACTATCTTTCCTTGGTGCTGAAATTATGTTCTCCCTTGCACTTGTACACATGAACAATGGTACATCCAACTCCTCACTTACGCAGGTCATGCCTCATCTGGCACACCTCTCCCAGCAGTGCAAAAAAAAGAAATCACATGTTGATCAAAACATGGCCATGAAGCTGGAAAGGACTTGTGGTCCTCCAGGATGCCCAGGTGCTCTGGTTAAGGTTCAGTGTGACAGTGCAGTTAGCTCACCAAACTTACAGCTTGTTTGAAGAGGAACAATGCCTCTGGCTTCTTCAGGGTTAGAACACACACCCTGCTCAGATACTTGGGCATGCGCTTTCCAGCTTCCCAGAGCATATGCAAATAACCTAGGGTGTCTCATGATTGAGCTATCTCGATCCTCTGAGTTACATACATCCAGGCATCAGGGCAGTCATATGCTAACCAGAGCATTAGAGTACCAGTTAGGAGAGCTAGCCTGGACTCTCTGGGCCAGAACACCAGTATCAGTGTCCTCATCTGTAAAATGATATGATTTTGAAGGGCCTTCCTTCTTTTGGACAGTCTGTGAGTTGGTGGTAGAGACTCATGCTGTTCATCTTCTAGGTCCCCAGTGCCTAGCTGATGCCTGGGGGCCAAACATCTGTATGATTAATAAATAGATGATTTATTTTTGTACTTGACATTATTTTGCTTTACGAGATGTGTGTCTGTGGCATTAATAACCCAATCAACACAATCTTTCTTTATGAAGTTTTCAGGGATAAAGGATTCATTCAAGCCAGCTTAGGCTAGTTTGATTCAGGCTTTATGAAGGACTCACAGAGTCAGCCAATTCATAAGGGTGTCATCTCATCACTGACCGAGGAACCCTTTTATTCCTCAACAGGAATAACAGCAGAACAGGAAGCGTTCTGTGACAGCCCCGAGTAGATCAAGGAAATCCCATTTAACATTGACAAATTAAGAAATCCATGAGTTTGGGCAGGCTGTATAATAGTAAGTCATCTAAAAATGACAAAAAGTTAGCTGTGACTTCAGTAACCGTAACTGGGAGTACAGACAGCAAAAAGAAGACTCTAGAACACTAGAGAATGAACTATTCTGTCCCTATTTTCAGCTAAATATCAGCTTAAAGTTATCAGGACAAAATTTTAATTTTGAGACATGTACAGTGGGACTTTCAGTTTTACTCAAATAAGAAAAATATATTGGTTTTTGGAAAACAATGGAGAATGGTTCGACTTAAGTACCCCTCGCTGAAAAAATAGTCCTGGGGCTGTAATTCATGGCAACATCTGATTCAAGGCCAGTGTGCTTGGGCAGGGAGAATGAAATATGCTACCAAATTCAGTGAACAAGGAGGCCAGAGACGTGAGTCTCTTCCTGGCTCTGCCACCCATCATCTTACCCATCCTGACAATGTGACCATCCTCCTTCCTCGAGTGGCAATATGGAAATTGATAACTCCTCCCCTGGAGCAGGAAGAGTTTGTGAGATGTGATCTTACAAGAGAAACACTTAGACCCCAAGACGATGTGTCCTGAGGATTCTGGTTAAATGAAACAGCAACACGTGCAGCTTTGCAGAAGGCCCGTTTCAAATACAGAATTCTCAGATTCCTAGAAGTTCTGAGTCACAGTGTGGCAGTGAGGGAGCACCAGCCTCTTGTCCCCAGAGTACCCCTCTTCTCTCCCCACTCCTACCCAAGCTCCCCCACATGCATGAGGATCTGCATGGCCTTCGTGTGCGGATCCAGGCCCGCCTGTTCAAACTTCAACCATTGTGACCCAACAATTCTATTTCTAGGTATATACAGGAGATGACTGAAAACGTATATACGTCCACACAAAAATGTGTATCATAGCAGCACTCTTCATAATAGCCAAAAGGTTAAAACAACACAAATGTCCATCAACACATAGTCAGATAAACAAAATGTGGTATATCAATGCAATGGCATATTATGCAGCCATTAAAAGGAATGAAGTACTACAACATGGATGAATCTGGAAAACATGCTAAGTGAAAAAGCCAGTTCACAAAAGACCACATATTAAGGTGACTGTTTAATTGGCATGGGGTTTCAGTCTGTGGTGATGAAATGCTTCTAGGACTAGATAGTGGTGATGTTTGCACAACATTATGAATGTACTAAATGCTTGCTTTTGGGTTAGCATTTTGGGTAGCTATAACAAAATGTCACAGAGTTTTGGAGACTGGAAGTCTACGATCAAGGCCCTGAGGGCCCTCTTCTTGATTCATAGCTTGCACCTTGTCACTGTGGCCTCACACGGTGGAAGGGGAGAGAGACTCCTGTGACCTCTTGTTATAAGGGCACTAATTCCATTCATGAGGGCTCTACCCTCATAACCTAATCTCCTCCCAAAGGCTCCATCCCCCAATACCATCATCTTTGGAGATTAGAATTTCAATATATGAATTTTGAGGGACATATTCAGGCCATTAGCATTACCACTAAATTTTTCACTTTAAAATGGTTAAAATAGTAACCATCTTCTGTTATGTGCATGAATATTTTACCACAATAAAAAAAAAAAAGAATCTCAAACTCACTATACAAACATATTACTGACCAATAACCAACAATTTACATGCTTAAAATTTTTATATATCGGGAAAGCAGGTAACATTTGCTGAATTTCAATCATATATGTATTACCCTACTTCCCTATAAACTCTCACAACTACCCTGTCAGGCAGGCATTTTGATCTCCGTTTTAAAGATGAGCAAATTGAGAAGTGAACTCTTTTATCCAAGGTCACATAACTGTCAGTGGAAGCCCAAGCATTCAGATTCAGATCTGACTGACTCCCAAGTCTGTACTCCAGATTACATTAACCAAAGAGGAAACGTGGTACAATCTGGGGCATCTGTTAGCAGTTCAGAAAGGTTTAAAGAGCAGTGTGCCTCCCACACCAGGAAAGCAGCCCACTTGGGCATTCTACGACTGAAACAGTGGCCTCCAAACTTCTGTAACCTCTACCTTTACCAGTGATAAAAATCTCAGCATGTGCTCCTAATATGGGCATATTAATTACATGTATTAAATTATATGCTTGGACTACTAGCAAGTCGCATGTTAGCTATTACTAAAGAGCCATTTATGTCTTGCTCAGATCAACATTAATACAAGGGGTTTTTTTGTTGTTGTTGTTTTTGTTTTTTTTTTTATTTTTAGAGAGAGGAGAAGGAAGGGACAAAGAGAGAAACACTGATGTGTGAGTACATCGATTAGTTCCCTCTCACACGCTCCCAACCAGGGACCTGGCCTGCAACCCAGGCATGTGCCCTCACTAGGAATTGAACCAGCAGCCTTTTGGTTCATAGGCCAGCACTCAATCTATTGATCCACACCAGCCAGGGCAACATTAATACAAGTCTTAATATTTCCCTTCTACTTTGCAGATGTATCATCTTGTACACACCCCCTTAGGGGTAAGATTACTCTACTCTGGAGAGAGCAAGTCCTGGCTCTAGCAATTTGATCGAAGAATCACTATTGATGACTGACTTTGGCAAGTCCCTTTGGCAGCCTCCGCAGATGGTGGGTACACCCAACCTCCTCCTGTTGTCCACTTCCTCACGATGTAATAAAGAGCCAGTCACCTTCCTGGATTACTCCCATCCGAGGCAGAATGAGCTAAGTATTATGACAGACACTAGTTAAATGCAAAAACCCTTTAAACATTGGTCACTAAATAATTTGAAAAATAAATTGTTATGTCAATTTCAATTACAATATTAAAAACAAAGAAAAAAATGACCTGGATCAAGGTCATAGGTTAAAATAATCATTTATTCAAAATTTGACATATACCGACTTGGGGGACACACTGCGTAATGTGTTATGTGGATATGCACGTGTGTATACGATACGTACATAAGATACGCACCAAGTTTGGGGAAACAAGCAATCAGATGCATAAGGAAGAGAACTTGACTTTAGCAAATGTTTCTTAGCACTAACATGATTTTCCCCTCTAGAGCTTTTCATCATGAAGTTAGGTGATTCATTTTAGATGTGGCTTTTATCCTTCCCACGTACCTGGCAACTAAAACTTTTTAAATAAAAATATGATTGGGCAATCATTAATGAATTATAAGTAAATTATACATACAATGCCCCATTTGCCATTTCATCATGGAGATAATTTATAAGTCCTTGGAAATTTAGTAGATTTAAAAGAAAAATATTTTTCCAAATACATACTTTCTCTGCTCTGGTTTAAAAATAAACTCCAATGTGATTTAGAAAATGTTCTTATTTCTGCAAGGTATTGTGATTTCTGAAATAATGAAGTGTAGTACTTGAAAATCGCATTTAATTTACTCTGAGGGAAGCAAGCTAATGCCGTGTGAGGTTGCTGGGGAAACAGAAAAGCTTCTTTAGGTCAGTGTTGCAGCAGTGAAGTAAGCCGATATTTCACAATTTATTCATAGTCGTAGCTCTAAACTCTTTCCTCATTTTTAGCAACATATTCCTAATTGTACATTAAATATTCACATAACCCTTTAATCTGGTCTTATTTTTGGTAGTTGATCAAGATTTCTAAAGCAAAAAAAAAAAAAAGTCAAGAATTTAAGCTTCTCTTTATCATAATCCCTATACATTTTAAGTTATTTTCCTAAAGCATAATTCAATAAAATAAAAATTACATCCGGTTTCAGCACCAGAGAAGCTCATTTTGGGCAATGGAAGCCCATTTATCATTGAACTTTTAGATGAAATAAAATAAGGGCCCTGGACTTACAATGACTCTAATTATTCAGATAATCCACAAAAGCCCTGATTTATGCTAAATACTTAGCTTTAATTAGCCAGGAGCTACATAAAGGAGGGGAGGTCTTAAGATGAGTGTTGGAAAAAGAACATATGTGGCAGGCACTATTAGTTGCTTTCTCAACATCCATTTCCCTCCCCCTTTCTCTTATTCAGGCACAAATACCTCTCACTATAGAAACTGCATATGCCAGATACCCACAACCTATTATAACCTTGCACTTAAGAAACGAGTATGTGACTATCGCTTCTCTGGCCAGTGGAACCTGAGGGAATTTCGCTAGGAAAGGTTGTCCTCCGTAATTAAGGAAATAAGAATAAAATGCTCCCTCTTACTCTCTATCTATCCCACATGGGTTTTTTTTTTTTTCCTGCATATGTTATCTGGAGCTGCTGCAGCCATCTTGCAGACAAGAGGAGAGACAGTATCATATTCAGATGCTGAGGGTGACAGAGCAGAAGGATGGATGAACCCATAGGTCTGATGAAACTATTCAGCCACTGAACAAAATAATCCTAAAACTAACCTCACCTGGATTTGAGATAATAAATTGTCCTCCTTGTTTCAGCCACTTTTAGTTCTGTATTCTGTTAATGGCAGCAGAAAAGGATCCTAACTGTGAGCAACATGATTGACTTTCTCCAAAGTCACCAAATTGAATTTTGTCATGAACTAGACCGTACACCAGAATGTCAAAGCTTGGAAGAACTTTTAGAATTTGTGAATTGGAATGTCAGGGGGAGAATCATCTGTGGGGTTTGTTTTCCCAGACTACACACATCTTCTCACTTCCACACAGGGAGATAATAGCCGCTGCAGTGAGACACTGGGCTGATGAGATCAAGTGTCTTAGTGGTGGGGGAGGGGTGCGGGGAGAGAGACAGACAGACAGACAGAGACAGAGAATGAAATCATGACCATAAGATCTACTCCTATGCCTTCGGTTTATAGATGAGAAAACGAACATCCAAGTAAGGTTTTAAAGCAGTCCCTGAGAAGACAAAAACTACTGAGGGAGTTTTAGAGGGGGAAGAGCACATTATTGCCAAAGGGTGGACAATACCGACTGACCTGAAAGGCACTGGACGCAGGCCCATTATTTAATGCTCATCTGCGAATATCTACACACAGGCACCAAGAAAGCCCTAATGGATCCTTATGTCTGCTTATCAAGCCTAGCGTCCACTGCCTGCTATTCAAGGCCCTCTGCAGCCTGACTTCTCTTTGAAAGTATTGCTGAATTTTTCCTTGCTCCCGTCATTCTCTTGCATGTTAGTGTTCCGTGAACACGCCAGGCTCCCTCAGCCAGCCTCCTCCCCAACCTTGAAAGCCCTCCATTTTTATCTATTGTCCTTCTAAATCCCATCCTTTGAGTGTCACATAAACATCACTGTGTGTGTCATTTGATGGTGACAGCAACAAATGATCCCTATAATCTCTGCCTTTGTACATATGCAACATGGTACTTGGCTCAAAACTTTAAATTAACTTCTTATAAAAATAAAATGGAAGGGATACCAAGTAAACTGGAATCCAATGGAGTTGTTCTTAATCCACCTAATGATACACTTAGCATACGCTAAAGCATAACACACTTCATATCCCTCTGGTTTTAAGGGCATCAAAAAAGACTCACAGTAAACTGTATTTTGTTTGGTTATATCATATTTCACTCAAAACTTGGAGCCAAATTATAGGAAGAAATGAAGTGAAAATGGTGGGGCAGCGATTATAACAGCACACACTACCACAGCTCAATGCTCTGAGAGGTCATTTTGCCCATTGCCCCCATTTTACATATTGGGAAACAGAGGTCAAGAAAGGAAGTACGGTTAACTCCTCGTCCGTTGATACTTATTTTTTGTCCCCAAAGGTAGGATTTAGGACAGGAGTGTCAAACTCATTTTCACCGGGGGCCACATCAGCCTCGCGGTTGCCATCCAAGGGCCGGATGTAATTTAGGACTGTGTACATGTAACTGCGCCTTCACAGGGAAGTGAGAGCTCGGCGCTGCCGCCCGGTAGAAACAAGGTGCCGGCCGGATGAAACAAGGCGGAAGGCAGGATTCGGCCCGCGGGCCTTGCGTTTGCCCCCTGTGGTTTAGGACCTCAAAATAACAGCTATCTACAACTCTTAATACTTGTCATTGCTCCAACTATCTAAACTCATCTTGCCATGGTCAAATGCATGGCATCCGGGAGCCTTGATCTTGTTTCCTAACATGATGTTACCAGAGATTTTTCTCATTATCACCTGTTTCTCATACTTTAAACACTATCAGCACCAACATAAAAATGACATCATTCTATTCTCAAAATAAATAAAATTTCAAGTAAAAAACAGTTAATGGCAGTGAATTGTTGAAGGTTCGTAAGTCCCTCAGTGATTTTAAAACACCAACCATTATGGGAGATAATACAAAGGAGTATTATTCTGAGTTTAGTTTTGGATGGGATAAATTTAAATTATAAGAATAAAAGCAGTATTGCTTTGCAGAAAAGTTGCTGTACTAAGAAAATAGAAACTGACCCAGTGCTGGGTTCCTCTTTCACCTCAGCTTCAGGCTAACAGTCCTCCTTTTGCAAAATAAATAAATAAATAAAAATAAAAGGATTGGTCTAGGTCGATGTTTTCAAATGAGGCTGTGCAGATGCATTAGGGAAGATGGTTTGTCCATGGTTATTAAAATATTCTAATTTTGTGTTTTCATTTCTATGATAATTTATTTTAAAGTTTCCAAGGTATATTCTCTTTTAAAGATTTTCTTTACTTATTTTTAGAGAGAGTGGAAGGAGGAGAGAAACATCAATGTGTGGTTGCTTTTTGTGCACCCTCCACCAGGGATCTGGCCCACAACCCAGGCACGTGCCCTGACCAGGAATCGAACCGGTGACCATTTGGTTTGCAGGACAGCTCTCAATCCACTGAGCGACATCAGCCAGGGCTCCAAGGTATATTCTTATAATCAAGGACTACCATGCCATTTTTCTGCCCACTTACGTGTTTTTGTTGTTTAATGAAAGACAAGTAGAGAGTTCTTGTAATTGTTAAAAGCTAGAGGAAAAAACCCCACAAAGGTGGACATGTTAGACAAAAGATGTGTTCCTGCTGAACAAAGTCCCTGCATACGACACAGATGTCCTTTTATGACCACAAGAAAAAAGTGGGAGCAGGGAATCATCTCACATGTTCTATGTATAATAAGCACATACCTACTTTATATGTATTACTTAAAATATATATTTATATATGTAAATATATTACATGTTACATTATACTTTTAATTTATATTAGTACATTCTTATTCTAATAGCATTCTAAAAATAATTTAAGTCCACGCTGGGATTAGTAAGAATTTTTTCCCCTTTAAAAGTGGTCTCTACTTTACTCAATTGAGAAAAACAGGCTTAAGTGATCTCTCAGCCCATTGCGGCTATGACATTCCATGGGTCTATTATAACTGACTCAGAGATCCTATTCACAGAGCCCAAGTGAATTGCACTGGAGAATTAAACAATATTCAATGAACTCTCCTCCTTTAAATATGTCACCCAAGAATGACTGCCCTAAATTTTCTAATTAAAGACAATATCCCAAATTGAAAGCATATTGAGGAAAATAACAGTGCTATGGATTGGCCAGTTTCTTGGGATTGGCTGAAATTACTTTAACAGTCACCTCGGTGGCATTTTTCATGAAGGACGCACTGTGCCTGGCACAGAAGGCACTACAGAGGTTGAGAAGAAAGCAGGATGCTTCCCCTCCCCATGTCAATATCTGCAATGCTATCTCACAAAGTTTTTTTTTATAATTTAAATGGAATACTCAATAACAGAAACCGTTGAAGACATGTTGTTTGCAAATTACACAGTTATTCATGAGGGAAAGAGTGTGTCTTGCCCTTTTCCTCCTCATTCGTCACACAGAGACCTCCCAGTCTGGCTACATCCTTGACGAGTAATATTTTTTATAATGTTCTTATAAGTGATTGCTTGCAGCATCTTATAGTCTTATCTCAGCTTGTGCAGCTTCTCATTAATATTCTGTACATATGGAAGAGTTTTCTATATCATTGTCCATTAACAAGGAGAATAATCACTCATTCAGTTATCAAGCAGTCAGCAAAGACCTGGCCTTGTGCCCTTAGTGCAAAGAATCATGGGATATCAGGAAGGTTAAATGTGGTTGACATTATGATAGTTACATTTTTTATATAATTAGAGTTCTATACCCAAGTTGATCAAAGATAAGCAAAGAAGTATTAAAGTCTTTTAGGACTTAGAGACCATATTAGTGACTCTCTACCTCTTAGTAGAATGACAAAAAACATATTTCAGCTGATACATACCAATGAACATTCTTTTATGGCAAACAAGAAAAGGTCATAAGTTTACTTATAAATGACGTATTATTACAAAATAGCTTTGAAAGAGAAGTGAGTTAAGTGGTACTAAGAAAATTCAAAATTGAAATGGGACCGACTTGGGCATAAGAAGAGAGAAATAAAACAGCTCACTGACTGAACAGAGAGGTCAAATGTTCAGAATGACTCAACTCAAAATAAAACACACCCTACTGCACATTGGTGGTTATTATTTAGCCATTCAGGCCTTTTTCATTTCTATATTCATAGAATCTCCGTATAGACATCTTATGAATGAAAATATTTTACATCTATAAATACTGATATATAGATCTATATATTTTTCCAGTGTCAGCAATACCAGAAGGAGGAAAATATGGCGACCAGGCTTTGAGGCATGTATACCTCTAAATAGGTGATGCAATCTACTGTAATCCCTTCCAGATATAGCTAAAACTCAAGATTTCAGGGAAGGATGGTAGCTACACAATTGTCAGTGCTATTCCTAAGAGGTCACTGAACTTGTGAAGTGATGAACATCTGGAAAAAGAGTGGCCAGGGCAAATGGATTGGAAGGAACAAATCCAACAGTTCCCGGGAAAGAACCAGTGGTGGCATCTGGAGACGGACTGGCCATGGGAATGAAGAAAGGTGATGTTCCGGAGCAGGGAACTCGAAACTTCCGGGTAAAGACGTCAGTTCTCTTTCCTCCCCCATTTTCTACTTATGGTATCTTGAGCAAGTCTTTTCATATGTCAGCAAACTATCTCCACATTGACAGAACTGGGATAACTACATCAATTCTGATGTAGGAATCAGGTGAGCTTATGTCAATGGAAATACTTTTCAAAGGTCACTGTGCTAGATAATATAAGAATAAATTTTGGTAAAACCCCACAGAGTTTACAGTCGAGGGTAAGTTGCTAGGAGCAAGAGGTCTGCACATGGAAGAAATGATGAGTTTGAAGGTGCTGGTGGGAAAAGTGTTCTCCATTACCTATGCTCTTATTCAGAAATCCAGTTTAATTCTTCACACAAAAGCTATAAGCTTGAGTAGGATTTCCATGTCGGAAAGCCTTCTTGTAGTGTCTTCGAAGTTGAAAAACATCGGTACTTGCGAGAGGAGGCAAGACAGTAAGTGATTATGTTGCCAGATGTCCTTGAAACCATGCCACGTCTACAAAAGCCTTCCTGAGCCTGCACCTGGGCAAGGCTGGAGTTCCTGTCTCCCCGCCACCTTGTTTTTGAGTCCTTGGAAGTTCTTTCTGGACCCTTTCAGTGTTACCGAAGTAGAGCACAATTTCCCAAGCGGCAACAACACTGATAGTGAAAAGCAGGGGTGGGTAATTCCTGAGGCTCAGACAAGAGTATGTTTCAGTAAATGGCATCTCTCAAAAAAAAACCAAAACAAAACAAACAAAAAAAACCCCTGTCATATGGCAAGACAATGTAATAGGAATACTCCATATCAATTCCCCAAAGCAATTGGACTTCAGAGTTATTTCCCCTATATCTAGGCATCTCAGCCTGGCCTGTCTCTTTTTCACAGGGATTTATCAACCATCTGTACCCACTACAGTCACATAGCACTTTCTCTGAAATGAAGCTCATGTATAAGAACGTCCTGTTATCAAATCCAGCTATAGCAGCTACACTCTAGATGCAGAACTATGAGCACACACATCACATAGGCATAACATGGACACCATGTGAAAACACACAAACACACACACAAGGGGGGACCCCGAAACACCTGGAATTTATTTATTTAAAAAACGTGCACTTATTCTTACATGTTTAAACTTCAGCTACGTTCAAAGTACTCTCCATTTGATGCAAGACACCTATCAAGATGTGTTTTCCACTCACTGGTCAAAACAGTTTTGGAACTCATCCATTTTCATGCCTTTTAGTGCTTTTGCCACTTTTTGTTTCACCTTTTCCACATTGGCAAAACATTTCCCTTTGAGAATTTTTTTTCATCTGGGGAAACAAAATAGTCTCTCAGGGTGAGACCCAGTGAATAAGGAAGGTGGAGCACGGGGGTCACGCCATTTATGGTCAAAAAATGCTGACCACTCAGCGTGCTGTGGGCAGGTGCATTCGTAAATCACCCATCACGAAATGGGCAAACACATTGCAAGGGGCTTCAAAAAAATTTACTGAAGCTGAACACAGCCTCTCACACCAATGCCAGCTGGTACACTGATACAGGTGGGTTGCTAGAACACTCACCTAGGCCCACCCTGCAAAAGATAATTCTAGGTTTTTGGGTTCTGCCTCGTACACACAGCATTACACTTCAGTTACATGATTTTGCTCCCCAAAATAACCCTGTGTAAAAACCAAGTATTATCATCCTATCTTACAGGTGAGAAAAAAGAACACTAACCTCAAAACCACAATGAGATATAACCTCACACTTGTGGGAATGACTACTACAAAAAAGACCGCAGATAACAAGTGCTGGTGAAGATGTGCAGAAAGGAGAACCCTTGTGCACTGTTGATGGGAGTGCAAACTGATCCAGCCGCCATGGAAAACTCTATGGAGGTTTCTCATAAAAACTAGAAATAAAACTACCACATGGCCCAGGAATTCCACTTCTTTGCATATATCCCAATAAAATCTAATTATCTCAAAGAGCTAGCTGCACTCCCATGTTCATTGCAACAGTATTTATAATAGCCAAGATGTGGACACAACCCAAGTGTCCACTGAGGGATGAGCGGATAAAGAAACTGTGCTATACAACAGTATGAAAGTAGAAATCAGCTACAGTAAAAAAAAAAAAAAAAAACTGAAAAACGTTCAAACAGATGGAGGCTAAATAGTATGTTATGAAACAATGTGATCAAGGAAGAAATCGAAAGCTACCTAGAAATCAAAAGCTACCTAGAAGCAAAGTGAACATGCAACAACCCAAAATCTGTGGGACACAGTGAAAGCAGCCCTCAGAGGGAAGTTCATGGCTTTACAGGCCTAGCTCAAGAAGCAAGAAAAGTCTCAAATAAACAATATAACCCTGCACCTAAAAGAATTAGAAAAAGAACAACAAACAAAGCCTGGAGTAAATAGAAGGAAGAAAATAATAAAAATCAGAGTGGAAACAAATGATACAGAGATTTTTTTTAAAAATACAAAAGTTCAATAAAACCTAGAGCTGGTTCTTTGAAACAAGCCCTGGCTGGTGTGGCTCAGTTGGTTGGAGCATCATCCTATACACTAAAAGTTCACGAGTTCGATTCTTGGTCGGGGCACATGCCTAGGTTGTGGGTTCAGTCCCCAGTAAGGTGCGTGCAAGAGGCAACCTATGGATATTTCTCTCTCACATTTGTCAACCTCTCCCTCTCTGTCTCCCTTTCCCTCTCCTTCTTGCTCTCTCCCTTCCTTTCTCTGTAAAATCAATAAGACTGTCCTTGGGAGAGGAAAAACAAAGATCAAGATCCTTTAACCAGACTCATCAAGAAAAAAGGAGAGAGAACCCAAGTAAATAAAATCAGAAATGAAGGAGGAGAAGTAACAACTGGCACCACAGAAATACAAAGATTTGTAAGAAAATACTAGGAACAACTATATGCCAACACTTGGACAACCTGGGGCAAATGGATAAATTCCTGGAAATACACAATTTTTCAAAACTGAATCAGGAAGAATCAGATAATCTGAATAGACTGATTACAACTAATGAAAGTGAAGCAGTAATCATACCTCCAGCAAACGAAAGTCTTGGACCAGAGGGCTTCATATGTAAATTTTACCAAGCATTCAAAGAAGAACTAACACCTCTCCTTCTCAAAGTATTCCAAAATATTCAACATGAAAGAAGATTTCCAAGCTCTGTTTATGAGGCCAGTGTTATCCTAATTCCAAGATTAGATAAAGACACTAAAAAGAAAGAAAATTATAGGCCAATGTCCCAGATGAACATAGATGCTAAAATCCTCAACAAAATATATTAGCAAACCAGATCCAGCAATACATAAAAAGATCATACACCATGATCGAGTGGGATATATTCCAGAGATGCAAGGCTGGTAGAATATTTGCAAATCAATAAGTAAGAAACACCACATAGTAGTTCCTGTAATCCCCTCTCCTCACTGTCCCCTCCCCACTCCCCCCTGGCTATTGTTAGATTGTTCTTAACTTCAATGTCTCTGGTTATATTTTGTTTGCTTTTTTCTTCTGTTGATTATGTTCCAGTTAAAGGTGACTATAAAGGACACATGGACAAAATCAAGGGGGAGGGTGGAGGTGGGGGAGGGAGGGGGTTTCGGCTGGGGTGGGGTGGAGGGATGGGGAGAAAAGGCATACAACTGTAATTGAATAACAATAAAAATTTAAAAAAAGAAACACCACATAAACAAAATAAAGGATAAAAACCACAGGATCATATGAATAGATGCAGAAAAAGCATTCGATAAAATCCAGCCCCCATTTGTGATAAAAATGCTCAGCAAAGTGGAAATAGAGGGAACATACCTCAACATAATAAAGGCCTGTATGACCAACCCTCAGCCAGCATCATACTCAATGGGCAAAAATTACAAAGGTTTCCCTTAAGATCAGGAAAAAGAAAGAGTATCTGCTTTCACCATTCTTCGTTTTTTAAAGATTTTTAAAATTTATTTTTGGAGAGAGGGAGAGAAACATCAATATGCGGTTGCCTCTCGTGTGCCCCCTACTGGAGACCTGGCATGCAACCCAGGCATGTGCCCTGACTGGGAATTGAACCTGCAACCCTTTGGTTTGCAGACCAGCACTCAGTCCACTGTGCCACACCAGCCAGGACCACTTTCACCACTCTTATTCAACACAGTACTGGAAGTCCTAGCCACAGCGATCTGACCAGGAGAAGGAATAAAAGGCATACACATTGGAAAGAAAGAAATAAAACTTATTTTTCACAGATGACATGATTTTGTACATACAAAACTCTAACACCACCATCAAAAAACTACTAGATCTAATAAATGAATTTGGCATAGTAGCAGGATATAAAATTAAATTCCAGAAATTAGTGGTATTTTTATACATCAATAATGAACTATCAGAAAGAGAAATTAAGAAAATAGTCCCATTTACTATCATTAAAAAATACATAAAACACCTAGGAAAAAATTTAACCAAGGAGGTAAAAGAAATTGAGGAAGATACAAATAAGTGGAAGCATATATCTTACTCATGGACTGGAAGAATTAAAATGTCCATACTAGCCAAATCATTCTATAAATTCAATGCAATTCCTATTAAAATACCAATGGCACTTCTATGACAGATCTAGAACAAATATTCCAAAAATTTATATGGAACCACAAAAGACCCTGAATAGCCTCAGCAAGCTTGTGGAACAAGAACAAAGATGGAGGCATCATCCTACCTGATATTAAGCTATACTATAAGGCCACTGTAATCAAAACAGCCTGGTACTGGCATACTAACAAGCATATAGATCAATGGAACAGAACAGAGGGCTCAGAAATAAACCCATGCTTTATGGGCAATTAGTATCTGGCAAAGGAAGCAAGGACATATAATGGAGTAAAGACCATCTCTTCAATAAATGGTGTTGGGAAAAGTGGACAGGTACAAGCAAAAAAAAAAAAAAAAAAGAAACTAGGTCACCAACTTACACCATACACCAGAATAAGCTCAAAATGGATCAAAGATTTCAATGTAAGTCATGAATCCTAAAAATCCTGAAAGAAAACATAGGCAGTAACATCTTAGACATCATTCATAGCAATATTTTTGCCAGTATATCTCCTTGGGCAAAAAAAAAGAAAGAAAAAATAAATAAATGGGACTACGTCAAACAAAAAACTTTTGCACAGCAAAAAAAATCAACAAAATGAAAAGGAAACCCACTGTATGGGAGAACGTATTCATCAATGGTACATCTGACAAGGGGTAAATTTCCAAAATATATAAAGAATTTATACAACTAAACGCCAGGAAGACAAACAACCCAATTAAGAAATAGGCAAAGGACCTGAACAGACACTTCTCCAAAGAGGACACAGAGATGGCTAATAGACATATGAAAAAAAATGCTCAATGTCACTAATCATCAGGGAGATACAAATTAAAACCACAATGAGATACTACCTCGCATGCACCAGAATGGCCGTCATTAATAAATCAACAAACAACAAGTGCTGGCGAGGGTGCGGAGAAAGGGGAATCCTTGTGCACTGTGGGGGGGAATGCAGACTGGTGCAGCCACTGTGGAAAACAGTATGGAGATACCTCAAAAAATTAAAAATGGAACTGCCTTTTGTCCCAGCGGTCCCACTTCTAGGAATATATGTGAAGGAACCCAAAATGCTAACTTGAAAGAACGTAAGTACCCCTATGTTCATGGCAGTGTTATTTACAATTGCCAAGATATGGAAGCAGCCCGAGTGCCCATCAGTAGATGAGTGGATCAAACAACTATGGGGCATTTACACAATGGGATGCTACTGGGCCATTTAAAAAAAGGAAGCCTTACCTTTGGTGACAGTATGGATGGGCCTGGAGACCGTTATGCTAAGTCAAATAAGCCTGTAAGAGAAAGACAAATGCCATATGATTTCATTTATATGTGGAATCTAATGAACAAAATAAACTGATGAACAAAATAGAAACAGAGGCATGGACACATGGGAGAGACTGACAGCTGTCAGAAGGGAGGTGGTTGGGGGGACTGAATGAAAGAAGATGAAGGGATTAACCAAAAAACATATTTACCTAATACACAGACAGACAATGGTGTGGTGATCGCCAGAGGGAGAAGGGGGTGGGACGTAGGTAGAGGTGGGCAAAGGGGGAAAATGAGCACAGAGAGAGTTTGCTTGGGGCGATGGGCACACAATGCAGTGTGCAAATGATGCTTATTGGGTTGTACACTTAAAACCTGTATGGTTTTGTGAACCAATGTCACCCCAATAAATTCAATAAAAAATAAATAAATTGTTTTTTGATTTCCAGGAAAAAAACCCCAACTGTGGTATATATAATGAAATATTATTCAGCTACCAAAAAGAAGCTAATCCTGACATTTATGACAACATGAATGGAATTTGAGGGCATTATGCTCAGTGAAATAAGTCAGACAGAGAAAGACAAATACTGTACATTTTCACATATACGTGGAATAATAATCATATTAAATTCATACAAAGGGAGAATAGAGTGGTGGTAGCCAGGGGCATTGGGAAGACGGGTAAAGGTGGTAAAGGGTACAAACTTCCAGTTATAAGATGAATAATTTCTGGGGATCTAAGGTACAGCATATTGACTATAGTTAACAATAAAATATATTATATATTTGTAAGTTGCTAAGAAAGTAGATCTAAAAGTTCTCACCACACACGCGCACACACAGAAGTTAACTATCTGAGCTCATATAGGTGCTCACTAACCTCACACTGTGGTAATTACGTTGCAATACATGCGTACACCAAAACTTCACGTTGTACACCTTATACTTACACGATGTCGTATGTCAATTATATCTCAATATAACTTGAAAAAAAGACATAGGCAAAGAATGACTCACACAAACACAATGACAAAGAAAGGAAGAGAAGCAGATTCATATAAAGAGATGCACTAAAAGAGAAAATTAGACCCAGAGACATAAGGCACCAGGAATACCTGGCTGCTACTGCCAGCTTGGAAACAGATTTACTCACGAAATCACATCCTCAGGTCCCCTTTCTAGGCCTCAGTATGTTTAAGAAGGGAATAGAGATGATGAGAGTAAGTCCAGGCAATTTCTGTCACTTCCTTGTAATTTTTTTTCTCTGAAAGCATACTACTACTACGGACACTAGAGTCTACTGAGCAGATCAAGTTGTGTTGCTCTTGTGACTTGAGGGCCCATTACAAAATTTAAAAATAACAGAACTTATTTTTAACACAGTATACAGAAATCCCAGTGATATTACAAGTGTTGGTGAGGACGTAGAGCAACTGAAACTCTTGTTCACTGCAAATGGAAATGCAACAGCGTGCAGCCATTTTGCAAAAGTACTTTGCAGTTTATTATAAAGTTAAACATAAAGTTACTATGACACAGCAATCCCATTAATCGTCACAGTGGAAGCTACACCCCAGTGTCAGTGGGGCCCAATGAGGAAGCTGTTCTTCCATGCCCTGCCCAGGAGAAACAATGCTCACATTTCCCTAGTGGGGTTTGGTGGTGGCATAAGCCTGCACCCCCACCCAAAAGGGCCAGGTGGAGCCTGCCAACCACAAACTCAGGGAGCCATGAAATATTCTTCAGGAATGAAGACATTCTCAGGCAAAGGAAAACTAGGAATCCGTTTCCGCACGTCACCCTTAAAGGACAGTGTTTAGGAAGATGTCTAAACAGAAAGAAATTGTGACACAAGAAGTGGTGGAACTTTAGAGAGGAAAGAATAACAGAATGGGTAAATATGAATACTACCTTTTTTCTCATGAGTTTCTGAAGACAGTTTTATTCTTTAGCCTGTTGATCCAGTAGATTATATTCATTGATTTTTGAATGTTGAACAAGCCTTGTATACCCGGAGTAAATCCCACTTGATTATGGAATATAATTATTTTTACACATCAGTGGATATGATTTTGTGGAAGATTTGTGTGTCTACGGTCATGTAAGATATTGGTCTGTAGTTTTGTTTTGTTTTCTTTTTTGGACTTTTTCAAATCAGGTTTCGTTATCAGTGACTTATGAAAGTAAATGGAAATCAAAATACAACAGATCAAAATTTGTGGGACACAGCTGAAGTAGTACTGAGAGGGCAATTTATAGAATTAAATGCTTATATTAGAAACAAGATGACAAATCAATCATTTAAGTTCCTACCTTATGAAATGAGAAAAAATGAAAGGAAAGCAAAATAAACTCAAAAGAAACAGAAAAAATAAAAACAATTGGGTAAATCAATGAAATTACAAACAAGAAAATGGAGAAAATAAATGAAAAATAAGTTCTTCAAAAAATAATTAAAATTGATACACCTCTAATAAGACTTATAAAGATAAAAATGAGAAGCTGCAAATCATCAATATAAGGAATAAAACAAAGGACATCACTATAGATCCGGCAGCCAGTAAAAGGATAATAAGGAAATATAAATCACTTTTTCTCATAAATTCAGCAACTAGAACAAATTATTTTGAAAGCTCAACCAAGATGAAATAGACATTCTGAATAGTTCTTAATCTAACAAAGAAATTGAATTCATAATTTAGGAGCTGTCAGAAAAGGAATATCCATAGAAAAAACATAAAACTTCTACTTAAAGCTTACATCTTATGAAGACATTAATTTAAAAGGGATCATGCTGTTAAATGGAAAATGGAAAATTATAAAACTCTTAGAAAAATATCTAGAAGAAAATCTTTGGTACCTAATGCTGGGAAAACAGTTCCTAGATTTGACAACAAAAGCATGATCGACAAAAGGAAAGAATAGATTTGACTCCACCGAAATTTAAAAATCTGTACTTCAAAAGACCCTGAGAAGACCACAAGTTACCTAATGGGAAAAAAAAGTTGCAAACCAAATGTACAACAGTCTTGTATAAATAATATACTTAGACCCTGACCAGTGTGGCTCAATTGGTTGGGTGCCACCCTGCAAAGCAAAAGATCACTGGTTCGATTCAGGGTCAGGGTATATGCCTGCGTTGTGGGTTCAGATCCCAGTTGGGGTATGTAGGAGAGGCAACCAATTGGTGTTTCTCTCTCACATTGCTGTTTCTCTCCCACTCTTTCTCCCTCCCTTCCCCTCTCTAAAAGTAAATAAATAAAATATTTTTTTTATAAAAAGTACTTTCAGCCCTGGCTGGTATAGCTCAGTGGTTTGAGCATGGGCCTGTGAACCATAGGGTCGCCGGTTCAATTCCCAGTCAGGGCACATGCCTGGGTTGCGGGCCAGGCCTCTAGTTTCGGAGCACATGAGGGGCAACCACACACTGATGTTTCTCTCCCTCTCTTTCTCCTTCCCTGCCCTTCTCTCTAAAAAAAATATAATAAAATCTTTAAAAATAATAATAATAATAATAATAATAATAATAATAATAATAAAGTACTTTCAGCCCTGGCTGGTGTGGCTCAGAGGATTGCATGCTTGCCTGTGAACCAAAGGGTCACCAGTTCGATTCCCAGTCAGGGCACATGCCTGGATTGCAGGCCAGGTCCCCAGTGAGGGGCATGCAAGAGGCAACCACACATTAATGTTTCTCTCCCTTTCTTTCTTCCTCCCTTCCCCTCTCTAAAAGTAAATAAATAAAATCTTTTTTAAAAAAAAGTACTTTCAAAACTCAGCACTTAACAAAAAACAAACTTTGAGTGGTAAGCACACAATGCAATATACAGGTGATGCATCATAGAGTGGTACACTTGAAACCTATATAATTTTATTAACCAATGTCAACCGAATAAATTCAATAAAAATATTTTTTTTAATTTTAAACCAAACAGACAGACAATCCAACCACAGATCGTTCCCTAACTTACTGTGGTTCAACTTTAGATTTTTTGACTTTGTGATAGTGTGGGATCAATATGCATTCAGTAGAAATCAAACTTCAAATTTTGAATTTTGCCTTTTTCTGACCTGGCTATATTTGGTGCAAAACCTTCACATGATGCTGGGTGGCAGCAGTGAGCCAGCGCTCCCAGTCAGGCACAAGAACATCAGTGTAAACAAATGATAAGTCTAGACCATAATCTGTTGCCAGCATTTTCAGATTTTGCATTTTCCACTTTTGCATCTCACCATGTCTACAAAACGCACACCTGTGTCTCCTGCTTCTTAACCTGTGTTGCCTGCTTGCCTTAAGGAAGGCAATTGCATAGAGAACAACACAACACAAGAGACATTTCACCAAAGAGGATCTATACATGGCAAATGAGCACATAAGAAGATGTCCAACGTGATTAGCAATTAGGGAGATAGTATGGGAAAAGGGGGACTTGGCAAGAGTTGCAGCCATATTCAAAATCACAGCAAAAATCCAGTATGGACACTGCTAATCCTGACATGCGCTGGACGTCACAAGGAGAATGTGGCTATTGCTCGCCCAGGAACCCACTGAAAGCCCCACTGTCTTGCTGTGGCATTTGATGGCCTTAGCTTCTATTAAAGAAGGCAGAATCATACAAAGGGAATGCCAATGAAGGGGTCCTAAAAATAAAAGGTGCCTCTTTTAATGTGTAGAATTCAAATCCTAAGAGATAATATCCCCACTTGATTCCTGGTGGTCAGATAACATCTAGATTCATTTCTGAGTTTCACTACAGACAAAGGGCATTGTAAAACAAGAGCACATTTAAAGGACAGCAATGATAACATTAAAAAGTTGCTTCGGGAAGCGTAGACAAGAGGATACTTAGAAGGCTAGAGAGCTGCTTTCAAATGTCGCAAGAGTTACCATGGAGGGAAAATATTTCATCTCCTAGGATCCAAACTAGGACCAAGTGGTAGAGAAATGGCTTTCAGTTTCAAATTTGGGAAAACCTCTAATGATCCAAACTGTTCCACGTGGGGAAGCCCTTCTTTGACAAACTGGAAAGAACAGAAACACATGGAGGCTAAATAACACGTTCCTAAACAATGAACGGGTTAACAGTGAGATCAAGGAAGAAATCAAAGGACACCTTGAGAGAAATGAAAATAAAAACACGCCAACAGAAAAATCTATGGGACACAGTGAAAGTTGTCCTAAGAGGGAAATTCATAGCAACACACTAGCAAGACACAGAGCCAAAGCAGCTCTACCTAATACATAGAAACAAACACAGGGAAGCTGCCAAATGAGAAAACAAATAAACATGGCCCAAATGAAAGAACAGATCAAACTCCAGAAAAAGAGTTAAACAAAATGGAGATAAGTACTCTTATCAGATGCAGAGTTCAAAACATTGGTTATAAGGATGCTAAAAGGAACTGAGTAAGGACATCAGCCCCATAAAAAAAGATCCAGTCAGAAATGAAGGATACTCTAGTAGAAATAAAGAACAATTTACAGGGAAACAGCAGTAGAGTGGAAGAAGCTGAGATTCAAATCAATGATCTGGAACATAAGGGAGTAAAAAAAAACCAATCAGAACAAGAAGAAGAAAAAAAAATCAAAAAAAAAAAAGATAGTAAAAGCAGCCTCTGGGACAACTTCAAGAGGTCCAACATTCACATCCTAGGGGTGCCAGAAGGTGACTACACGGCAGGCATACTGTTCGACAGAGATTCCTAATTTGGGTAGGCTGATGAGTCACGTGATCTCAGACACTACTGTGTAGGCTCCTTCAAGACAGAATTCATGTCTGAACCTTCATAGCATCCACCTAGTACCTGTCACCTAGCCTCTGCTTTGGAAATACATAGTGAGCAACACCCTCTAAGAAAGAGGTGCATTAGGCTCAGTAAGTCCACAAATCTGAGGGTGGATGCCCTGCAGCGTTCCTGAGAGAACCCCAGCCAGAGTAACGGGTCCCTCTGTGCCCACACTGATAATGTTTTAGGTGAATTCCAAGGAGACAGATGAGTTGATAAGCATCAGACAGAAAAAGGCTGTACATTTTCACATCCATGTGTAATCTGAAAACACTGAACTGATAGAGACAGAGAATAGAACGGTGGTTGCTGGAGCCTGAGAATGGGGAGAAGTTGGTCAAAGGGCATAGACCTCCAGGTATGAGATGAATACGTTTCCAGGAAATGTGATGGACAGCATGGTGACTATAGTTAACAGTATTGTACTGCAGACTTTAAAGTTGCTATGAGAGTAGAACTTCAATCTTGTCACCATAACGATAATAAAATGATAATTATATGAGATAAAGGATGTTTTAACTAACCTTACTGTGGTAATCATTTCACAAAATGTATGTGTACCACATCATCAGTATACACCTTAAGCTTACATAATGTTATATATCAATTACATCTCAATAAACCTGGGGAAAATGCTAAAGAAACAGCTGTACTTTTTTTAATTGTACTGAGTTTATATATCAATTATAAAAGATTATATGTAAATATTTTGCTTTCGAACCCATTACCACAGTATATACATTTTATTCTTCTTTATTCTTCTATGTATTTCAATAAAGTTTTATAATATTTTCAAAAAAAAAGTTCATGGGTTTTCCTCCACAGCAGTGGTATAGGGTCTGAGCTTCGCAGCTTTAGCCTGTCTAGAGAACCAATAGGGCCAGGGCCACCAAGGCTCTATTGACTTGATGGAATAAGTAGGCTCTTAGAGAAAAACTCTAAGAATGGGAGAGCCCTGGCCGGTGTGGCTCAGTGGATTAAGTGCTGGCCTTCAAACCAAAGGGTCAGTGGTTCGATTCCCAGTCAGGGCATGTGCCTGGGTTGCTGACTAGGGGGTGTGTGAGAGGTAACTGATTGCTGTTTCTCTCCCTCTTGCTCCCTCCCTTCCATCTCTCTAAAAATAATAAAATCTTTAAAAAAAGAATGGGGGTGCTTAAATTTGGTTCAAATTTAGTAGGTAAGTTTGGAAAAGGAGAGGAGGGCATTGTTTTAAGAATATCACTGTGCCTGATATTCAGATTGTCCCCAGGCTTAGCCCTTGCATACCTGAGTCCTGGAGTGACAAGACCACCACAATAGGAGGGAAATGAGAAGGAGGAGGAGATAGAGGACGCAAAAAGAGGGAGGGAGGGTGGGAGAGGGGGAGAGAGACAGAGAGGGAGAGAGACTCTCTAAAGTCCCCTGTCTGAAGTGGAGAAGGTGGGGTGGGGAAAGACAGAGACCATCGCTCCTCGGCAGCCTGCCCACAGCAGTGGTGGCTTCAGGGATGGGCTTGTTGTGGTCGGCTGGTGCAGCCCTAAGTCCATTTCAGCTGCGGGAATCATTACAGTAGCTGGATCAGGACAGAAGACAACGGCAGAAGCCATGGTGTTGTTAGTAGCTCACAAGCACGCATCACGTGCTCCTTGACAATTCCTGGAACACTGAACAAGGAATTTGATGGGAACTGGAATCTCCTTAAAAATGGGTAGAACCTAAGCCAAATAAATACCACTTTTGTCGTTGTAAACAAAATTGTAATCCTAGTTACTATGGTCAGAAAGACATGAGATGCTTCAGCAAAAACTACATTTATGAGACAAAAAGATTACAAAGCTGTCCATCCTCAGGAAGCAAATCATACAAAGCACACAGTCAAAGACCTTGGTGGGGGGAAGAAGCAAGCAGAAAGTTGCCATCTATTTTAGCTTCTTAGCAGCATACTGCTCAGTGATCTTTCTCCTCAGCCCCTGGAAGACAGAGAACCGTAAGTGTGAGGTTTACAGAGTGGCCGGAGAGAGAGTGGTGTCACCATGGTATCAGGCCACAGGAGGCAAAGCTGACTGAATGGTGGTCCTGCTTAGTTAATAATGTTGCTAGGAAACCCACATCTGCCAAGGCTCTACCTAGTCTGCTTTCTGTGTATCATTCACTCCCCAGAAATAAGATGGCAATATCACCCACAAAGTTGGAAAGATGCCCACCACAAAGCAGATCGGGCAAATCCCCTGCAATCAAAGCAGAAGGCAAACCTATTGCTATTCCCTACACACTGGCCATACGGCCAGCTGTCCCTCAAGGGAGCTCACCCATCCCCCAGAGACACCCACCCCTCAGGCTGCATGCCAGAACTGCTACCAGTCCTGCCTTGCTCCAACTTAGCTAGTCTACACCGCACAGCGGGAAGTCATCCAAGTAGTTACAGTGAGAGCCTGGTTGCCAGCGAGACAAGGGAGACCTATGGGTGAAATCTCACCAGAGAACTGCAAGGCACGCAACACTGAGATGGGACTGCTGAGGGGAACAGGCGGTAGGACACGCAGCCTGAGAGTAGTGTGTGGTCCCCGCAAGTACTTAATGAGCACACAATTTTTCCAAGATGCTACCCTGGTCACTGGGGATCACAATCAAATTACAGACAGTATGGGCCACCAACGAGTTCACAGTGCAGTAAAGTGGAGAGACCTTTAAATCTCTAACAAGAAAGCAACGTGTGCAACGCTGAAACCAAGGGATAAGCCCAAATGCTGTGAGAAGACCAAGGAGGAAAAATCCACCAACAGTCCAGGAGCGGCCACAGGTGCCATTCATTGCCCATTAGGAGCAGGGGACTATGGGAATCAGCACAGTTTAAGGTATAGGGTCACGGCAGATTAGGAGAAATGGCTGACTGTCTCATCGTAGCAAAGAGCAAGGACACGGGAGAGAGTTACTAGCACTAGGCTTAGAGGGGTGAGGACAATCTCATCAGTCCCCTGTATTGGACAGCACAGTTCCAGACAAAGGAGTCGGGATTAGTAATCAGGAGGAAAAGAGCCCACTGCAAGAGCACCTATGAAGATATAAACTTTACTATGATACCCGCGTGAGTGCCTAAGAGAGTCAGGTGATGCTAATAGATCTCACAACTGGAATATCATCTACCATTTATCAAGTTCTCATTGCGTATCACTGTTTCACATACAGAGACCCCCACGAACTAAGTACTGCCATCATTTCCACTTTGTAGCTGAGAAAACAGACTCAGAGATGTGAAATAGCGTGATAGGAAAGAGGAAGGCTTTGAGCTCAAGTTTGTCTGAGTCCTACGCAAGTCCTCTCGGCCACTCACTGGATTGTTCCCCATATACTTCGCCTCCTAATGAGCATTGGCCTCCTTAGAGCAAGAGCTGCCCGAGTCAGAACTGTTACTCAGCTTTCAATCTCCTCCAGTGGGTAGCACTTTTCCATACAACTGGGTGCTGAATGACTTTCAACATCTCCCCCCAACCACCAGCCCCAAAATCCTATCCACCAGGGAAGAGCTTATCAGGGAAGTGCAGGACAGACATTTGAGGAGCTTGAATCCCCTGGGTAAGATGAGGGCATCTGCTGGACATGAAGGGCAGGGTGAGGCCCAGGCTTGAGGAGGGCTGAGAGTAGAGGGGATGTGGGAAAGGGCTCAGGGGCCCACAGGAAGGAAAGGACAGGATGGCACCGCAAGGGGCAGAGTTGTGGCTAGGCAGCCTGGGTAACCAGTGACTCCTCCTGAAACGTTTCGGGCCCTTTACTGACAAGGCCCCACAGCCTGTGATTATTTATCAACAGGCAAGTGGAGGTTGGATGATATTTAAAGTCAAGGACTTTGGCTCAGTGGATTGAGTGCCAACCTGCAAAGCAAAGAGTCTCTGGTTCGATTCCCAGTCAGGGCACATGCCTGGGTTTCAGGCCAGGTCACGGGTAGGGGGGGCACGTGAAAGGCAACCACACATTGATGTTTCTCTTTCTCCCTCCCTTCCTCTCTCTAAAAATAAATAAATAAAATCACTGAAGGCAAGGACTAGATGAGGTCACTGAAAAAGTGTATATAAACAAGAGATAGCGGAGCAGCTGTGCAGCATCCTGCCATTGATTTACAGCTGGCAGTATGACAGTGGAGGAGCCAAAGAGGCAGGAGGAGAATTCAGAAGAATATGAAATATTTCCGGGTCATTCTAGAAGAAAAATAAACAGAGAAGGGACCGTGAGCTTTAGTCCAGTGGAAAGGCACGGGTGACACTGACCACAGCGCTTTCAGCGGCGGGAAAGCCTTGCTGGAGTGGGTTCAGGTGAGAAGGGAAGGAGAGAAATTGGACAGAGTGACTCTAAATTATCTTGTGAGGTGTTTTACTGTAAAAGGAGGTTAAGGAACAAGATGATGACCATGGTGTCGAAGCCATGGAGGGTAGGAGAGAGAGGAATAATCTGGAGGTTGTTGCAAAGTTTTCAGGGCAGGGGGCATATTTTTGGCTAATGTTCATTATTAAGGAAGCACTCACACTTTTTAAAAGAAATAACCAAGATAAGGGACTAAAAAGTCCAACTGCTACTTATGGTTTGTATCACGCTATGGGTTTGAGGCCTGGATAGTATATAATTTTGATGAAGATGATGATGATGACAATGATCAATGACATTCATGACAGCCCTGGCTGATGTAGCTCGGTGGATTGAGCGCAAGCCTGCAAAGCAAAGGGTCGCCAGTTCGATTCCCAGTCAGGGCACATGCCTGTGTTGCAGGCCTGGTCCCTGGTTGGGGGCATGCAAAAGGCAACCACACATTGATGTTTCTCTCCCTTACCCTCTCTCTAAAAGTAAATAAATTGGGTTTAAAAAAATAACATTCATGATAAATAATATGCAGCAGATGAGTGATTGCTATGTGCCAAGCTCCACACTAAGCAATGTGAAATTATCTCTGATCCTCACAATTGTATGACCTAGGTACTATTTTATCTCCATTCAACAGATAAGAAAACTGAGGCAAAGAAAGAGTAAGCAACTTTCCCAAAGGCGTGCATTGGTGAAGTTAGGATTTGACCCCAAGCATTCTGATTCCAGATCCCTTGTGAGAATTAGGGGTGGAGGTACTGGCACCAGGGAAGGAAATATTTTTCTTTTCCAAAGTCAGTTCTCACCTGGGTAGGCAGACGCACATGGCAGGAATGTTCCTACCTCTCCCCTAACCTACCCAAACTACAGACACACAATGGGCCTGGCAGACGCTCCAAGATTCCAGTTCCTCCTTTCGGGACCAATGCAGGCATTCTCTACCTCCTCACAAGAAGTTAGTACAATACAGACACTCCACATGCGCTTGCCTATATTTTGTGGTTGATCCCCATATTTCTCTGAGGTTTCATCAACTTCAGGGAAGCTCCTGTTGAAATCAATACACAAGAAGTTTGTGAGGAGAAATAAGTTAGTCTTTCAGTGGGACTGGATAACAGTGGGAAAAACTATTGCTGTTTTTTGGCTCAGTAGGAAATGAGTTGAAATCTCCATCTAATATAACTGAGAAAAAAGAGCAGGGTGTTCTTTCATAATGACTAATGCTGGCATTGACACATGGAGCGGGAATGGAAGGTGACCCTGGCCATGGCTGGTTGAGTAGATGCTAGGTCGGACTTGGCTATTGCTGAGTTACGTTCTGAGTTGAAGGACGAAATTTCACCAGATTTCCTCCTCCTTCAAACAACTCAAACAGTTAAGCTGGAGTGGGAAAGGGAGAGCAATAGAAACATTAAAAATGGGAACACTCAAGTTCATGCCCTGGGCTCTGTGTCTGACCACCTAAGAGCTGCCAAAAAAGAACCATTAGCCCTGGCCGGTGTGGCTCAGTGGATTGAGTGCCAGCCTGCAAATCAAAAAGGCACCGGTTTGATTCCCAGTCTAGGGCCCATGCCTGGGTTGTGGGCCAGGTCCCCAGTAGTGGGCACCTGAGAGGCAAACACATATTGACATTCCTGTCCCTCTCTTTGTCCCTTCGCCTCTCTAAAAATAAGTAAATAAAATTTATTAAAAAACTGAACCATTACCCTTCTCAGCAGAATATCTCAAAGCATTCCCCCTCCCCATCCTCCCAGAGAAGTTAAAAAGACTGCCACTACTGGGCTGCAGACATCACCCTAGGAGGTGCTGACTACCTGGATGTGCTCAAAGAAATGCTAGGCTATGAGGCTGAAGACCTTGTACTCTTAGTGGCAGAGAATCCGGGCACTGCCACTTCCTAGCTCTGTGACTTTGGAAAGAACTTAACCTCTCTGCTCCTCATTCAGAAAATAGAGACAATAATGGTACCTATCACCTAAGGGAGATATGAGGATCAAATGAGACAACATACAAAATACATAGTATGTCAATTGACCTATATGATCCCTGAAAGTAGCTATTTGTATGATAGTTGCTTGCTATATAATATCTGCAGGGGCATACACTCTTATACCAAAAGATCACCATAACTTCTGAGTCAAAGTCTAGTGAGGAACTTAGAACTGGGACCTTCTGGTTCAAACGCAAGCACTCTGTCATCTCACACGTTTTTAAAACTGCGTAAAGCTCTACTGACTTATACGAAATCTCACAGGGACCTCAACAAGTCACCTGCTTCCACAGAGAAACTTCAGGCAGATCCAGGATTAAAATTCATGTTTTACTGACAGGCTGTTTAGCATAGGGGTTAAGAGGTTAGAAATGTTAAACTGTCTTACTGGTAATAGTAATATTGGTAGTGTTATTTTTAAATTACCTTATGTAAATTGTGGGATAAAGCAAATATGTATGCTATCACTAGGAACCAAGAGTCTCAGCATAATGAAAGAAACACAAATATGAATCAAAGAACTTAGGTAAAAATCCTGAAACTTCAAATTGGAAATGCCAAATTGAACTTATGACTTATTATTCTCTTTCCACAAAATTCCTATTTCATAGTTTATCCACTAAAAATACTAGAAGCAGTGATTACCCAATAGCAATGAGTAGCACCAAGACTGATTTCTAAATTGGGGGACTGGGTGAAAAATATGAGTGGATTAAGCAAAAAAAAATCCTCATGGACACAGACAACAGTATGCTGATTACCACAGGGAGACGGTAGGTGGAGGGAGAAGAAGGTAAATGGGAGGATAAATGGTGATGGAAGGACACTTGACTTGGGGTGGTGAACACACAATACAATGTACAGATGATCTATTATTGAGTTGTACCCCTGAAAGCTACACAGTTTTTTAACCAATGTCACTCTAATCAATTTAATAAAAATTTTTCAAAAGGTACAAGAGCCAACTGCCACTCTCACAGGCCAAAAAGGGACCAAAGCATCAAAAATATCTACTGAAGCAAAAATATCTTTTTAAGAAAATATCCACACTTTTTATGGAATATTTTCTTGTTCTGTTACACTTGTCCCAATTTTCCCCCATTGCTCTCCACTGCCCTGCCCACCTCCCACTCCCACAGTCAGTCCCCACACTGTTGTCTGTGTCCATGGGTCATTCACACATGTTCCTTGACTAGACCCTTCCCCTTATTTCCACCCGTACCCTGTCCCCCCATCCCCTCTGGTCACTGTCAGACTGTTCCTTATTTCCATGCCTCTGGTTCTATTTTGCTCATCTGTTTGTTTTGTTCATTAGGTTCCTCTTATAGGTGAGATATGGTATTTGTCTTTCACTGCCTAGATTATTTCACTCTCCAATTCCTTCCATACAGTCATGAAGGGTAGAGCTCCTTTTTTCTTTCTGCTGTGTAGTATTCCATTGTGTAAATGTACCATAGTTTTTTGATCCCACTCATTTGCTGATGGGCACTTAGGTTGCTTCCAGTACTTGCCTATTGTAAATTGTGCTGCTATGAACATTGGGGTGCATAGGTTCTTTCGAATTGTGTTTCAGGATTCTTCAGGTATATTCCCAGGAGTGGAATTGCTGGGTCAAAAGGCAGTTCCATTTTTAGTTTTTTGAGAAAACTCCATACTGTTTTCCACAGTAGCTGCACCAGTCTGCATTCCCACCCACAGTGCACTAGGGTTCCCTTTTCTGCACATCCTCGCCAGCACTTTTTGTTTGTTGATTTGTTTATGATGGCCATTCTGACCGGTGTGAAGTGGTGTCTCATTGTGGTTTTAATTTCCATCTCTCTGATGGCTAGTGATGCTGAGCATCCTTTCATATGTCTCTGGGCCCTCTGTATGTCCTCCTTGGAGAAGTGTCTGTTTAGGCCCTTTGCCTATTTTTTTTATTGGATTGTTTTTCTTCCTGATGTAGAGTCATATTAATTCTTTATATACTGTATTTTGCCATGTATAATGTGCACTTTTTTGCCCAAATTTTTGAGGGAAAAATAAGGATGCACATTATACACAGGCAGTACTGATTTGTTCCTGGTACATAAAATTTCTTGTACCATATGTTCAAAAATAAATGCTAAAATTCCTCTATAATAGAAAAAACAAGAACCTAAATACAAATAAATATAAATTTAATTAAAAAATTAAAACGAAATATTTTTTCCTAAACTTTGGGCCAAAAATGTGGTTGTGCATTATATACAGCAAAATACAGTATTTTGGAGATAAAATAAATTATCCTTGGTTACTATTGGAAGTTGCTAAGACATTGACTCATCACAATAAAAATTCGCAAATAAAGGATAAAAAGTAAGCGTTCATTCTGCTTCTCCTGTATACACTGTGTATCAAGGTAGCAAACAGTTGGTGAGGGAAGGTTCTTTACGGACAAAAGAAAAAAAATCCCCGAATCATCATGTTGGAACACTCAATGAAACAGTGAATCTAGGAAACAATCACTAATTGATAATAAAACCATTAGGAGGGGAAAAAAGGTGATGCGAAAAACTTCACAATGGCACGGTCATACGGACATCACCTGAACCCACTGAGGCAAGCTTGCATCATTTTTTTAGGAATGACAACTAGATGTGTGCCTCCTGGTATGATACCACAGGAAGTACACATCACCAGTTATGAAGTCTCAAAAAATGTGCTAGCATGCGCACAAGGCACGTGAATATAATCAGCCATGTACATCTACCTGTGAGTATAAAAAAAATACCTGAAAAAGAGAAACAAGTTTAACTGTACCAAAAAGAAGCAACTGGTCAAATTCAGAATGTGGGACATTCCACAGTTCAAATGAATCCATTTGCAAAAAAAAATAATAAATGGAAGACCTAGGGCAGGGGTGTGAAACTCATTTTCACCGGGGGCCACATCAGCCTCACGGTTGCCTTCAAAGGGCTGAAATAATTTTAGGACTGTATAAATGTAACTACTCCTTAATTGTTAAGGAGTTGAAATTACATTTGGCCCTTTGAAGGCAACCGCAAGGCTGATATAGCCCCTGGTGAAAATGAGTTTGACACCCCGACCTAGGGGGAGAAAGAGGTAGAAGCTATTTTATATTAAAAGAAATGTAGTGACATAATTTCAAAATGCGTATGTAGGTCTTGTTTGGATTCTGATGTAAACAAATGGACTACCAGGACTTCTGGTCAAGGTGGAGGCTCAGGGAGACATGCTCTGCCCCATTGCACAATCACAAAAAGGAATTACAATTAGATCTCAAAACAAATAACACCCCCCAGAACTGTCAAAATATCAAACTATATGGAACTCCCATAACCAAGGATTTAAAGAAGCCACATTCATCCCAATGGGAAGGGGGGCAGAGATGTGGAGACGGGGTAGAGAGGCAAGGAGACACAGTGTAGTGCAAAGGGGCGGCGGGGCGGTGGAATGGGCATGGGTGGTCCCACATTCACATGTGGTGGATAAAAATCAGGAGTGATACCTTGGGAGACAGTGATCCCAGCCCCAGGCCAGACCGCAGATCCCAGGGTTTCAGTGCTGAGAAGATAAACCCCTATAACTTCTGGCTGTAAAAACCAGTGGGGGTTGGGGCAGAAAATCTAGCAGAAAAAAACTGGTGGATTTTCAGGAGACTTCGCTTAAAGGGCCCACATGGTCTTAAAACATATGCAAACCCACCCACTCTGGGATTCAACACCAGGGCCAAAAGCTGGAAGGGTGCCAGTTATATATGGAAAGTAGGTGAAATGACTGGAAATGGGGCGACTGCTGGGCAAACCCTCAGAAGCCACGCAGTTGCACAATCCCCTCACTGAGCCCACCCCCCACACAGAGCCACAAAGCTGAAGAAGGTTGCCCCCTACCCTGGCGATTACCTAAGGCTCCACCCCACACAATTAACAGGTACCTTTTACAAGGAGTCAAAGCAGCTCTACCTAATACACAGAAACAAACACAAGGAGGCTGCTGATTGAGGAGACAAACCAATATGACCCAAAGGAAAGAACAGAACAACTCTGCCCCCCCACCCCCCACCAAAAACGAAACAAAATAGAGATAGCCAACCTATCATATGCAGAGTTCAAAACCCTGGCTATCAGGATGCTTAAAGAACTGATTGAGTATGGCGACAACATAAAGGAAGAAATGAAGGTTACACTAAGTGAAATAAAGAAAAATCTACAGGGAACCAATAGTGGGGGGGAGAAGACTGGGATTCAAATCAATGATTGGGAACATAAGGAAGAAATAAACATTCAGCCAGAACAGAAATAAGAAACAAGAGTTCAAAAAAGCAAGGATAGTATAAGAAGGCTCTGGGACATTTTCAAAAATGCCACCAGGCAAATTATAGGGATGCCAGAAGGAGAAGAAGAGCAAGAAATTGAAAACTTATTTGAAAAAATAAAGAAGGAAAACTTCCCTAATTTGGTGAAGGAAATAGACATACAAGCCCAGGAAGCACAGGGAGTCCCAAACAAGTTGGACCCGAAGAGGCCTACACCAAGACACATCATAATTAAAATGCCAACAGTTAAAGATAAAGAGAGAATCTTAAAAGCAGCCAGAGAAAAGGAGAGAGTTGCCTACAGAGGAGTGCCCATAAGACTATCAGCTGATTTCTCAAAAGAAACCTTACAGGCAAGAAGGGGATGGAAAGAAGTATTCAAGGTCGTGAAAGGCAAAGACCTCCATCCAAGATGACTCTGTCCAGCAGAGCTATCATTTAGAATGGAAGGGCAGACAAAGTGCTTCCCAGACAAGGTCAAGCTAAAGGAGTCCATGATCACCAAGCTCTTATTATATGAACTGTTAAATGACTTACCTAAGAAAAAGAAGATGATCAAAGCTGTAAACATTAAAAAGACAACAAATTTACAACTATTAATGACTGAATCTAAAAATAAAACCAAAAAACAAAGTAAGCAAACAACCAGAAAAGGAATAGAATCATATGTATGGAGATCATTTGGAGAGTTATCAGCTGGGAGGGAGAAGGAGGAGAATGGGGGGAAAGGTACAGGAATTAAGAAGCATAAATAGTAGGTACAAAATAGACAGGGGGAGGGTAAGAATAGTATAGGAAATGGAGAAGCCAAAGAACTTATATGTATGACCCATGGACACGAACTAAGGGGGGGAATGCTGATGGGAGGGGGGTGCGGGGTGGAGGGGGGAAAAGGGGGGAAATGGGGGGGAAATGGGATAACTGTAACAGCATAATCAGTAAAATATACTAAAATAAACAAACTTAATACCAAAAGAAAAACTTAAGACAATCAGAACATTTCAAAATTGAGTGTATATTAGAAGATGTTATGGAATCGCTGTGAATTTTGTTAGATATCATAATGACATTATTTGGTTATACTTTTAAAGTATATGTGGTAGAGATATGCATATTGAAGGGTTTGCACATGTAATGACATGTTTCCGATTTGCTTTACATACATAAAAATATTTGAAAGGTATGGTGAGAGGGATAGCAGATAACACAAAAAGGGCAACATGCTATTAATTATTGAAGCTGAGTGATGAGTACTTAGTGATTCATTACACTTTTCACTTTTATGTATGCTTGAAAATTTCCATAATAAAGTAAAAAAGTAAACAAAAAAAGAGCATCAGTTCTTGAAAGTGTGTGCCTCTCTGCCACTTTACTAAAACGAGTGGACTTCTCACGACCTTTTTGTATCTCCTTTTCCTTATATGCAAAATGACGGGAACGGTGCTATAACGTAGTAACAGTGCTATCCTATCGGATTTCTATAAGGGTTAAATTAATGTATGAGAGCAAAATGTTTGGGACAAGGTTGGGCACACAGTGTTAACTATCATCATCATCATCACCACTACCAGTGAAAACTGAGCAGATATCTGCCCACGGCTATCTACTGAATCAGGAGTCTGAAAATTTTTCTATAAAGGGCCAAATAGTAAATACTTTCGATTTTGCAGGCCCTATGGTCTCTTTGCCAAGTACTCAACTCTGCCCTTGTAGCATGAAAGCAGCCATAGGTAATAGATGCATAAATGAGTATGGCTCGCTCCAATAAAGTTTTCTTTACAAAATCAGGCAACAGGCCAGATTTGGCCAGTGAGCTGAGGCTGGATGACCCTTGCAGTCTGGGATTGAAAGAAAGCAAAAGCTAGGTCTTCTGCCTCTAAGAGTGCATTAGCCAATCCTCTCTCAACCAAAGCAGGACGTGTCATGACGGAGATGTAAAGGGAAGAAGAGATCATGGTTTTGACAAATGTAACTATCATTTGCAAACTACAGGGCTAACTTAAAGGCTAAAAACCTATAGATTGTTTTAAAAATAAGAATGTGGAGGATAATATTTCTTAAACCAACTTTCTTCCACCAAACCAGAAAGAGTTCTGTTCCCTCCTGATGCCTTCAATCACTGCACTGTTACAGTTTTAAAATTAGCCCTGTTAATGTTTAAAAATCAGACTACTTTATTCACAGTTCATCTCCAACTCAACTCTCATAAAAGAAAGAAATTAGCTACTCCTTGGAGGTGTCTTCGTTGCTGTTGATAGAGGGCTCTTAGGTCTGAAGCTGTGTCTCAGGCGCTCAGTGTTATGGGGGAGAGCACCCCTAAGACATGGCATTTCTCCCACTTCATTATCAGTGCTCCCAGCCCCCAAAACATACCATCACGAACTTTACAGGCACCTCTTACTCTTCAACTCGCTGCACGGGGGTGCTCCCATTTTTCAGAATGTTATGAAAGCAAGACAATCTGATGGACTAGTCTTCAAATTTGACTTCTGAAATGTTAAAAGTTAAGAAACATAATTAAACGGCAAATGCATTAACATTTATATAAAATATAAACCAAATGCTTATCCTGATTCGCCAAACAAATTACACTTTGAACATTATAAAAAACCAGCTACTTATCACCGGCACCATTTGAAATTATTGCTAGTACTACAACTCCAAATGCCTAAGATGCCTTAAATACAAACCCTGAACATTTACATACTGATTTCATGAGCAAAGCAAAAGGTATTTGCCGGTAACAGTACAGGACTCAGCAATTTTATTGTCTGAGTAATCCTGGTTCGTTCTGATATGAAAATTCAATTATTTTAGAACGGGCCCTCTCATTAAATTTTGACAAGCAGCACGAGCTCGGTACCAGTTATAGCTCGAAGAGACCGGGGGTGCCTGATAGCACCACACTGAATTTTAAAATGTAGTATTTTTGCAGGACAAGATTATCTGACAATTTTGTATTAAAAGAAGAAAAAATTAATCAAATACATTGTAATATTCAACATTGGTATATTTGGTCTTCTTTTTACAGATATTTTACGAAAAATTTGTTGCAAAAAAAAATGTTTATTGCATGCTTTCCCCCTGATTTCACAATTGAACAATGTACTAGAAAAATATGTATATGTCAGTAGTGAACAGGAAGTATTTGACTACACATTTTTACCCGCTGCCTCCTTTATCAATTGAAATGTGTTTGTGGTCCTTATAAACATGATTTCCAGAAACAGAAATGACTTTATTTGCATATTGCCTGTTTTTTTATTAGAAGGCTTATCATCCAAGAAAAATCTTTTAGAGAAACTTTTGAGCAAGCCTATTGTCTTTAAAAGCAGAGCTGACAGCTAATCACAACATGGAAAAGAATAAACAATTTCATTATTCCTCATAGAGTTCAAAGAGGAATAATAAAATATCTAGCTGTGGTTTATTGAGTTTATTTTTTGTCTTGTCTTGGTTTTTTTTTTTTTCCTATAAAAAGAAAGGTTTCGAAGTGTCGTGGGCTCTCAGCCACATATGGTTTTCCATGGTCCAATGTGTCTGTCCACATTTGGCGTGTAATGAAGGGAGGCACACAGACAGTTCCTCCGTGTCACTTTAGTGACCTAGCATTCTCCTGAGGAAAAGGAGCCCGCCGCAAGGCCAACACTTCCACAATCTGAATCGCGGAGAACAATCAATAGTAAGGTGAACTGAAGAGCAAACGAGTGCCCTCAGGACATCCAGCTCCCTGCAAGGGCTGACTCTGAAAGCAAGGGACCCAAGAGCAGGTCTGAGAAATGACAGGGGTGCTCTGGGAGGCCCCGCCCCCTCCAGCCCCACTCTTCACTCTCCTCTTCCCCGTCTTTCTCTAAGTACCTTTAACCTCTCTGAGCCTTAACACTGGAGCCTTAACACTGCGTCTTTCTGTGGCCAGCTACTTGTTAACTCCTTTTTCCCCATTACACACACCCCCTCCCAAAATGGTATTTAATATATTTTATTAAATTAATTTTAACTTTGAGGAGTTCTCAAAAACACTAGATTATGATACAGACTTCCAATTAATTTCTGGGACTTTAAAGGGTCAGTTTGGTAACTCATAGATGACTGTTTAGAAAATTACGCTCATTGAAATAATAGTATCATATACCTTTTGGTGGGGAAGAAGGGGAAGAAAGGGTGGAAAGAGGAACAAGGCAAAGAGTTTGTAATACAAATTAGTTCACATCTTGTTGCTGAAGAGAAATATTAAAGATTAGTTTGACTTTTGCTCTCTGACGTAAAATTCTGATTGGTAATACTAGTTGAATTAGAAAGTGAAGATTTGCAGTTCCGCCTATGCTGTTGTGAAGGGTTACTACCTTCTTTCTTTCTGCTACGTAGTATTGAAATAGAGAACAGACTGACAGTAACTGGAGAGGAAGGGGGAGGGCAATAATGGGGAAAGAAGGGGAAGGGTCATCAAGGAACATGTATAAAGGACCCATGGACAAAGCCAAAGGGGGGAAGGATGGAAGGTGGGAGGTGGTGGTGGGTAGTGTGGGGAAAAGTGGTGGCGGGAAAATGGAGACAACTGTACTTGGACAACAATAAAAAAAAATGCAAAAAAAGAGAAAGAAAGTGAAGGTCTGTATCCTGGAATACTCCAGAAAAATGTTATTCAGCTTTAAGGAGCTATCAAAGGCAACCTAAGAAAGGACCCTAAGAAGAAAGTTCAAGAACAGAACCTGGGAAAATTGAAAAGCATGGGATCTGTAGGTCACCTGAAAGAGCAACCAGGACCAGAACCCAAGCATTAGACCTAGACACCAGGCTAGTTAAATTTTATTTACTCTGGTATTAGGAATAGAAATAGCTCAGAAGCCTTGAGAGGGTAAAGATAGACCTACATGTTAATCTAAGCAGAAATGGGATCTCTAACTAGGCTGTGCACTATAAATTCTTTTTTTTTTACTATAAATTCTTTATACTATAAAGTAGAAACTTATACTCCTTAAAAAATAGGTTAGTACCTTATTTTTAGCATCCAACAATGGCCATGCTCATTTGCATGAATAGACTAAATTCAAGGGGCCCAAGGGCAGTCAATCTAATAGAAAAAATATCTCATACATGAAATACAAAACACATTCATATATAATTTCATGACTCCTCATATACTATAGAGCAAGACCAAGACCTGAGCTCAAGATTTTGAGCTCACCTGTCTTAGCTACTTTTAGGTAGAAATAAGCTTGATCCTTCCAGGTTCAGCAGCAAAGCCTTTAACTCCATCCCAAACAGAGGGGCCAAGATCTTTTTGAAATACCCAACAATAAGGCTTCACTGCTTATTACCACACCAATCTGAAATCTGTGATCATTCAGACAGAGATTTGATTGGTTTATCTTGGCCAACAAAACATTTCTTCAGAGGAAGTTATGATTTAATCATGTGAACAGCTTTGCAGGGGGCAGAACGGATGTCTCCAATACAAAAGAGAATCTCATTCGCAGTGCTTTAACCATCACAGAATTAATTACAGACTCCCTGATTGGAAGGTAGTCCTGGATTCTGGACGCCAAGTCCAACCCACTGCCCATTCAACCCGCGGATCTTCTCTACTATACAGTCATGCACAGCGTGCCCATATTTTACTCAACAATGGACTACATATAAGATGGTGCTCCCATGAGATTACAATGGAGCTGAAAAATTTCAATTGCCTAGTGACACTGTAGTCAGTGGTAAGGTCATAGCGCAATGCATTACTCACTCACGTGTTTGTGATGATCGTTCTGTAAACAAACCTACCGCACTGCCCGTCGTATAACAGTACAGCACGTACAATTGTGTACAGCACATAGTACTTGATAATGATGATAAATAACTATGTTACCGGCTTATGTATTTGCTATACTGTGCATTTTATCATGATTTAGAGTACACTCTCTACTTCTAAAAAAATGTTTGATGTGACATAGTATGCAGTGTTTCGCCAACAGCAGCCTCATTCATTTGTCAGTTACTGGGTCTGTTCATTGCATCACTTTCTGTTGTGCTTGAATTATTCTCTGTTGGTTTGTACAGTAACGTGCTGTATAGGCTTGTAGCCTGGGAGCAGTAGGCTGCACCACATAGCCTGCTTGCCCCTCGACAATGCATTCCTTTCATTCTGCCCTATTTCTTAACTATTCACAAGCTTCCTCCACCAGACGGACCTTAAGGCTGGAGGCTATTTATATCTTTACGTCTTTCTCCAGTCAGTATTTAATATAGGACCTAAAACACGGTAATAGTAAATGAATTACATTCATTCTTGTTAGTAAATAAAATACTAACACTAAGGAAAGAATTAAGACTCTAGGAAGGTCCCCTATAATCATTACGCTGTTTTATTTACTTCATTACAGTTTCATAGTACTCACATTTGTCTTGTTTATTTACTTCAGTTTTTTTAATTTAAAATCTTTTTCAATTACAATGTGTATTCTATATTATTTTGTGTTAGTTTTAGGTGTCCAACATAGTGATTAGACACTTATATACTTTACAAAATTCCACCCCCCCCCCCCCGGATGTTTCCAGTAGCCACCTGCCGCTGTGCATAATTATTCCTGGGATGCAACATTGGTACAATATCTACCAATCAATAAATGTGAATACTCCATATAAACAACATAAAGGATGAAAATCACATGATTATAACAATAGATGTACACAAAGCATTTGACAAAATCCAGCCCCCATTTATGATATGAACTCTCAGCAAAATGGGAATAGAGGGAGCGTTCCTCACCATAATAAAGGCCATATATGAGAAACCCAGAGCCAACATCCTACTCAACGGGCAAAAACTAGAAGTGTTTCACTTAAGATCAGGAACAAGAGGGGGATGTCCGCTTTCACCACGCCCATTCAACACAGTACTGGAAGTCCCGGCCACAGCGAGCAGGCCCGCTTTGTTGTGTGCCTGGCGGGCAAGTGGGGTTTGCAGGGTGGGTTGGCAGGAAGCAGATGTTGTAGAGCACCAGAAGGCATTTTCATCATTCCAAACAGTCAGAATCAGTCAATAATTTCAATAATAAAAGTTTTTAGGGTGAAATGGTTTTTAAATGATGCCTTAAGTTCGGAGAATTTAGGAATGCTCTCTTAACTTCAACCCTACTGATGCAGCACAAAGAGACCCACGAAAAACATAGTAACCCCGGAAAAGAGGAGCGTGACAAATATCTGAGGCTCTGAGGATCTGCTCCACACATCTGTACTCTTCAGTCTGCACAAGCAGAAAAAGCTAGAGGTGGTGTCAGAGAAAAGCATATAAACTCATGCAGGAATCTATGCTCAGAAATTCAATCCTATGCTCCTTAAACATGGTAATGATATCCTTTGAAATTTGTGGCCTCTCTTTTTCCATTAATGTCTGAAAATTGGAAAAGGACATAGGTAGTGCAATACTGTTAAATTACGACAAGCCAAAAAAAAGGGGGGGGAGGGGGTTTCTTTCCCTCTGTAACATGAAATAAAGCCCCATGTAGCAAAGTCAATTAAATAAATTGTTTTGGGGCTATGGAATGAAAATGTCAACCCAGTAAAAGAAAGCCAAGATATCCTACAGGCATTCCAAAATGTGTGAGAAATAGAAAGTCTCCCACCAAATCCCACAGAATGAAAGGCATGCATTTTATAACTAATGAGAAAACAATCAGGTAACACTGAATTGATGCAAAATACAGAGTCTCACAGATGATGTAGTCTAGCCCTCCACTTTATAGACAAGGTCACTGAGTCCCAGGAAAGTAAAAGCAACATACCAGCTGCCTCATAGAGAGCAAATGGCAGAATGAGAGCTAGAACTCAGGTGTCCTGATGTCCCTTACACAGCTCTATCCACTGCACCACAGAATTCTCTTAATCCAGGCACCAGATACCACGTCAAGAGACTCCATCTTTTAAATGTTTTTCATTGAGTTCCAAAGATGTCTGTTTTTAAAACAAAAATGCCCTTTAAACAAATCCCAAGCCATTATATTTTTCTCTGAACCCTTGAGAAGGTGAATTTTCATTCTCTTCCAGGGCCAGGGTTTGAAGGAAGCCATACTCATAAGATGCCAATGTTAGTAAAGTGCTTTCTTCAGGAATAAGAAAGAGAAGGAGAAGAATCACAGAAAAAGAAAAAGGCAGAACCTGCAAGAAATGAAACAGAACCCGGTACCTGTATTTGGGTGCAAGATCCAGAACGTGCTTTCCTCCTTTCCAGTCTGAGTTTCCTCCCAAGAAGTACTCACCGACCTGACACCAACACTTTATTTTATTTTATTTTAATTAAATTTATTGGGGTGATATTGGCTAAAAAGGTCATACAGGTTTCAAGTGTACATTTCTATGACACATGATCTGTACATTGCACTGTGTGCCCACCACTCGAAGTCAAATAATCTTCTATATATTAGAGGCCCTCTTTACCCTTTACTACTCTCCCATGCCCCTTCCCTCTGGTAACCACCATACTGGGGTCTATGTCTATGAGTTTTAGGAAAAAAACAAACTCACTTTCCTTTCTTCCATTTATTTTCCAGCTGCCATTTAGAAGGCCTAAGTATATGCATTCCTGTATTGGGACAAAAATACCACTTCCCTTTAGCCTCTCTGCTCTCCTAGCTTTGGGTTTGCAGGTGCCCAGTAAGTGTTGGTACCTGCATGTGGGCCACGTGTGTTCAGGCATCACGTGTGGTCCAAAAATAGCACACAGCTCCATATGTCTATAATAGCAACCTGCCAGCATTAGAATACGGTGCTGATAGTTTTCATACATACCCACACTTAAGGGCACACGCACTCCTCTCCTCTCAAAATTACTCCCTTAGATGTCCTTATCAGTCTATCTATAGAAAACTGGATCATGCAGGCTGTCAGGGTGGGCGGGGATATCCGCCTGGCAACCTAAGCCCGCCCCCTATCCTATCAAAGATTTCAGAATATCGGGATGGGTGGGGATATCCGACTGGCAGCCAGAGCTCGAGGGGAACCACCAATGATGGGTCACGGCTTTGTTCCAGGAGACCAATCCCTAGCCCCTGAGGGGAGCCAATCAGAATTTGGTGCTTAAAACCCCGCCATATTCCCTGCTTGGTGCAACTTCTTTGGCCCAGCTCCACGAACCAGAGAATTTCGCCCCAGAGCTCAAACCCCAAATAAAGCTCTGTACTGCCTAATTTTGTGGCTGATTGGCATTTGTTCCTTGGCGGAGCCTAAGAAAACCTTTCATTTGGTGCTGAAACCCAGGAGGAGTTGTTGTCTGCTGATGACCACTCCTCTCCCCACTCCCCCAAGAGGCCTCGCGGCTACCCCACCAGTCCGGACTAAGAACCAGGGTAAGTGCTGTTGCCCTTACATTTCTGGTCCCCGAACACTGATTCCGGGCCCCCGCCTGCTGGGAGAGACTGCTCTCCCACCAAATCACAGCACTGCGTCGGGGTGACCCTTCTGGGAGATGCTGCTCTCTCTCTGCTAAGAGGCTCTAGGCACCGGAAAAGCGTCCCTGGGCCTAGATCCTCATTTTTCCCGGACCAGATCAGCAACTTCGGTTGAGGGACGCTGATTCCCACTTGCTGATCCTCGTGGGACCAGGAATTGGGGGCATGAGTCCAAACCAGACCCTAAGTCACCTCCAGGGTGCCTCCTGAAAAATTTCCAGCTATTGATCCTGGCCTCAAGCGAAAACCGCTGATTTTTCTATCCACTACAGCCTGGCTGTTGTATCAGCTCGATAATCGCAAACCTGGACTCCTGAAGGTACTTTTGATTTCGCTACCCTTACTGACCTAGATAATTTTTGCAGACGGACTGGCAAATGGTCTGAGGTCCCATAGATTCAGGGCTTTTGGGCCTTGCGCTCCCACCCGGATCTGTGTGCCCAATGCTCCACAGCTCAGGCTCTTCTGGCCCGAGGGAACTCTGACCCATACAGCCTCCTAAGCCAACTGCCCCAGAACCCCCTTCCTCCTTTTCTGATTCCCTTGAAGATCTTGCTTCTCCTCTGGCTCTTCTTCCTCCTCCTTATCAGCTCCTGCCAAGGACTACTCCAGCCCCTACCCTCCCCCCTCAGCCTCATCCAGCCCCTGCCCTCCCCCCTCAGCCTCATCCAGCCCCTGCCCTTCCTTCTCAGCTGGATTCTTCCCCTCCCTCTTGAAGACCTTTCCTCTCCAGTCAGCTCACACACCCACTCTCGCCTGAATCTAGAGCCCCTAGACTCCCGTATTTGCCCCCTCCAGGAAGTGGCAGGAGCAGAAGGTGTTGCTCGGGTCCATGTCCCCTTCTCACTAACTGACCTCTCTTCAATTAAGAAACGCCTAGGCTCTTTCTCCACTAACCCTACCAATTTTATCAAAGAGTTCCAATACCTAGTCCAGGCTTATGACCTCACATGGCATGACCTGCATATCATTTTAACATCCACCATGACCCCGGACGAGCGCGACCGCGTACGGACTGCAGCAAGGGCTCATTTAGACCAAACCCATGCCACCAATCCCCTCATGCCAGTAGGGGCTGAAGCTGTGCCAGAGGTGGAACCAGGCTGGAACTACCAGGTAGGACAGGCGGGCCATAGGTGCCGCAACCAGATGGTCGAATGCCTGATAACAGGTATGCACCAGTCAGCCCAGAAGGCAGTCAATTACGATAAACTCAGAGAAGTCACCCAAGGCCTGGGAGAAAATCCGGCCCTATTTCTCAACAGACTAACCAAGGCAATGGTGCTCCTTACCCGCCTTGACCCTGCTTATAACGCTGGGGCCACTGTCTTAGCTACTCACTTCATCTCTCAGTCAGCCCCAGACATTCGAAGAAACTATGGTATATTACACAATGGAATTCTACGCAGCAGAGAGAAAGAAGGAGCTTATACCCTTTGCAACAGCATGGATGAAACTGGAGAGCATTATGCTAAGTGAAATAAGCCAGGAGGTGAGGGACAAATACCATATGATCTCACCTTTAACTGGAACATAATCAATAGAAGAAAAAAACAAACAAAATATAACCAGAGACATTGAAGTTAAGAACAATCTAACAATAGCCAGGGCGGGGGGGGGGGGGGGGCGGGGACAGTGGGAAGAGGGGATTACAGGAACTACTATAAAGGACACATGGACAAAACCAAGGGGGAGGGTGGAGGTGGGGGAGGGAGGTGGGTTCACCTGGGGTGGGGTGGAGGGATGGGGAGAAAAGGCATACAACTGTAATTGAATAACAATAAAAATTTAAATTAAAAAAAAAAAAAAGAAAATTAAAAAAGGCCGAGGATGGCCCCCAAACCCCCATCCGAGATCTGGTAAATATGGCATTTAAGGTTTTCAATAATCGGGAAGCAGAGGCTGAGGCTGCCCGCCAGGCACACCTACAGCAAAAGGTGGCCCTGCATACCCAAGCCATGCTAGCGGCCCTGCGGCCGGAGGCAAACACTGGTGCAGGGGGGGTGGGTAGCCTAAGTCTTGGCCAAAGAACACCCCACCAGGGGCCTGTTTCAAGTGTGGCAAAGAGGGACACTGGGCCTGCCAGTGTCCTCAACCCCGGACACCAACGAAGCCCTGCCCCAATTGCTGACAGCTTGGCCACTGGAGGGATGCCTGTCCCCTTAGAGGCTCGTTCCCGGCACCTCCACACAGGGGACCAGCCAATCAAGGTGTGGACTCTAACCTGGCCGCACTGGAACTTCTCGGACTCCTAGATGACTGAAGCGGCCCGCACTCGAGGACCCCCATCACCCTTGCCGAGCCCAGGGTAACGCTGCAGGTAGCAGGTAAGTCCATCCCTTTCCTGGTGGACATGGGGGCTACCTACTCTGTTTTACCATCTTTTTCAGGAACTCTTACTCCTTCCCAGATCTCGGTCATGGGCGTTGACAGGACCCCATCTCTCCCATGGCGAACTCCTATGCTTAACTGCAGTCTGGACGGCTTTCCCTTTTCCCATTCATTCCTTGTCATACCCTCCTGCCCTATCCCGCTTCTAGGAAGGGACGTTCTCCAACTGCTAGGAGCCACTCTCCAGGTCACAGGAAACCCTACCCCTTCCTCCTCCCTTATCCTTCTGCTGTTAGAAAATCCAACTTCTCCTCCAGCTCTGCCTATTTCCCCTTCCCTCGTCAACCCACAAGTATGGCACTTCTACCCCAACCGTAGCTTCCCATCACCCCCCCCATCATCATCTGTCTAAAACAGCCCGACATTTTCCCATCCCGACCCCAGTTCCCCATCTCCCACGCAAACCTAAAAGGATTACAGCCCATCATTACTCGCCTCTCAGACCAGAAGCTTCTTGTCCCTGTCAATTCTCCGTGCAACACTCCCATTTTCCCCGTCAAAAAACCATCTGGAGACTACCGCCTGGTCCAGGACCTTAGACTCATCAACGACGTAGTCATCCCTATTCACCCAGTAGTCCCTAACCCCTATACTATTCTCTCTCACATTTCTCCTAATACAACCCACTTCTCAGTTCTAGACCTCAAAGACGCCTTCTTCACTATCCCTTTACACCCAGAGTCCCAGTTCCTTTTCACCTTCACATGGACACACCCTGACACTGCTCTGTCACAGCAAGTCACGTGCACAGTCTTGCCGCAAGTGTTCAGAGATAGCCCCCACCTATTTGGTCAGGCTCTAGCTCGAGACTTAGCCTCCTGTGACCTAGGCTCTAGCAAAGTCCTCCAATACGTAGATGACCTCCTCCTCTGCAGCCCCACTCTACAAGATTCCAGACAACATACAGCGACTCTCCTTAACTTCCTTGCTCAGAAAAGATACCGAGTTTCTCCTGACAAGGCTCGGTTATCAAGCCAGCAAGTCACCTACCTAGGTCTCTCTCTCTCCCCTGCCTCGCGCAGCCTTACAGCAGACGGCACTCAACTCCTCCGTAATCTCCAACCACCAATGACAGGTGATCAAATTCTCTCTGAACCAGGCTAGTTCCTCAGACATTGGGTCCCCAACTTTGCCCTACTTGCCAAACCACTGTATGAAGCAGCCAAGGACACTCCTGCAGGCCCCCTCACATCACCCAAGCTGGTGCGAAAAGCCTTTACCGTCCTGCGGGGCACTTTGTTACAGGCCCCCTCCCTCAGTCTCCCCAATCCCTCTCATCATTTCCATCTATTCAGACGAAAGGCAGGGCATTGCAGTTGGAGTCTTGGCCCAACCAGTGGGCCCCACATACCGCCCAGTAGTGTACTTATCAAAACAGCTTGACCCTACCCTACGTGGATGGCAGCCGTGCCTCTGGGCGTTGGGGAGCACAGCAGAACTCGGGAACGAAGCTCTCAAACTCACTCTATGCCAACCTGTTACCGTATTTTCCTCTCATTGCCTTACGGACCTGCTATCCCATTGAGCTCTCTCTCTTCTAAGCCCTTCCCATCTACAGGAATTTCACCTCCTGTTCATCGAGGGGACGGCCCTGTCTCACCGGCTCTCACCACGCCTCAACCCAGCTACCCTCCTCCACTACAGACATGGAACCTGCCCACTCTTGCCCAGAAGTACTAGACTTCCTTAGTCGACCTCTAGACCGTATATCTGACAAGCCTCTCCCGAGGCAGATCTCACTCTGTAGATGGAAGTTCGGTGCTCGGAGCTGATGGCCGAAGACGGGCAGCTTATGCGATTGTAACTCTGACCGAAACCCTTGAAGCTAATAAGCTCCCTGAAGGTACCATCTCTCAGAAAGCTGAACTTGTAGCCCTCACCCGGGCACTTACCCTAGCCCGGGGTAAGAAGGTAACCATCTACACAGACTCCAAGTACGCTTTCCTAGTTGTTCACAGCCACTCAGCCTTGTGGAAGGAAAGGGGCTTCCTCACTACCAAAGGTTCACCCGTTGTCAATTCCTCCCTCATTGCCAAACTTCTCCAGGCCACAGACATGCCCACTGCCATAGCGGTGGTCCACTGTAAGGGTCACCAGGCCTCACGGGACCCTGTTTCCCACGGCAATGCCCAGGCGGATGCTGCGGCTCGAGAACTCACCGCACATGCCCCGCCACACCCTATCCTCTTTCTTACCACTGATATTCGCCCAGCCTACTCTCCCCAGGAGTACTCCACCCTCCTCCGGCAGGGTGGGCACCCAGGAAATGAAGGGTGGATCTTCCTCAAAGGGAAAATAGTCCTACCCCAAGAACAGGCCACTACACTTCTCTCTGAAATACACCAATCTCTACACATTGGTCCAAAAGCTCTGCTGAAGTTTCTAGACCCCTTGTTTTTTCATCCTGCTCTTTTCCAAACCATCAAGGAGGTCCATTCTAAATGTGCCACCTGCTCCAAGACATCTGCCCAGGAGAGAATGAACCTCAAGTCCCGGGCCATCAACTACGTGGACACCTCCCACGACAGGATTGGCAGGTTGACTTCACACACATGCCTCCCCATAAAAAATTCCGCTATCTTTTAACTTTTGTCGACACATTTTCAGGTTGGATTGAAGCCCACCCCACGACAAGAGAAACAGTGGATACAGTAGCTGACTTCCTCCTCAACCACATTATCCCACGGTTTGGACTACCCTCCTCTATCCAGTCAGACAATGGCCCGGGCTTCATCTCCCAACTTGTCCAGCACGCCTCCACCTCCCTCGGCATAACCTGGAAGCTGCACATTCCTTATCATCCTCAGTCTTCTGGTAAAGTAGAACGGGCTAACGGCATCTTAAAAACCCACCTAACCAAACTTACCCTAGAAACTAGAAATTCCTGGCCCTCTCTGCTCCCTCTGGCCCTCACTCGAATACGGGCAGCCCCACGGGAGCCAGTGGGACTTAGCCCCTTCGAACTTCTGTACGGCCGCCCTTTCCTAATTAACCATAACCTGCCTGTACATACCCCCGCTCTGGCATCCTATCTGCCCTATCTCTCTCTCCTCCGGCATCTGGCATCTGCTCCGTGAACACGCTGACAGGGTTCTTCCTCCAGTAGGGGGTGTCCGGAAACAGGCCCGGCCACTCTCCTACAGCCTGGGGATCAGGTATTACTCAAAGAGCTCTGACCTGGACTGCTCCAGCCCAAGTGGACAGGCCCCCATATTGTTATTCTAACCCCCCCACAGCTGCAAAATTATTAGGTCAGTCAGCGTGGGTTCACCTCTCCCGCCTTAAACCGGCCCCTGCCTCAGATAATTGGTCAGCGCAGCTCATAGGAGCCACCCGAGTCCGCTTTACTCAAACACCAGGTTCCCCCAATGAAGTCTCTACAGATCCTCCTTCTCCACCTTCTCGTTCACCTATGCCTGTCAAAGACCCCTCCTAGACTACAACAGAAATATATCTGGAAATTCGTTGCTCGTGAGATATACATCTCAAAGGGGATGTCTGTTTCCCATCCTGTTACCTCAGTCGCATGCCCTGCCTCAGGGCATTCTGTGCCAGTCACCCTAGTTGCACCAAAATCTCAGTTTAGGGGATTAGATGGATGGACGGCCCCACGCAGGCGGCATGACCTCTGCCTCCTTTATGAACAAACGGAGGAGAGATGCAGACAACAGCCAGATACCTACCGAGGGTGCCCCTATTACTCTTGTAAATACTGGGTGTGGAACACCTACCACCCACGGCGGTTTACCATCCCTGATCCATAGGATGGCAGGTGGGAGAGGGGGGTAAAAGGTAAACTGCACCAAAGCATTGCCTATTTGTACCCTCAGAGCACCCTAGAAATATACCGAACCCTAGTTCCGGTACCAATTAATAAAACAGTACTGGCTAACACCATCCTAGACCAGGAACAACCCCTTTAGACACTAATCCAACAAAACGAACAACAGGCCACTCCCTTCTCTTGGTTATCCCTTATCAATCAAGGTATCCAAATATTCAATATTACTAATATTGGTAATATTAGCAACTGTTTTCTCTGCGCTTATCTGGACCAATCACCAATTGCCACGGTTCCTATATCAACTCTCAATGTCACAAACTCCGTTAACACCTTTTCTCCTAAAAGATGTGCCTCTCTTTCAAAACCTAATGGACAGCCCCCAAGTATGTTATACTACTGCAAGCACCTCCTCCTGCAACCAGACTGTGCAGGTATCGGGAACCACCACCAGTCCCCCAGGTACGTTTTTCTGGTGCAATGGAACGCTGCTGTGGACCATCAACTCCTCCTCTGCCTTCCCCTGCTTCCCAACCTTGCTGGCCCCACAGCTTATGCATTACAGAGAAGGAGAGCTCAGGGATAAACTTACCAGGCATAGAGAAAAACGAGCTGTCTTCCTGCCCATGCTAGTAGGCCTAACTTTCACCACAACCCTGGCAGCAGCTGGAATAGGCAGCGCTGGGTTAGCACACAGTCTCCAGACCACTTTGTCAACTACGGGCTGAGTTAGAACAGGCCCTAGATGCCTCTGCTATCTCTCTAGCATCTCTGCAGAGACAGATAACTTCAGTAGCCCAGGTTGCCCTCCAGAACCACAGAGCCCAAGACCTACTAACAGCAGGAAAAGGGGGAACATGCCTCTTTCTGCAGGAACAGTGCTGCTTCTATGTGAATGAAAGCGGTGTAGTGGGAGAGAATATTAACACCCTACAAAACCTCAGGGACAAATTACACCAAGATCCAGACACTCTAGAAGCAATAACCTCATGGTGGCATTCCCTACTCTTTACCACCCTGGCCCCCCAGTCCTTGGGCCATTCATAATAATCTGCATACTATTAATGTTTGGCCCCTGTTTCCTGACATTCCTACAGGAAAGAATCCATGAAGCCTCCCGGGTTGCCTTCAATCAAATGCTGCTTCAGGCCCCAACCTACTCCCCCCTCCCTGACAAACCGGAAACAGCTGACCTCTAGCTCCTCCCCTCTATGTCCCTGGACAGCCAGAAGTAGCCAGATGGAACATGGTGCCCCTTATCCTATCAAAGAGGTTGGAATGTCAGGGTGGGCGGGGATATCTGCCTGGCAACCTAAGCCCTGCCCCTTATCCTATCAAAGATGTCAGAATATCAGGGTGGGTGGGGATATTTGCCTGGCAACCTAAGCCCCACCCCTTATCCTATCAAAGATGTCAGAATATCAGGGTGGGCAGGGATATCTGCCTGGCAACCTAAGCCCGCCCCTTATCCTATCAAAGATGTCAGAATATCAGGATGGGCGGGGATATCTGACTGACAGCCGGAGCTCGAGGGAAACCACCAATGATAGATTGTGGCTTTGTTCCAGGAGACCAATCGCTAGCCCTCAAGGGGAGCCAATCAAAATTTGGTGTATAAAACCCTGCCATATTCCCTGCTTGACACGACTTCTTTGGCCCGGCTCAGCAGACCTGAGAATTTCGCCTGGGTGTGCAAACCCCAATAAAGCTCTGTACTGCCTAATTTTGTAGCTGATTGGCATTTGTTCCTTGGCGGAGCCTAAGAAAACCTTTCACAGGCTACATGATATTTAGAGGAAGTGAGTTTCTATTGGTGTTTCTTGATTCTTCTGGGTTCAAGGTCAATCTTAATTAAGCAATCACCAGTCAGGAGGGCTTTACTCACCTCCCAGACTGCCCTACAATCACAAAGTTCATCTTGTCTCATCACTGTAATTTCAGTCACTACCCTGCAGATTACCCATTACTACCTAGGCCCCTGTGCACATACTGTCCTACACATAACAAAATTAGACCCAACTCTCCCCATCTTCATAAGCCCTTCTTTTCTGCCCTCTGTATCTCATAGTCTATCGTTAAAAAACTTTCCAGTAGCTTCAAATTCTTCTCTCAATATTTCTTTCATTTCTGTTTCATAAATGGTATATGGCTATGCCTTGAGGAAATCACTTTTCTGCAGTCACCTAAGTAAACATTAGTTTTCCTCAGATCCCCCAGAGAGTTGAGGCAGAGGAGGTGGCTGGTTTGCTTCTTATTGTCGCTTCCAAGCCATTTCTGCACCTTTCTCCTTTAGAATCCAGATTTCATTTGTAGTTCACTCTATTACACAATATCATGTGATACCCCTCCTTATGTCTTCTCCTTCACTCATTACTCACTAACTTCTCAGTTACTTTCTGTCACAGTTTTGGCAACTTCAACATTTATCATCTATGTGGACATTAACCCAACATTTTGGCTCTGCAAAACTTTCATGTTCTCATATCCTATGATATTTTTCTCCCTCACAGTTAAGCCACTATCTTTAATGTTCATGCTCGAGACTCTGACATTCCCCAAATTTGAACCAGCTCTTAAATCTTGATCTTAAGATATACATCATGAGCTAAAGTGCCTCCTTCACACACATGCATGTGCACACATGTGTGCATATGCACACACTCATACCTCTCCAACAGTTCCTCAGCTTTGAGCTCCATCTGTGAATTCCACCGCATCTCACAATTAACCATCCTCCTTATTTCTCATGTCCTCATTCCTAACCAATTTATAGTTCATGGTCCGCCATTATTATCACTCATTTTCATAAACTTTCATCTCCCTGCCTACTTTCCACTATGGCAATTTCTTCACAAAATACAGCCCTTTTAAAATCTAGCTGTGTACCTACTCTGTTCCTGTATGCAAGTGACGAATGCTGCTGTAGAAATTTACAAGACTGAGCTGCCTGACCTCACCTTCAGTTTTTGACCACGTGTCTCAAATTAGCAATCTTTTCAATATTATATGCTGATTTCCATTATTCAAAGTAAATAATCAATACCTTATCCCCTCAGTTCCTCAAACCCCACTCTCACTGCTGACATTTTATAACCTTACCTTATCCTTCACTGAAAAAAATGAAGAATCAAGAGAAAATGTCCTTATGTCTTCCTCAGCAAATCCACCGTATTACCCACATTTGTTACTATACCATGGTTGTTTCCCTCTCTTCTGTACACTGTAAAAACATTACCCACTCTCATGTACGGCTAACTCTTCCACCTTTACCATGGATCCCGTCTACTGGTGCTCTGAATACCCTTCTTACTGTCTCAATAGCTCTTCTGCAATTATCCCCGTGACCTTTTATATCATCAATTTCATTGAATAATTTACATCAGCATACAGATGTGACTAGAATCCATCCTCTTACAAATGTGCTTTTGGTATCAAATCCTCCTCTCACTATAGTCCCATATTTCTCCCCTCCTCTCCTTAGCACCAACCATCTCAAAAGAAAATGTCTATCCGCGCCCACTTCCTCCCATCACATTATCACCTTAATACACTTCGTTCAGGTTCATATGAAATCTTTCCCACTCTTTTAATCTTTTTTTCAAAGTTACCAATGTCCTCCATATTATCAACTTCAATAATCACTTGTTTGTCCTCATCTATGAAGAGTATTTAATGAGGCTGACCATTTTTTCCTCCTTGAAACATTATCTGCCTATTGCTTTTATAATGCTTCATTCAGCTGTTTTTTCTCCTGTTTTTAATTTTTTGGTTACATACCTAGAGGTGGAACTGCTGGGCAGTATAGGAAAACTATGTTTAAATTGTTAAGGAACTGCCAAATGATTTTTCTAGAGGTAGCACCATTTTATGCTTCCTCCAGAAGTGTATGAGGGTTTTGATTCATCCATATGCTTGTTATTTTGTTATTTCTTTGGTTAAAGTCTTCCAAGTAGGTGTGCAGTGGTATCTCATTGTGGTTTTGATTTGCATTTGCTGAATGAGTAATGAATGATATGGAGCATATTTTCATGTGCTTTTTTTTGGCTATTTGTATATCTTAATTGAGGAAATGTCTATTCCACTTCTTTACCTAATTTTTAATTGGGTAATTAGTATTTCTGTTGTTGAGTTGTAAGAGTTCTTTTTATATTCTGGATACTAGGCCTTTATCAAATACATGATTTCCAAATATTTTCTTTCTTTGGGGTACCTATTCACTTTTTTTAATGGTATTTTTTGTAGAAGAAATATAGGTTTTAAATTTTTATATACTTCAATTTAGTCTTTGTTGCTTGTACTTTTTGTGTTGAATCTAAGAACCCATGGCTTAGCCAAGTCCTACATGTTTCTGATCTCCATAACTGACCCAAAAACTCAAACCACTTTATTCGAAAGATATATTTGTGCTGACTTACTATGTGCCAAACCCTACTCTAACTATGGGGATAGCGATGAACAGGACAGTGGTGACAGAGATTGTTAGCTGGTTTCCAACCTTCAAGTTCTCCTCTTCTGGATGGACTACATTTCTCCTTTTATATGGCAGCTGGGTGTAGCCGTGTGAATTTTTTGCAATGAGCTGAGCAGGAGGAATGCATGCCCAGGTTGAGCCTAGCCCATAAATGTCCCCATGTGCCCCGTACCATGGTCTTTTCTTTTTCTGTCACTAGAATGGAGATAGCCACAGGAATCCCAGCAGAACTGGCAAAAAGTGCTATTTTGTCACTTACTTTAATAGGGTTGTGATGAAGATTAAATTGGGACATGAATATGGAGTATAATTTCTACACAGAGTTAGTGATCAATAAATGTTAATTTATATTATTATTGTTATTATTATTACAGCCTTTGTGTGCTACAGTAATCACCTGGAATGGGAAAACTATTAAGAAACCCCACATTATTCAGCAGATAGTGTAATTATGTCTGCTATCTTGTAAACAGTGTCAGACTTTTTTTTTTTTAATGCTAGCAGTCTTTTCTCTTTCTACACAGTTTCTCTGTTGATGAACCAAGATAATTCTAAGCCACTTTAGATAATATTTAAAGGGCCACAATTTGATAAATGCTTATCTACAGAAAAGCAGCTTAAGCTAAAACAATACAAGAAGGTTCGTTCTAAGGGTTATAAGAATTCTAAATTGTGCTGAAACATCTTGCATTTACACAACACTGTTCCATAAGAGAACCCCACCACTCCCTCTTCCCGGACCTGCCTATGTCCGATAAGAAAGCCCAGGTACACTGTTCTGTGGGGCCAGCAGGAAGTTCAAATGACGCAAACCCTAACCTGTATGGAATACTCATTCCAGGTTCATCATCCTCTTACCACCGGCAAAGCCAAGTTTCCTCTCTCTGCTCCCTCAAGCCATTCTTTTTCATTTTAAATTACAGTGGACATTCAGTATTAGTTTATATTGGTTGCAAGTATATCTCAAACCATTCTTGAACCTGCTTGAGAGCCTTCCCTGCTCTCCCCAGAAAGCCTCATTACGTGAGTAATAAACTTTTCACACTCTCTTGGTACCTGTGTCATCAGTCTTGACATCCAAACCAAATTTTGGGTGAAGGGTCCATCCTGTCTCTGTGGACTTACCACAGCAATTGGCCCTGTGAGCAGGACATCAAGGTACTGTCCACTACCACTGGGCCTCTTGCTTGTCTTGCTTTGGCTTCCTAACTAGCTCTGCTGCGCACCGGTAGGCTGCACTCTGAGCTACTGCCTGCTGGCTGGCTTGTGCTTTCAACTGCTCTTCTTTGTGCTGCATTGTGAGTCTTATGAAGCATCTGCTAAAGATTTGACTCACATAAGTCAGTTTAGCAAACTGACATACAGTGACAGGAGGCCTCCTTAAAGTAGTCCTCCATCATGTGTCTCCACCTGGACCTACCTGTGCGTCTCAGATTGCAGCATACGTCTCAATTCCAAAACAGGATGTGACTGACATTATGCCTAAGGGAATGACTCTTACCTTGTGAACATTTGTTGTGTCTTAACCAGTTGCTGGCTCCCTTTCTAGACAGAGGTTGGTTGGAGAGTCTGTTCAATACACTGGTGCATTGGGTAGTGACTTGTGGAGGAAGAACCATTACTATGTGGGATGGTGAAGTCACACCCCTAAAAGCAGAGACTCACTAGGACCTTACAAAACGATTCTGCTGCTGCTGCCTATGCCTCTGTCACACACACATACACAGGATCTTGATCCTCAGCTCTAGAGAGAAACATCCACAGCATTCCTGTGACACAGCCGAGGGATGAATTCAGCCATTGCCATGGGGAGGACCATAACCCTGATGGCACTGACTTGGTTTCAGGTTCTCTGGAGAAAAAGCTTATAAATATGAGGGGAGTAGAGAAGAAACCCATTGAAGTATATCCAGTAAACAAACCCACACACGCACGCACCAAATACAACCTGGAAAGTTGTCGGGAAGAGCCAAGTGTTGGAGGGAAGTATGATAACTCATTTCTTTACTGAAACTTAAATATCAGTATTTAGCTCTGTGGGATTTTAGGTAAGATATCCAAAATACTAGGTTGCAATATATAAAGAACTCATATGACTCAACTCCAGGAAGACAAGCAATCCAATTAAAAAATGGGTAAAGGACCTGAACAGACACTTCTTCAAGGAGGACATGCAGAGGGCACATAGACATATGAAAGGATGCTCAGCATCATTAGCCATCAGAGAGATGCAAATTAAAACCACAATGTCATATCACCTGACATGTATCATATTGGCTATCATTAATAATCAACAAGTGTTGGCGAGGATGTGGAGAAAAGGGAACCCTAGTGCACTGTTGGTGGGATTGCAGACTGGTGCAGCCACTGTGGAAAACAGTATGGAATTTCCTCAAAAAACTAAAAATGGACCTGCCTTTTGATCCAGCAATTCCACTGCTGGGAATATACGCTGAGAATCTGAAGTCACCGATTCAAAAGAACCTGTGCACCCCTGTGTTCATAACAGCACAACTTAACACTAGCCAAGTGCTGGAAACAACCCAAGTGCCCATCAGTAAATGAGTGGATCAAAAAATTGTGCTACTTTTACACAATGAAATACTACGCAGCAGAAAGAAAGAAGGGACTCCTACCTTTTGCGACAGTATGGATGGAACTGGAGAATATTATGCAAAGTGAAATAAGTCAGTCAATGAAAGACAAATACCATATGATCTCCCCTATAAGTGGAATCTAATGAACAAAATAAACTAACAAACAAAATAGAACCACAGGCATGGAAACATAGAGCAGACTGAAAGTGACCAGAGGTGGGGAGGGGGACAATGGTGGAAAGAAGGGGAAGGGACTAGACAAAGAACCTGTATGAATGACCCAGAGACATGGACAATAGTGTGGGAATTAACTATGGGAGTGAGGGGCTGGGGTGGGTACAGCAGGGCAAATGGGAAAAAACTGAGACAACTGTACTAGAATAACAATAAAAAATGATTAAAAAGCAAAGCAAAATAGAAGGTAGGTATTATGCTGCATTATTCACAATAGCAAATATAAATAATGCAAATGTCCATCTGTAGATGGATGGATAAAGAAGATGTTATACACACACGGGTGCGCACTGCATCGTATCACTTGTAGGTGGGATATTTAAAAAGAAAAAGTCAAACTCATTGAAACAGAGAGTAGAAAAGTGTTAGCCAGGGGCTGAGGGGTGGTGGGAATAGGAAGGGCTTGGTAAAAGGGTACAAACTTTCAACTATAACATCAATAACATCTGAGGACTTAGCATTAAAAAACACAACAAACAAAGCAAACTCTCAAGGTTCTCAAAATCAAGAATTCTAAAGACTGTCACAGCCAAGAGGAGCCTATGAGGCATGCCAAGATGACTAAATGTAGTGTGCATCCTGGACGGGATCCTGGGACAGAAAAGGCACATTAAGCAAAAACTAAGGAAATCTGAATAAAGCACAGACTTTAATGAATAACCTTTTCCCTGATGGTGAACAAGTGTAACAAATGCACCATACTAATGCAAGATGTTATAATAAGGGAAATTGGGTGTGGGGTGTGTGGGTATTACCTTCGGTTTTTATGTAAATCTAAAACTGCTCTAAAATAAAGCCTGTACTAAAAACTCATGAAATACTAGATGAGAGCTGGGAAACAACAGAATGAACTGATGAATGGAGGCGGCTGTGGGGAGCGGCTTAGAGGAAACACCCTCTCCCTGCCGCTGGCACCACAAGCACTGACCTAGAGGAGATGAGGGAGAGTGAGAGGGCAGTTTGGGAAAGCCATCAGGGGGTGTGGAGGAAGCTCCACCTTTCTCTAACCAGAGCAGCTAGACTCCTCTGCACCCGCCCCTCCCCCTCCTGGAATGCGGGGGGGGGGGGGGGGGGGGTGCGGCAGCTTTGTGATGTCACGCCACTCCATGGTTACCGGGGGCTGGAGGAATTTCTTGACGGCCAATCGCAGCTGAGGGTGTGGTTCCTCATTTTCCTGGAGGGTATATATAGAGGTCGGGAGCCCTAGCGAGGGGCACTGGTGCTACCAGAAGGCCGAGGAAGCTGAGGAAACGATGGAGTCTGATTCGGATGAGGAGACACCAACATCAAGCAGAGGACAAAAGCGGAAGAGTGAGTCCCAGCTCGCGGACAATGAAAGGGAGAAGGTCAGACTACCCTACTCATATGCCTCCTCTTCCTCCCCACTGATGCCCCACGCAAGACTTTCCCCCTGCCCGTGCCTGGCACAAACCCCTCCCCAATTCACTCTCATCCCCTTACAACCCCGTTCTTACTTATTTCCCACCCTCTGCCCCCAAACCAATGTCTTTCTGGGTTTATCTTCTTTCCCTACTAGGCGCTGAAGTTATCGGAGAAGGTAACTGCTACCCTTCGGCAGATCAAACAAAAGTATCAGGGAGGGAAAATGCCGAAGATAATCATCTTACGCCACAGGCGCGGTAAAAAAGTCAGCGAAAACCAGCCAGCGATGGATGAAGAAAATCAGGTGGACTCTCCCTATACCAGTGAGGATTCTGCCTCTGAAAGTGAGGACTCTCCCTGGGCAAATGAGGAGTCTCCCTCTGCAAGTGAGGAGTCTCTCTCTGAAAGTGAGGAGTCTCCCTCTGCAAGTGAGGAGTCTCTCTCTGAAAGTGAGGAGTCTCCATCAACCCCCCGTGAACCAGAAACCAAAGACCCTTAAACACATGCAGCCTCTCTAGAAAACATTCTAGAGAAATGGTCCTTCACGCAGAGATCAAACTGGACCAAATGATGTAATTCTGTGTTAATGATTAAAATACTAGCATGTGTGAAAAAGAAATGTGTTTGTATCTCTGTGTGTTCTCTGCAGATGGGGAGGGAGTGAGGGAAGGGGCAGGTATGGGAGAAGGGAGGGAGGTAGAATCCTGCAAGTTTGGGGACTAGGCCAGCCAGCCCACAGTTGGCCAGACACTGAGAATAAGTATGAGGTGACAGCTGAAGATGAGTTTTTTCCTTAACACTTTCTCATACTGGCAAGGATGGAAAGACATTGGTCTTGGGTTTGTGATCAGTGCCAGGGGAGGGGAGGGGGGGCTGATGTGTGGGGGTGATAGTGTGTGATAAGGAATCTGATTCCATTTTAGATGTTAGACTATTGACAGCTTTCAGCCTCACTCCTTTCTTTTCCAAGTATGGCCAACATATGGACAAGCTGATGAAGAAAACCAACCAACCAACCAACCAGGGAGTGACTGCGCATAATACAGAAACAGATATGCCTGAGCTGCGCCACTGGAGCCATTGTGCTGCCTACATTCCCTAGAGCCAAAGCACTCATTGCCCTAAAATATCTGCTAGTGCATATGCACAGTCTGACCCAATAAGTAATAAAATTAAGTATTTTGCACTTACAATAAGCTTGGGAAAATATTACCCTGCGGACCTTCCTCCTCACTTATAAATAAGACCTTCTACACCAGTTAGAAAATGGCCCAATCTAAATGAAAACAGGGCCTTCGCAGGTTGAAACCCATTATATGAGACCTATCTAGAGAAGGTGTAACTATCCCCACTGCTTCTGAATTGAACAGCCAAATCTGACTCGCTCTTCAACCCAAAAAGCATGAATGGGGCCTCAGTGTGAATTTTCGTTCCCGTCATGTCAGGGTCCCACCCATTAGGGGTCCCTATCTAATATTACTTAGGTTACTGATTCCACCCGATAGCAAACTGTTACTAAATAGTAAATAGTAAATAGTAAATACTCGGCAGTCACAGCAAAGCGTTTGACTGACTGCCACTCTCCTCAGTGCCTATTTCAACAGCCTCTAGCTACACTCAACCTTCACTTTTTTGAGACATAACACACCTTTACCTGGGTACTCAGTGGGACACTTCTCCACTCCTGTCATCTCACATAACCTTTGCAGACAATATCTAACCACATCCAGCTCTTTCCAGGTGCACAGGTATGACATCACACTGATGACATCTCCTGTCTACAGAAGAAGGTAACTCCCCTTATGCCCAGTCTCTTGCCATGGGCCCCAGTGCTGGAAGAGGTCATCTTTCTCTCAGAACCCCTGGCCACCTGGGGAGCCTATTAGGACCAGCCGAGTGGATACCTAAAGGCATCCATTCACTGAAGCAATGATTTCAACACTCTCACACTTAAAGGAACTTGCTTGGGAGCTGGGAGCTGCTGCTTTTTATCCCTTAACCAGGATGTTTCTGGTAAAGGACAGGACCGAGGGTCAGCCCAGTTGGCTGAAATTTAGTTAGTCGTGTTAGCACTTGGATGTCTTGGCCAATAATTGGCCACATGAGTAGTTTTACAGCTCTCTGAAAAAACTGTATCAGTATCGAGCACTCAAGCATATTTTTTCACCCCAAAATTCATTCAATTCATTCATTCATTCATTTCCTCAACACATATTGAGCCCATTCTCTGAACCAGGCCCTGTGTGGCCATTATGGACAATACAGAGCTTATGGTTCCAGTAGTGACCACAGCAGCCCACTCCACAAGGGTGACAGTGTATAAAGTGGCCAGCACCGTAGGAGAGTCACAAGCAATGCACCCGGGTATTCAAGAAAAAGACAGATTATTTCCAAAGTGCATAATCCATTACCATTTGGATTTTGAACTGTGGCTTGCAGAACTGGTACCATGCGGATATAGAAAGATAGACATTGAAAGTAGGTGAGATAGGGCCTTCCAAGTGGAGGAAACAGCGTGGACGCGGGGCCACGTAAATCAAAGACTCAGCAATTGGATGAATGGCAAAGTTTATACGAGGTGTACAGTTTAAGTCACAGCAAATGCTAAAGACATACTGTCATCTGCAACCCATGGGGCCTGCCATCCTCTAACCAGCTGGATTAGTTCAGGTGTCTTATTTAGGAGGCCCCTCTGTGGGCCAGAGCTGTACGATGAGACGGCGTGAGGGGGAGATCCCTGCATGGGCATACCTTCTCTCTATTCCCATCCTCTAGAAAAGAATCAATTCAAATAGATAAATTGACATATGTGATCAAGAAGTCACTTTTACCCAAAAGTGCCAGAGGAAAATCTCTGCCACTAACAGCCTACTTCCATTACTCTCATTCGCCTCCACTTTTATCCCTCCTGGTCTCTGCCTCTGCAGGATTCAGCTCCCAATTACTCAACGGAATGAATTAAGGTACAAATCACAGCTATCTGCTTTCCACTCTACTCAGAAAATCACCCAGTTTTTCACGGATGCCTAAAACTCTTAAATCTTCTAGTCAGTTGACAGTAAATATATGTGCAAAAGACTTTGCAAAATCCCTGCCCCATTATCTGCATTCATGTAGGTAGGTGATGGGAAGTTTCAGTTTTAACTAAGCATACTTTCTGTGGAACAAAATAACTTGAGGAAAAAAAGATGGAAGAAAAAAGATAGAACTGGTTAGTGATTTTAATTGGCCTGTGCATAGAATTTAAAGAGCACCCACCTAACTCTACCACAGAAAGCACTGAGCAAAAACGAGAGCTGTTTTCACCCACTTGAGGCCTCTGAGCTGAAACAAGAATGAGCATTTGGCATGGGTGGTAGTACCCGCTGACTCATGCTATCAGGCAATTTTTCCCCCCTTTGGAATAAAAATGTCACTTAGTTCTCTTGCCAGAGCACTGCAATAGGGCATTTTAAGCCACTTCTTCCCCAAACCTCTTCTGGGCAACCTTTCTCACAAAGGTTTGTTGTGTGGGGGCAGTCTACATATGGGGGGAAGCTGTGGCCCTGGGGCAGCAACCTACAGAGTAGACCGGGCCCAATAGAGATCTCACCTGAGGAGAGAAAGAAAAGGCCTAAAAAGGGTACTCGGGTTGGCTAATGGACAGCTCAGTTGTGTTAGCGCTACCGCCTTGGCTGTGCACATCAGCAAGATCACATTTCGATCGGTGACTTGCTACTTCATCCGTTGTTTATGAATGAGCATGCGGTTTCAGCTCACAACAATAATTTCTACCTCACTCCAAATCCTGTAAAGAGTGGAGGCTCTTTATTAAGGGCTTTGATTGAGTTAAAGGTCACGCAGTGTAGAGATTAGGAGCACAGGGGCTGGTGGCTGACCAATTTCTGTCAGTGCCACTAATTAACTGTGTGCTTTTGGTCAAGTTACTTGAGGTCTCTGTGTCTCAGATCCCTCTTCAGTAAAATGGAGCTAATACAGTACCTACCTTCAAGGGTTGTGCTGTAAATTACATAGGTTAATACAGAGAAAGCAGATACATCAGTGCCATAAATAGCAGCAACAGTGATGTTTATAAAAACACCACTTTATAAAATTGAAAATCAAAACAAATAACATAAATTTGCCTTCTCAACTACAGACCTCAATGGAAAGTCATTTATCGGACAGCCACTACAATCTAGAAAATGTACTTAAATCAGAAAGGGGTAAAGCCTCTGAAGAGCCTAAAATGAGATAGCAAAGTTCGTGTTCCACACGTCTGCCCTTGACTCAAGGGCATACACTCCCAGCCATCCTCCAAAGTCTGCACAACCTTTTTTTTTAGGGGGGGGGGGCAGTTTTATTGAGATATAATTCACACACTATACAATTCTTCCTTTTAAATTATACAATTAAGTGGGTTTTAGTATATTCACAGAATTGTGTAACCATCGTTGCTCTAATTCCAGAACATGTTCTTCATCCCCAAAGAAGCCTTGTACCCATAAAGCTGTTGTCAGGATGGGCAGGGATAATCCGCCTGGCAACCTAAGCCCGCTCCTTATCCTATCAAACCACCAACGATGGACTGTGGCTTTGTTCCAGGAGACCAATCCCTAGCACCTGAGGGGAGCCAATCAGAATTTGGTGCTTAAAACCCCGCCATATTCCCTGCTTGGCACGACTTCTTCTGCCCAACTCCGCGAGACCAGAGAATTTCGCCCAAAAGCGCAAACCCCAAATAAAGCTCTGTACTGCCTAATTTTGTGGCTGATTGGCATTTCTTCCTCAGCAGAGCCTAAAAAAGACTTTCATTTGGTGCCAAAACCCAGGAGGAGTTGTCTGCTGATGACCACTCCTTGCCCCACTCCCCGAGGAGGCTTCGCGGCCACCCCACCAGTCCGGACTAAGAACCATGGTAAGTGCCGTTGCCCTTACATTTCTGGTCCCCGAACACTGATTCCAGGCCCCCATCTGCTGGGAGAGACTGCTCTCCCACCAAATCACAGCACTGCGTCGGGGTGACCCTTCCTGGAGAGGCTGCTCTCCCTCCGCTGAAGGGCTCTAGGCACCGGAGGAGACGTCACTGGAACTAGATGCTCATTTTTACCAGACCGGATCAGCAACTTGAGTTGAGGGACGCCGATTCCCACTTGCTGATCCTCGTGGGACCAGGAATTGGGGGCATGAGTCCAAACCAGACCCTGAGTCACCTCCAGGGTGCCTCCAGAAAAATTTGCCAGCTATTGATCCTGGCCTCCAGCGAAAATGGCAGATTTTTCTAATGGCCAGGTCATTATATCAGCTCCATAATCACGAAACCTGGACTCCTGAAGGTACTTTTGATTTCGCTAACCTTACTGACCTAGATAATTTTTGCAGATGGACTGGCAAATGGTCTGATGTCCTATACATTCAGGGCTTTTGGGCCTTGCGCTCCCACCCTGATCTGTGTGCCCAATGCTCCACAGCTCAGGTTCTCCTGGCCCGAGGGAACTCTGACCCATACAGCCTCCTAAGCCAACTGCCCCAGAACCCCCTTCCTCCTTTTCTGATTCCCTTGAAGATCTTGCTTCTCCTCTGGCTCTTCCTCCTCCTCCTTATCAGCTCCCACCAAGGACTACTCCAGCCCCTGCCCTTCCTTCTCAGCTGGATTCTTCCCCTCCCTCTGAAGACCTTTCCTCCCCAGTCAGCTCACACACCCGCTCTCGCCTGAATCTAGAGCCCCTAGACTCCCGTATTTGCCCCCTCCGGGAAGTGGCAGGAGCAGAAGGTGTTGCTTGGGTCCATGTCCCCTTCTCACTAACTGACCTGTCTTCAATTGAGAAACGCCTAGGCTCTTTCCACCTCTAACAACTGTAATTCCCAAAAGGAGGGCTCTGCCTTCCCCTTGCCCTTCATCTCAGGCAGTCAATTACAATAAACTCAGAGAAGTCACCCAAGGCCCCGGAGAAAATCCGGCCCTATTTCTCAACAGACTAACAGAGGCAATTGTGCTCCTTACCCGCCTTGACCCGGCTTCTAACGCTGGAGCCACTGTCTTAGCTACTCACTTTATCTCTCAGTCGGCCCCAGACATTAGGAAAAAAAAAAATAGGGCCGAGGATGGCCCCCAAACCCCCAAGATCTGGTAAATATGGCATTTAAGGTTTTCAATAATCGGGAAGCAGAGGCTGAGGCTGCCCGCCAGGCACACCTACAGCAAAAGGTGGCCCTATAGAACCAAGCCATGCTAGCGGCCCTGCAGCCGATGGCAAACACCGGCACGGGGGCAAAGCTTAAGTCCAGGCTGAAGAACGTCCCACTGGGGGCCTGTTTCAAGTGTGGCAAAGAAGGACACTGGGCCCACCAGTGTCCTCAATCTCGGCCATTAACGAAGCCCTGCCCCGAATGCCGACAGCTTGGCCACTGGAGGGATGCCTGTCCCCTTAGAGGCTTGCCCTGGCGCCTCCATGGGGGGTGGGGGGGACTAGCCATCAGGGTGCGGACTTTTCCCCCAGCCTCGCTGGAACTTCTCGGACTCCTAGACAACTGAAGTGGCCCAGACCAGAAGACCCTCATCGCCATCGCCGAGCCCAGGGTAACGCTACAGGTAGCAGGTAAGTCCATCCCTTTCCTGGTGGACACAGGGGCTACCAACTCTGTTTTACCATCTTTTTCAGGAACTCTTACTCCTTCCCAGAGCTTGGTCATGGAGGTTGACAGGACCACATCTCGCCCGTGGCGAACTCCTCTGCTTAACTGCAGTCTGGACGGCTTTCCCTTTCCCAATTTGTCATACCCTCCTGCCCTATCCCACTTCTAGGAAGGGACGTTCTCCAACTGCTAGGAGCCACTCTCCAGGTTACTCGAAACCCTACCCCTTCCTCCTCCCTTATCCTTCTGCTGTTAGAAAATCCAACTCCTCCTCTGCCTTCCCATGCTTCCCATGCTCAACCATGCTGACCCCACAGCTTACGCATTACAGACAAGGAGAGCTCAGGGATAAATTAACCAGGCATAGAGAAAAACGAGCTGTCTTCCTGCCCATGTTAGTAGGCCTAACTTTCACCACAACCCTGACAGCAGCTGGAATAGGCAGTGCTGAATTAGCACACAGTCTCTAGACCACTGTCAACTACGGGCTGAGTTAGAACAGGCCCCACCTACTAGCCCCTCCCTGACAAACCTAAAACAGCCGACCTCTAAACCCACAGCTCTATGCCCCCATGGACAGCCGGAAGTAGCCAGATCGAACACAGTGCCCCTTATCCTATCAAAGAGGTCCGATGTCAGGATAGGCGGGGATATCCGCCTGGCAACCTAAGCCCGCCCCTTATCCTATCAAACCACCAATGATGGACTGTGGCTTTGTTCCAGGAGACCAATCCCTAGCACCTGAGGGGAGCCAATCAGAATTTAGTGCTTAAAACCCCACCATATTCCCTGCTTGGCCCGACTTCTTCGGTGCGGCTGCGCGGGGACCAGAGAATTTCGCCCAAAAGTGCAAACCCCAAATAAAGCTCTGTACTGCCTAATTTTGTGGCTGATTAGCATTTATTCCTCGGCGGAGCCTAAGAAAACCTTTCAGCTGTCACTCCCCATTTCCTCCTCCCACCAGCTCCTGGCAACCCCTAACATGGTTTTTGTGTCTACATATCTTGTTATTCTAGATATTTCATATAAATGGAATCACGTAAGACGTGGCCCTTTGTGTCCAGCTTCCTTTACTTATCATAATGTTTTGAAGATTCGCTCATGTTGACGTATGTATCACTATTTCATACCTTTTTGTGGTTCAATAGATTCTATCATAGGGGCATACTATATTTTGTATATCCATTCCTCACTGATAGACATTTAGGATGTTTCCACTTTTTGGGTATTATAAATAATGCTACTATGAATAATTTTTGTACAAGTTTTTGTGTGAACACTAGTTTTCAATTCTCTTGGGTACATGCATAGGAGAAGAAATTCTGGGTCATATGACAATTCCATGATTTACTTTCCACTTAATACCAGGCTTTTCTCCAGAGGCTGCATCCTTTTACATTCCCATTCGCAGTGTGTGAGGGTTCCAATTCCTCCACATCCTTGTCAGCACTTGATATTGTTTGTGGTGGGTTTTTTTTTTTTTTTTTTTTTTTTTAAGCTATCCTAGTGGCTTGTACTTTTGACGGGCATGTCCCTGATCTCCAGTGACATTGAGCATCTTTTACCTGCTTATTGGCTATGTGTATATGTTTTTGGAGAAATGTATATTCAGATTATTTGCTAATTGTAAAAATTAGGCCCTGGATGGTGTAGATCAGTGGATTGAGCACAGGCCTGCTAACCAAAACGTTGGTTCAATTCCCAGTCAGGGCACATGCCTGGGTTGCAGGCCAGGTCCCCAGTAGGGGGCACTTGAGAGGCAACCACACATTGATGTCTCACTCCCTCTCTTTTCCCTCCCTTCCCCTCTTTCTAAAAATAAAATATTTTTTAAAAATTAGGCTGGACACTTTTGGGACAATCCAGCAACAAGTTGCAATAGCTGGTTTGGTTGCCCTAAAAATTCCAACCAACACATCACAGCGAAGAAATCAGGGGGAGAATATGGCTGCTCACAGGGAAACACACTGTAGGCAGTGAGGGAAGGAGGAGAACGAGCAACAGATGAAAGGCCCTGAAAACTCACAGCTATTTGTGGGAGAAGAAACTAGCCTGAAAATCCTTATTATCCCTGTGGCCATATTGTTTAACAGCACAATGTCGGGATTAGAGAGGGAAGTCAGAAAGGAAGGCAGAGCTGCCTGGTTAGTCCCAGGGCAATAATACCACAGGGTGAGCCATCTCGCCCCATTTTCATTCTCAGTGGTGAACCTGGTTTTATAGTTACAGGGACCCGTCAGCATCTGTATTACAATTAATATTTGCATTTTGGAGCACTCACCCTATGCCAGGTCTTGTACTAAGAATTTTATACATATTATCTCATTCGATCCTTACAATGTTCCCGTAGTTCTAGTAATAGCCTCACTTTACATGATCTGTACAGAAAACTGACGCTCAGAAAGGTAACTTGCCAAATGTCACACAGGCAGTAAGTGACAGAGCCAGGAATTAAACCCATGTCTGTCTAATTCTAAAGGCCATCAATTGTGCTCAAGGCTGTCCATCGATAATAAGAGCTAACAATTACTGAGCCGTTACTATCTGCCAAATATTCTGCTAAGTGCTCATTACTTCATTTAATCAGCACGACATTCCCACGAGATGGAGTAAATATGCAGTGGGTAGGTGAAAACATTGCAGTGGACAGCAATGGCTTCAGAGTAAGAAGTAAGCTGATCACAGAGGAGGAATGCTTAGTCTTCACAAAGGTGAAGCAAGTCCGGATCCGTGCATCTGTTTCATCTATTAAGTTGCCACAGAGCCAAGGGAATTAAATGGACAAGCACAATGTGCAGTGCTTGGACAATAGCACCAGTATTGTTTCTTGAGTAGCTAATACATGTGAGGCAGTTTATAAACATTAAATCATGTAACCACCACAACAACCTTTAGCAAATTAGTGTGACTATGACAGGTGTGTAACAGCGACCAGAACTTAGGGTGTCAGGGAATACAGGATACCCCTGGAGACCTGGCTGGGGAATGGCAGACGTGGAGCAGAGCCATTGAGAGTTATTTTGCATATCAACAACAGCAGGCTAGCTTCATAGTAATGGGGAAGAGCTTGCCTGCACCAGGGAGTTGGGCCTGACTTTGATGTGTGTTGTAGCTGGACAGATACCCGGGTTAAAGCACCTCTGCGAGAGCTTGGAAATGGTTTGCTCCATGCCATGGGGCCCCGCCTACCTGGACTAACAATGGTGGCCAAGAAAGGTGGAAAAGAAGGAAGTGCTAGAAGATGTACCTGATTGTGGGTGGGGTCAGAAATAGGGTTACTAAGAAGGATCCAGGCTAGGATTTAAACAAGAAGGCAGGCAGCCATGTGCAGCATGACTGTGTGGGTCAAAAGCGGATGGAAGGACCCTCTCTGGTTCGCCATGAGAAGGTACCACAAAGTTTTGGTTTAAGAAGTGGAGATCGTGGCAACAAGGCTGATGGTGTTGGGAACCACAGGAGGCATGCCCAGCTGAGCACAGGTTACTGGGAGGAACATGGAGGAGTGAGCCACAGACTTCTGGGGGGTTTTTTGCTGAAATGTGGTGCCTGTGACTGGCATGCTCTGAGACTGGCCTGACTGGGCCAAGGAGGGGGCAGGACTGTGTGTTTGTGGGCATTCAAACACAGTGGGACTTAACAGCAAAACTCTGCCATTACTCTAAACCTGGGCCAGGGAGTAATTACTTTTAATTAAATAATTCCTTCTGTCAGGGTGGGCAGGGATATCCGCCTGGCTCTGCAGACCGGAGAATTTCGCCCGGGTGTGCAAACCCCAATAAAGCTCTGTACTGCCTAATTTTGTGGCTGATTGGCATTTCTTCCTCGGTGGAGCCTAAGAAAACCTTTCATTTGGTGTCGAAACCCGGGAGGAGTTGTTGTCTGCTGAAGACCACTCCTCTCCCTACTCCCTGAGGAGGCCTCGTGGCCAACCCACCAGTCCGGATTAAGAAACAGGGTAAGTGCTGATGCCCTTAAGTTTCTGGTCCCCAAACACTGATTCCAGGCCCCCGTCTGCTGGGAGAGACTGCTCTCCCACCAAATCACAGCACTGCATCGGGGTGACCCTTCCTGGAGAGGCTGCTCTCCCTCTGCTCAGAGGCTCTAGGCACCAGAAAAGCGTCCCTGGGCCTAGATCCTCATTTTTACCTGACTGGATCAGCAACTTGGGTTGAGGGACGCCAATTCTGACTTGCTGATCCTCATGGGACCAGGAATGGCGGGGGGGCATGAGTCCAAACCAGACCCTAAGTCACCTCTAGGGTGCCTCCTGAAAAATTTGCCAGCTATTGATCCTGGCCTCAAGTGAAAATGGCTGATTTTTCTAATGGCCAGGCCATTGTATCAGCTCGATAACCACAAAACCTGGCCTCCTGAAGGTACTTTCGATTTCGCTAACCTTACTGACCTAGAAAATTTTTGCAGACGGACCTGCAAATGGTCTGATGTCCTATACATTCAGGGCTTTTGGGCCTTGCACTCCCACCCTGATCTGTGTGCCCAATGCTCCACAGCTCAGGTTCTCCTGGCCCGAGGGAACTCTGACCCATACAGCCTCCTAAGCCAACTGCCCCAGAACCCCCTTCCTCCTTTTCTGATTCCCCTGAAGATCTTGCTTCTCCTCTGGCTCCTCCTCCTCATCAGCTCCTACCAAGGACTACTCCAGCCCCTGCCCTTCCTTCTCAGCTGGATTCTTCCCCTCCCTCTGAAGACCTTTCCTCCCCAGTCAGCTCACACACCCGCTCTCGCCTGAATCTAGAGCCCCTAGACTCCCGTATTTGCCCCCTCCGGGAAGTGGCAGGAGCAGAAGGTATTGTTCGGGTCCATGTCCCCTTCTCACTAACTGACCTGTCTTCAATTGAGAAACGCCTAGGCTCTTTCCACCTCTAACAACTGTAATTCCCAAAAGGAGGGCTCTGCCTTCCCCTTGCCCTTCATCTCAGGCAGTCAATTACAATAAACTCAGAGAAGTCACCCAAGGCCCCGGAGAAAATCCGGCCCTATTTCTCAACAGACTAACCGAGGCAATTGTGCTCCTTACCCGCCTTGACCTTGCTTCTAATGCTGGGGCCACTGTCTTAGCTACTCACTTTATCTCTCAGTCGGCCCCAGACATTAGGGGAAAAAAAAATAGGGCCGAGGATGGCCCCCAAACCCCCAAGATCTGGTAAATATGGCATTTAAGGTTTTCAATAATCAGGAAGCAGAGGCTGAGGCTGCCCGCCAGGCACACCTACAGCAAAAGGTGGCCCTGCAGACCCAAGCCGTGCTCGCGGGCCTGCAGCCGGCGCCAAACACCAGCACAGGAGCAAAGCCTAAGTCCGGGTGAAAGAACGCCCCACCGGGGGCCTGTTTCAAGTGCAGCAAAGAAGGACACTGGGTCCACCAGTGTCTTCAACCTTGGCCACTAACGAAGCCCTGCCCCGATTGCCGACAGCTTGGCCACTGGAGGAATGCCTGTCCCCTTAGAGGCTCGCCCCCTGGCACCTCCATGAGGGGGACTAGCCGATCGGGGTGCAGACTTTACCCTGGCTGCGCCAGAACTTCTCGGACTCCTAGACAACTGAAGTGGCCTGGACTCAAAGACCCCCCATCACCATCGCCAAGCCCAATGTAATGCTGCAGGTAGCACGTAAGTCCATCCCTTTCCTGGTGGACACGGGGGCTACCTACTCTGTTTTACCATCTTTTTCAGGAACTCTTATTCCTTCCCAGATCTCGGTCATGGGGGTTGACGGGACCCCATCTCGCCTGTGGCGAACTCCTCTGCTTAACTGCAGTCTAGACAGCTTTCCCTTTCCCCATTTGTCATACCCTCCTGCCCTATCCCGCTTCTAGGAAGGGACGTTCTCCAACTGCTGGGCGTCACTCTTCAGGTCACGCAAAACCCTACCCCTTCCTCCTCCCTTATCCTTCTGCTGTTAGAAAATCCAACTCCTCCTCTGCCTTCCCCTGTTTCCCGACCATGCTGACCCCACAGCTTATGCATTACAGAGAAGGAGAGCTCAGGTATAAACTTACCAGGCATAGAAAAAAACGAGCTGTCTTCCTGCCCATGCTAGTAGGCCTAACTTTCACCACAACCCTGGCAGCAGCTGGAATAGGCAGCGCTGGGTTAGCACACAGTCTCCAGACCACTTTGTCAACTACGGGCTGAGTTAGAACAGGCCCTAGATGCCTCTGCTATCTCTCTAGCATCTCTGCAGAGACAGATAACTTCAGTAGCCCAGGTTGCCCTCCAGAACCACAGAGCCCAAGACCTACTAACAGCAGGAAAAGGGGGAACATGCCTCTTTCTGCAGGAACAGTGCTGCTTCTATGTGAATGAAAGCGGTATAGTGGAAGAGAATATTAATACCCTACAAAACCTCAGAGACAAATTACACCGAGACCCAGACACTCTAGAAGCAATAACCTCATGGTAGCGTTCCCTACTCTTTACCACCCTGGCCCCCCAGTCCTTGGGCCATTCATAATAATCTGCATACTATTAATGTTTGGCCCCTGTTTCCTGACATTCCTACAGGAAAGAATCCATGAAGCCTCCCGGGTTGCCTTCAATCAAATGCTGCTTCAGGCCCCAACCTACTCCCCCCTCCCTGACAAACTGGAAAACAGCTGACCTCTAGCCCCTCCCCTCTATGTCCCTGGACAGCCAGAAGTAGCCAGATGGAACATGGTGCCCCTTATCCTATCAAAGAGGTTGGAATGTCAGGGTGGGCGGGGATATCTGACTGACAGCCAGAGCTTGAGGGGAACCACCAATGATGGATCGTGGCTTTGTTCCAGGAGACCAATCCCTAGCCCTCGAGGGGAGCCAATCAGAATTTGGTGTATAAAACCCTGCCATATTCCCTGCTTGGTGCGACTTCTTTGGTCCTGCTCTGAGGACCTGAGAATTTCGCCTGGGTGTGCAAACCCCAATAAAGCTCTGTACGGCCTAATTTTGTGGCTGATTGACATTTATTCCTCGGCAGAGCCTAAGAAAACCTTTCACCTTCCTTTTTACCAATCTCTGGCATTGAAAGCCACAGTTCAGCAGCGGACAACAGAACCCACAGCAATAGACCCACGGGTGTTCTGTCACATAACCAGTTTTCAGATGTGGAACCTGAGCCTCAAAGGTCAAAGGTCACATGACCTGCTTAAAGCCACACACAGCTTTTAAAGTGTCAGAACTATAAACCAAGTCTATGTGACCTCAAAGCCCCAGCTCTTAATTGCTGCACTCAGGCTTGCAAACTGTCCCATTCACTGAAGAATAAGTACAGAACGTCAAGGCAAAAAGAAAGTAATGGCTGAACTAAATGGACTTAAATCATCCTCAAAGTAAATTATGAACTGCGAGAAGAGTGCTTTTGTCCAGCACACTGTGGTTCCTTGAAGTGGCAATGTCATATCCACAAGAGCATAATAACTAAAAGCAAAAACATAGTCAAGAATGTTGATAAGCTTGACCCCAGACTGATCCCAGATAACCAATGATCAACCCCGCCTTGTGTCTATCTTCAAGCTACCCTCCGCACGTCCTCCCACTTACTCTCTTACATAAGCCCCACAGCCTGCAGCACTGACAAACGCTTTGTCTTCTTCCCAGGTGTAATTCTGACACCTGTTGATGTTTATTATCCCTTCTTCGGCCTCTGTGCAACCTCAGCCCACATGAGGGGTAGTTTTCAAACACTGTTTTAGTGAAGAGGTAGAACATTTATTCTGGTCCCGAATAAAATCTTATGTGTAACTAGAATACACAAAACAAATATAAGTCAAGCTCATTAGAGGTGGAGGAGGAGGTTCAAGGCAAACAGTTTGAAAAGTAGTCACAAGTCTACGAAAGTCCCTGAGATGCTCCAGCCCGGGTGGGTAGGACACTGTTCCCCTATGTGGACAAGAGCGAGTGTGAGACAGCATTTCCCAGTAGGTCAGTGATCTGTCCAAGGACAGATGCACTTCCCCTGAAAATGATTCTTTCTTTTTCATAAACTATCACTCTACATTGTGATGAAAGTGATTTTCAGGCTTAACTTGTGAGGCTAGTCTCGTTGCTCTGAAGATTAATTTGCATTAATATGCATATGCAAAAATGTCAGTCATGAGCTCCTGGTCCATTTAATGTTATTTTTTGTTTTCCTAATTCACGGCTACTGATTTGACAATGCTCCTGACAGTCTTTGACTTACCTCGTTATCCAGGTCACATTCTGGTTTATCCTCCCAGAAATACATGGATTTCATATATAAAATATCTTGTGCTTTAACTTACATTTTCATCATTCTGTTTGACGCTAAAACACCATGGATTATAAAATGTCCCACTATTTAATGTAACAGTAGGAAGCACTGATAAATTTGAATCTTTATTTTATATTTATGGGAAGAGGTTTTTAGACTTACTTGGATGTAGATGCAAATATTTCTCTCCGGTGCATGCATAACAATGAAAAAGTAAATGAAATAAGTTGATTGTGGTATTTTGAAGATACTACTTATTCAGATTTCAACTTTTCAGAATCACTTTTTAACTCAATCATTGAAAATTCTTTTTTTAAAGAAATATTTCCTTTTGTGCTGTAGTGCTCTACTGCTGTCTCTGGGATTTATTCCATGCTGCTGATCCATATTCTATAAATGTTGTTGCACATATTCAAAAATGCAAATTACAACACAGCTGTCGCCAAGTGATGAAACGTGATACCTATCTTTCCATAACATGAATGGGATTATATACTATATAATGTTCTGAAACATTCTCTCTCTTAATATTTATTTTAGACACAATCAATCTATATTCATATGTATATATTTATATCACTTTTGTACAAAAATATCATAATTTCTTTTACTAGGAACTAATTCATTTTCCCTAGAATACTACATTTTCCAGGTCTTAAAAGTCACCTATATCCAACCTGTTAATTGTCACTTATATTCCAATGTCCTAATATCTCCTGAGGACTGGTGAGCAAACCCAAAACATTTTCTTTAAAAACTGGTTAAATATAGGCAAGCATCTGAATTCCACTAACTGTTTTCAAGGAGCATTTAATTGATTTTGGCTCGTTCCGCACACACTCCACTGTGGCCTGGTGTGCCATATGCAGAAAACAACCACACTTTTCAATCCTCAGGGGAGCATGCTCATAGACCTCCGGGCAGAGGACTGTTAAATCGCTGTTACCAGGTCGCAGTGCAAAATGAGTATGTGGTAGCCTATTACCCTGCCCACGGGCAGCAGCTCAAACCCAAAAGAGATGATCTACTCCTAAGGCATTGTAACCTCGGGGCTAGGACACATGGTGTCATGAGTGGACCCTCTACTTGCAGACTGCTCAGAGGCTGTGCCAGCCAAGGGCAGGGCAGCTTTGGCCGTGCCTAACCCCAAGATACCCCAGGGCGCATGTGTCCAACCTTGAGCCTTCCTGCCCCCAGGTCCAGGCTCCCACCTAGAGTGAAAGCCAGTAGCAGAACTTGGGGCTTCTCCTGCTGACATAACTGATCTGCTGCCCTAGGAGAAGACAGTAGTGGTCCTTGGGCCGTGTGAAGGGAGGGGTGCAAGGGGGAGGCTTTGGGGGACCAGGACACCAGGGGACAGGGACCAAATCACCAAGAACCTATCATAGGGATGTGGTGGGGTGGAGGAAGGGGCATCGGCAGAAGTTCCAAGGATCTGCCACATGCTCCATTATCTCCTTGAACTTCACTTTCAAAATACATATCCAAAAAATAAAATTAAGAATTTCAAGAGAGGGATCACAGAGCACTCAACCCCAAACACAGGGTCCCTCTGAGCCGAGGGCTCTGCACAAATATTCTGTCCCACAACCATGAAACAGACCTGACTACTGTAAAAAAATAAAATAAAACCAAAAATACCTACACACCTTTCATCTAAACTACAATACTGAAGGTCAAGTTCATCAGACTGCTAGTACACCGCGCTTGGAAGCTAAGCAGTTTGTACTGAGGAACATTTCTCATCAAGCTCCACATGCAGCCTGCGCTTTAGGACTCCTCACTTGCACACAGCAGCAGTGCGGTATAATCAGAAAGCATTTGTACGTAATTTATTCTGGTAAATTGCCTAAAAAGGACTCATTAAAAAAGTCTTGTTCTATATAAATATTCATTTCCATACCTAATTTAAGTGTGATTTTATATTCTCTTTTTGTCTCCAAGGGACCTCAAAATTACACAAGCTCCTTTCCTGAATTTGTTCTAAGGAGACTGATGATCTGTGAAACAAGAAGAGTTCTCTATAGATAGTCAAAGTTGCCTTTCTTTCTTTCATTGTTCAAGTACAGTTGTCTCCATTTTCCCTCCACCACTCCCCCACCCACCCACCCCCACCTCCCAACCTCGATCCTAACCCCCTTAGGTTTTGTCTATGTGTCCTTTATGCATGTTTTTTGACAACCCTTCCCCCTTTTCCCCCATTATCCCCTCCCACCTCCCTTCTGGTTACTGTCAGTTTGTTCTTTATTTCAATATCTCTGGTTCTATTTTGCCTGCTTGTTTGTCCTGTTGGTTAGGTTGACTTTCCATTACAATACTGTTGGAGAAACTCATGGCAATAAATGATACATGCACTTTAAAAGAAACAAAAAATATAACAATGGAATCAGAGATGTTACTTTCACCTTAAGAGGAATCTAAATGGGAGTTAAATTCAGAAGCATTTCAGACTTAAAAACAGAAAGAATTGCAAACCATGACAAATATTTTAAGTGAAAAGAAGACAAGATATATGTTAAGTATTCATCATTCAAATGTATCTGCGCTTCACCTATTGTTTATAGTTGCCCTGGTCCACGTTAAAAAGGCAGACAAGAAACTGTGTACTGTTATCAATGTTAAACTGACGCCCCAGGTCAACCTGACTCCTAAGACTTATTAATTTACCGAGGATAACCTAATAAATGATTGCTGGACCCAAACACTGGCCTACAGGAGAACAATGGGTCACTTCACTGTAAAATTCACTTCCTAATTTATTGCTCACAAATGCAGTATTCCCTTGGCCCAAATATTAGGGATTTGAACACACCTAAATACAAGCTCACTTGAAAATCGAACTGGTGAAATTTACAGACTACTTTCTTAGAAAACAACAGATCTATAAGTGATTAATAAGCAAGAATATTTTTTTGCAGGAATTGTTTTTTATTTATTTTTAGAGAGGGGAAGGGAGGGAGAAAGAGAGGAGGAGAAACGTTAATGCGTGGTTGTCTCTCACAGGCCCCCAACTGAGGACCTGGCCCGCAACCCAGGCACCTGTGCTCAACTGGGAATCAAACTGTCGACCCTTTGGTTTGTCGGCTGGCACTCAATCCACTGAGCCACACCAGCCAGGTCAAGAATGTTTTTTAAAGAAGCATATTAAAACAGTGTTATTCCATCCACTTTTGAATATGTTTGAAATTTTACCATTAAAAAATAATGCTGGCCCTGGCTGGTGTATCAGTGGATTGAGTGCCAGCCTGCAAACCAAAGGGTCGCTGGTTCGATTCCCAGGCAGGGCACACACCTAGGTTGTGCAACTGGGCCAGGTCCCCAGTTGCAGGCATGTGAGAGCCAACTGATCGATGTTTCTCTCACACATTGATGTTTCTCTCCCTTCCCTTCCATCTAAAAATAAATTTTTAAAAATCTTTAAAAAAATAGTGGTGTATTAAATTTAATGGATTTTTTGTTCAGACTACATTGTACAATAAACACAGTTTAAATTAAAGTAAAAAATACTTGTGTTAATAGGCAAGGCTAACAAATTTAGAATGTGGGAAGTTAAACAGAACAAATGATTTTTCAACAAATAAAGTGTAAGGTACAAAAAAGTGGGTAAGAGAACTGGCATAGATTTAAAAGAACTACTAAAGAGACATTATATTTGCAATGTGTGAACTTAGTTGGTTATTAAATCAGGAAGAAAAAAAGCTTAATTTTTTTAAGTTCTTTTTTCCATACAGTATTAGCCAGGGTTCTCCCTTCTTAAATGGTTTTACTCCCCCCATATAATTAATAAGTATTTCATGGGAGAGGTATTTTAAAACTATGTGAATATGGAGAACCAAGATGGCAGTGTAGGTAGACACACTGTGCCTGCCTCCTCGCACAACCAGAACTGACAGAAAATCGAACAGCAATGAAGTCCAACACCAAGGAAATAAAAAAATAAACATTTATCCAGACCGGTAGGAGGGGCGGAGAGGACTTGCATGGCCTTGGCGGGACCCAGACTGGCGGAGTGTGGGACGAACGGGGCAGGCAGTCTGACCACTAGCAGACCCTGCGGCCCCACATATGGGCACAGATAAACCGGACAAACGGCGGGGAGCGAAGCAGACCATGCAACCCAGGGCTCTAGTGCAGGGAAATAAAGCCTCAAACCTCTGATTGAAAACACCCGTGGGGGTTGGGGCGGCAGCAGGAGAGACTCCCAGCCTCACAGGAGAGGTTGTTGGAGAGACCCACAGGAACCTAGGGCATGCACAAGCCCACCCACTTGGGAATCGGCACCAGAGAGGCCCAGTTTGATTGTGGGTAGCAGAGTGAAAGATTGAAATACGGAGGAGAGTGGAGCGGGCGCCATTGCTCCCTCTCCGCCCCTCCACCACATACAGCGTCACAACACAGCAACCAGTGTTACCCCGCCCCAGGGAACACCTAAGGCTCCGCCCCTTAAAGTAACAGACGTGCCAAGACAAAAAAAAAAAAATGGCACAAATGACAGAACACTTCAAAGCTCCAGAAAAAATACAACTAAGCGAGGAAGAGATAGCCAACCTATCGGATGCACAGTTCAAAACACTGGTTATTAAGATGCTCACAGAATTGGTTGAATTTGGTCGAAAACTAGATGAAAAAATGAAGCCTATGCTAAGAGAAACAAAGGAAAATGTACAGGGAACCAATAGTGATGCGAAGGAAACTGGGACTCAAATCAATGGTGTGGACCAGAAGGAAGAAAGAAACATCCAACCAGAAAAGAATGAAGAAACAAGAATTCGGAAAAATGAGGAGAGGCTTAGGAACCTCCAGGACATCTTGAAACGTTCCAACATCCGAATTATAGGGGTGCCAGAAGGAGGAGAGGAAGAACAAAACATTGAAAACTTATTTGAACAAATAATGAAGGAGAACTTCCCTCATCTGGCAAAGGAAATAGACTTCCAGGAAGTCCAGGAAGCTGAGAGAGTTCCAAAGAAGCTGGACCCAAGGAGGAACACACCAAGGCACATCCTAATTACATTACCCAAGATTACACAGAAGGACAGAATCTTAGAAGCAGCAAGAGAAAAGGAGACAGTTACCTACAAAGGTCTTCCCATAAGACTGTCAGCTGATTTCTCCAAAGAGACCTTACAGGCAAGAAGGGACTGGCAAGAAGTATTCCAAGTCATGAAAGGCAAGGACCTCCATCCAAGATTGCTCTATCCAGCAAAACTTTCATTTAGAATGAAAGGGAAGATAAAGTGCTTCCCAGATAAGGTCAAGGTAAAGGAGTTCATCATCACCAAGCCCTTATTATATGAAATGTTAAAGGGACTTATCTAAGAAAAAGAAGGTAAAAAATATGAACAGAAAAAATGACAGCAAACTCACAGTTATTAACGATCACACCTAAAACAAAAACAAGAGCAAACTAGGCAAACAACTAGAACAGGAACAGAACCATAGAGATGGAGATCACATGGAGGGTTGTCAATAGGGGAGTAGGAGGGGGAGAGGGGGGGAAAAGTACAGAGAATAAGTAGCTTAGATGATAGGTGGAAAATAGACAGGGGGAGGGTAAGAATAGTGTAGGAAATGTAGAAGCCAAAGAACTTATAAGTATGACCCATGGACATGAACTATAGGGAGGGAATGTGGGAGGGAGGGGATGGGCAGGATGGAGTGGAGTGAGGGGGTGGAAATGGGACAACTGTAATAGCATAATCAATAAATATATTTTAAAAAAACTATGTGAATATTCCATTTTCATCATACTTTTTAGTGTATTCTTTATTTACTTTGATGATAAAACTGCCCCCGATTTAGCCAGTAGAAACCCCTTCAAGTTGGCTTCTTTGCCTTTTAACATGACCTAGTTATTTTTTTTAAAGTAGAGACAAATGGGGGAATCTGAACATGAATGGGATATTAGATAGATTAGAAGTGAGTTTAAAATCGGAGAAAAATATGTACAAGTTTATGCCAACACACTTGAATATCTAGATAAAATGGACAATTTTTAAGGAAAATATAGTTACTACAAGTGACCGAAACAAGAGTAAACCTCTTACAATACAGGTGGCAAACACAGGGCCCGCAGGCTGAATCAGGCCCTCCACCTTGTTTTATCCGGCCTGGCACCTTGTTTCTACCCGACAGCAGCACCAAGCTCCTTTCCCTAGTTAGTCAGTAGTTACCTTTACACAGTCCTAAAATTACATTCAGCCCTTTGAAGGCAACCACGAGGCTGATGTGCCTGCCGGTGAAAATGAGTTCGACACCCCTGTCCTACAATGAATCATAACTAAATATGAAATTGGGTAGGTTGACAAAGATCTTTTCCCCCAATTGGGCACCAGATCCACAGGATTTACATATAATTTTTTATCATTATCTCAAGGATCAGACATTTTCTATCTCATTATAGCACTTCAGCTACATCATATTTAACTATATATGCATAATTTTCTATATCACTGGGAGCATGACTACATTCCCACTTTCTTTCACAAGGTTGGTAAATGCCTACTAGCAAACCTGACAAAGACAGCACAAAAAAGAGAAAATTACTGTCAGATTAAACCTCTCTAAGAAGACAAATGTAAAAATTTTAAATAAAACATTAGCAAACATAATCCAACATTATATTAGAACACAACTAGGAGGAGAGTGAATTCTAACCTAGTTGATTCCTCTCCAGGAAAAACAAATAGCCCAACATTCGTAATATATTGACATAATTTATTAAAGCAGAAATATTGTATAATTATCTGGTTAAAGTAGAAATATTGCATAAGTATCTCAATTGATGCCAAACTAACATTTGATAATGGAACACCCATCCTTATTTTGAAAAAATAATAAACTAGGGATAGGAGAAATCTTCTTAAACAAGATAGAATGTTTATCAAAAATTACCACCAAACATGCCTAGCAATGAAACACAAGAGCCCTTCTCATTAAAATCAGGAACATCATAAGGGTATCCATTATCGCCGCTATTATACGAATTATCATATAAATTCTAGTGACCACAACAAGATAAGAGGTATTTCTTTCAAAAAAGAAGAGGCAAAATTATCATTATCTATAGAGGATGATATGACAGCATAGAAAATTCAAGGGAAAAACTATTAGAAATAATAAAAAATTCAGTAATTTCAGTAATATATATGTAAACTCAATAGACTTCCTTTCCAAGCACTACTACATTAGAAAATGTGATAAAATAGATGCCATATAAAAGAACACAAAAATAATTCATAATGCATAAATCAGAGTTCAGAAACAGACCCATGCACATATGGGAGTTTAGTACATAATAAAAATGACATTTCAAATAAAATTATATCCATCACCAAATACAAATACATTCAGATATTTATTTAAATGTTTAAAAATTAAAGAAAATCAATGACAGAAAATATAGCATATTTTTATACTCTTAAAGACCTTTCTAAGTATAACAAGAAATGCATAAACCATAAAGTAAGAGACTGAAAGATTTAATGCCACAAAAAATAAAAATATTTATAGAGGAAAAAGAGACCATAAGCAAAGTTAGTAAATGAATTAAAAACTGGGGGCAATATTTGCAAGAGAAGACAAATGGCTAATATTGAGACTTTGAGACCAAATAGAATAAAGAGCTCTTATAAATCAGCAAGAAGAAAACAAAACCCCCAATTAAAAAAAAAAAGTGTAAGGGATACAAACTAGCAATTCACAAAAGTACTGGGAAAACTGGCACAACTGTGATAGAACAATAAAAAATAGCAACGAACATGAATAAATCAGAGGTCGGCAAACTATTGCCTGTCCACCAAATCCGGCGGCTGCCCTTTGCTGCACACATGGAAGCACAGTCACGGCCGTTCAGTTACGCACTGTTTATGGACGCTATACTGCTACAATGAGGCACAACTGGCTAGGTGCAAAGAGACCATGTAGACTGCAAGGCCTAAAATATTTACTATCTGAAAAATAAAAATAAAAATAAAATAAAATAAAATAAAACATAAAAGGAAATAAAATATTTACTATGTGACCCTCTACTGAAAAAGGTGTAGAGGCCTACTACCGGTGGAAGTGTAAATTGGCACAACCATTCTGGAGGGAAATAACAGTAAATAAAACATCTTTAAATGAACACTCCCTTTGATCCAGCAATTTCATGTCTGACACTTTATTCTAAGAAAATAGAAGCCCCAGTATCGGTACAGAATAGTTTATGATGGTAAAAAAAAAAAAAAAAAAGACCAAACCTAAAAACATATAAATGTCCATCAGGATAAATTGATATAGAATTAATAAATACATACTAAAAGAAGTCTCTATTTATAGCTTCATGTAGTCTGAAGTATGCATACCAAATTGTTAGCCATGGCTATTTCTGCCAAGTAGACATAATTCTCTGTTTTTTAAAAACTTTTTAAATGATTATGTATTATCAGAAAATGAAAACAAGAAGATAAAGATATTTCTGGGGAAAGGAGGGTAATTAAAGCTTATATTACAAATTAAGGGGAAATGATCATTAAAAATGATGTTGAAACATTAGCTAAAGCAGATTATAAAGGCTGCCTAAACTTCAAAATTGGCAAGGATAATTACTCTGATTTAAGTTTGCTTTTACTTTGATATACTAATGAACCACCAAGAAAAACAATGCAAAGAATATGCAAAAGATCAAGGATACAAATGGGTCTGCCACCACAGGGCACTGCTAGCCCATAACGTACTTTTGTGTAAAATAGAAAAAGGTACTCAACTCCTCCAAGAAATGCACCTCCAACCAGTGCATGTGAAGCCTGGTCTGGATTTCAGCCCCAACCTGCTCCCTCTACTGGACATCCTGGTATAGGGCACAACCTCCACAATCGGCCTCGCAAGTCTAGCTCCTTGTTCCCTCCCTAGTTACTTCCATAAGCAACCAGTGAATTCAGCCTGAAAGAAGCAGTTAATTTACCAGGTCAAATGAGGGAAAGCCTCATATTCACGGCCTTTTACATTTCTGAGCCTAGATATGTCAGCACTCAATAGTGGATCCCAGCCCTGGCTGGTGTGGCTCAGTGGATTGAGTTCTAGCCTGCTAAGCAAAGGGTCTCTGGTTTGATTCCCCAGTCAGGGCACACATCTGGGTTGTAAGCCAGGTCCCTGGTTGGGGGCACACCAGAGGCAACCACACATTATATCTCTCACATATTGATGTCTCTCTCCCTCTCTCCCCCTCTAAAATAAATAAATAAATAAAATCTAATTTAAAAAAAAAAAAAAGAGTGCAGCCTAGTTACTTGCCACTCAGCACACTGACTGTCCCCAGGGGCCAAGATCTGAGCTTCCCATCACGGTCCACCATTCTACCAGAGACACAAGACACAAACACCTAAACCTGAGACACAAGACATGGCACCTAATGGTGCGGTGATCATATATTCTTGTTACTATGAAACACTCCTTGTATAATTATTAATGGTTTTTCCTCACACTCAAGTTTACATGATAAATTATATCCTCACCCTATTATCTAAGGGAATCCATGCCCAGAAAGTAAAAGAGTAAAAATAATGTCAACAGACAGCTCCTCAGTAAAACAGACCTACGCTTTGCAGGAGAGAAAAAATAAAATCATTACCTGGACAAAATTAAAGTGTGCAGTTAAGAAAATCTAATTATGAATATTAAAAAGACCTTTGGGCCCTGGCCGGTGTGACTCAGTGGGTTACAGTGTCATGCCGTAATCGCAGGGGTCTGAGTTTGACTCTGATCAGGGCACACACCACGGTTGCAGGTCCGATTCCCCATCTGGCCAAGTAGGATCCCCCACCGGGTGCGTATGGGGGGCAACCAATCAATGTTTCTCTCACATCAATGTTTCTCTCTCTCCTTTCTCTCTCTAAAAGCAATTTAAAAAAATGACCTCAGGTGAGGATAAAAAAAATGGAAAAAAAAAAAGACCTTTGAAACTAAAAAATATATATTTAAGTTTAAAAATTCAATAGATAAGTTGAAGGAGAAGCTGATCATTTGTTGTGACAGAAACATTAGAGGTCTCAAGGATAGAGTAGAAGATATCTTTCAAAAACAGTAGAAAAATACAAAAACATAAAAGAGATTTAGAAAACAAATAAATAGAGACTACCTAACCTGTGAATAAAAGAAACTTTGGGAGAAAAAAAAACAGGCCATAAACAAGTAATAGCAAAAAATTTTTCCCTAAATAAAGAAAAATAAAGTGTACAAACTAGAAGGTCTCACTGTTATAAGCAGGATTAATGTTATATTGTCACACACCAAGCCACATAACTGCATTAGCCAAGATGAAAGATAAGGAGAGAATCTTAAAAGCAGGAAAAGGAGACAGTTACCTACAAAGGAGTTCTCATTAGACTATCAGCTGATTTCTGCAAGGTAACCTTGCAGGCAAGAAGGGGCTGGGAAGAAGTATTCCAAGTCATGAAAGGCAAGGACCTACATCCAAGATAACTCTATCCAGCAAAGCTATCATTTAGAATGGAAGGGCAGAAAAAGTGCTTCCCAGATAAGGTCAAGTTCAAGGAGTTCATCATCACCAAGCCGTTACTATATGAAATGTTAAAGGGATTTATCTAACAAAAAGAAGATAAAAAATATGAGCAGTAAAATGACAACAAACTCACAACTATCAACAACTGAATCTAAGAAAAACAAACTTAGCAAACAACCAGAACAGGAACAGAATCACAGAAATGGAGATCACATGGAGTGTTATCAGTGGGAAGGGTGATGGGGGAGAATGGGGGAAAAGGTACAGGGATTAAGAAGCATAATTGGTACTTACAGAATAGACAGGGGGAGGTTAAAAATAGTATAGGAAATGGAGAAGCCAAAGAACTTACATGTATGACCCATGGACATGAACTAAGGGGGGGAGTGCTGGAGGGAAGGGGGGTGCACAGTGGAGGAGGCAAAGGGGAAAAACACTGGGACAACTGTAATATCATGATCAAAAAATAAACCAGAAAAGAAATATAAATCATACAGCAAATCACCTACATCTAAATATAGCTTTATGAATTTTTACATATGTAATACCTATGTAACCAACACCCAGGGGAAAATACAGAATGTTATCATCATCCAAGAGAACTCATCATGGCCCTTTCAGAGTAAAAATCCATCTCTACCCAGAGCTGATCATTAATATGATTTCTATACCCATACATGAAGTTTTGTAAACACTTGAACTTTATATCAATGGAATCACACAGTGCATACTTTTGCTTCTTTGATTCATCATTATGTTTCTGATGCATCCAAATTAATGTATCCGTAGTTCGATTTTTCATTGTTGTGTACATTTCCATTAGTATATTTCCTTTCTACATTCTCCTCTTGATGAATATGTGGCTTGCTCCCAGTTTTTGCTATTATAAATATAGCTTCTATGAACATTCTTGAATATATCTTTTTGCTGGACACATACACTCATTTCTCTTGAGTGTACAGATAGGAGTTAAAGTTCTGGGCTAGGGTGCAAATATATGTTAAGCTCTGGTAGATACTGGCAAACAGTTTGCCAAAATTATAGAAAAAAATGTAATTTATACCAGTAATCTATGAGAGTTCCAGGGGCTCCACATCCTTGGCCCAAATTTGGATTTTCAGTTTTTTATAATCTCAGGCAGAAAAATAGAAGAGGTGGGAACATTCCCACCTCATTTTGTGAGGCCATCATTGTTCTGATACCAAAACCAAAGACATTAAAATAGAACAACTTAGTAATAATCCTCATGGATATATACAATTTTAGCAAATCAAATCTAGCAATTTATAAAAATATCAATATCTTATGCCCCAGGGATGTAAGGTAGATTAACATTTGAAATTCATTCAATGTAACACACTGCATTAAGAGAATAACAAAGAAGCCCTGGCTGCTGTGGTTCAGTGGACTGAGTGCCCCACTGCGAAGTAAAGGGTCGCTAGTTCAATTCCCAGTCAGGGCACATGCCTGGGTTGCAGGCCCAGTCCCCAGTAGAGGGTGCATGAGAGGCAACCACACATCAATGTTTTTCTCCTTCTCTTTCTCCCTTGCTTCCTCTCTCTCTAAAAACAAATAAATAAAAATATTTTAAAAATAAAATAAAACAAATAAATATACCTTAAAAAAAGAGAGAATAACAAAGAAGTATGTGATCAACCCAATGGATATCAAAAAGGCTTTTGATAAAATTCAAACCTCATTCATGATGAAAGAAAAACAACTCTTAAAACTAGGATTAGAAGAAAACTTTTCTAAACTGATAAAATATTTCTACAGAAATTCTACCATCAACATCCTACCTAACAATGAAACACTGAATGCTTTCCCCCTTGAATCAAGGAACTGGCAAGGTTGTCTGTTCTCATCTCTTCCATTCAATATTGTACTGGAGGCTTTAGCCAGGCTATTAGGTAAGAAAATGAAATAAAAGGCACAGAAACTGCAAAGGAAAAAATAAAACTCTCTCTATTTGAGAGGAATATTATTCATCAAACTCAATGGATAATGCAGTTAAAATAGATGAGTTTTATATAAATTATACTTTAACAAACCTGATTCTAGAAAAGTAAACTCACAGAGAAAACGCCAAGGTCAGGACCAGTGAGTTTCATGGTTTTACTGGTCAATTCCGTCAAATATTTAAGGAAGAAATAATATTGTTAAGAGAAATAAAATATTGCTAAGATACACTACATTAAATACACAAGAATAAATGGTGAGATATACCAAATTCAAAACTAGGATGATTCAATAGCATTAAGATATCTATTTTCCTTCAGTATAGTTTGTGTGATCACAATCAAAATCCCAGAAGATCTTTTGGAAGAGACTGACAAGCTCATTGTAAAATTATACTTGGAATTGCAAACAATATAGAATAACCCAAACAGTCTTAAAATAGCAAAACAAAGTGGGAGAATGCACACTATCTGATTTCAATATTTACTTTAAAATCACAATAATCTAGACAGTGTGCTACTGGCACAGGATCTACAAACTTAAAAAAATAGAACAGAATGCAGACCCCAGAAATAAACCCACACATATACAATTTTTTGAAACTTGATAAAGGTACCATGGCAACACAAACAAGAGCAATTAAACACAGTTGCAGTATGACCCAGCCATTCCACAACCAAGTATACACCCAAGAGAATGTAAAACATGTGTCCACAGAAATGTATACAAAAATGTTCACAGCAGCATTATTCATGATAGCTAAAAAGTGGAAACAGCCTGAATGATCACTAACTGATGGATCAATAAAATGTGTGGGATGGCCATACAATGCTGTATTTCTCTGCCATAAAAAGGAATCAAGTACTGACACGTGCTACCATATGCTGAACTTTGTAAACATTATTCTAAATAAAAAAAAGAGAGACTCAAAAGGTAAGATATTGTAGGATTCTTCCACTTATATGAAATGCCCAGAATAGGCAAATTCATAAAGAAAAAAGGAGACTAAGGGTTTCCAGGGATGAGGGGAGGGAGGAATAGGGAGTTACTGCTAGTAAGTACGAGGTTTCTTTGGGGAGTGATTAAAAATGTTCTGGAAGTAGATAGGGGTCATGCTTGTACAACATTATGAATGTACTCAAATCTGCTGAATTGTACACTTTAAAATGGTGAATTTATGGTGTGCGAATTATATTTCAATTTAAAAAACTAGTTTGAGTTGCAGCATAGACCTAGATATAGAAGCTAAATCTACAATGCTTGTAGAAAAAATGAGTATCTATCTTCACAACTTTGAAGTAAAGATTTCTTAACAAGGATACAAAAGGCAGTAAAGCATGAAAGAAAGAAAAAAAGGTAAATTGAAAACGGCTGAAAATTACAAACATTTATTCTTTAAAGTATAGGGTTAAGAAAATAAACTCTTCCAGGGTGGGTGAAAATATTCTCAATACGTACAACTGACCAAAGACTGACAAGAGAACGCCAACCAATCAATATAAAGACAAACAACTCAATTTTTTAAAAAGTGGCAAATGATTTTGAACAGACACTTCCCAAGGAAGACATACAAATAAATAGCCAATAAGTACATGAAAAAGCGTTAAACAGCATTAGTCATCAGGGAAATGCAATGTAAAGTCACAACGAGATAGCACTTCCCAGCCACTAGAATGGCTAAAATTAAAAAGACTGACAGTGTGAAATGCTGACCTGGATGTGGAGCAAATAAAATTATCCTACATTGCAGGTGGGATCATAAAATGATATAAACCACTTTTTAAAAGTTTGGTCATTTCTTATAACATTAAACATACTCCTTGAGGAACTTCTACAGCTAGGTAGTTGCCAAAAAGAAATGTAAACATACATTCATTTTTAAAAAGCTTGTAAAAGTTGTTCATAGCAACTTTATTCATATTAGTCAAATGTCCATCAACAGGTAAATGGATAAATAACCTGTAGTATATTAAATGCGTAGGAATACTACTGAGTAATCAAAGTGAACAAGCTACTTTACATAAAACAACATGGAGGAATCTCACAGACATTAAAACACTAAGCAAAAGAAATCAAGTGATAATGGGAGAAAATATTTCACTGGTAAGAGCATGCATATAGATATTGGAAATAATCTCAGTATGAGAAGTATAGAAACTAGATGAAGAAAACTATAAACATTTTATTAAATAGCATAAAATTCAATCTGTAAACATGGAAAGATACTATTTTCTTGCATGGATAGATTATAAAAATGTAAATTCCCTCAAAAATAATATATAAATATAATGTACTACCTATTAGTACCCCAATAGGTTTGTGTATTTTTTTAAGATTATTTATTTATTTTCAGACAGACGGGAAGGGAGGGAAAAAGAGAGGGAGAGAAACATCAATGTGTGGTTGCTTCTCATGCACCCTCTACTGGGGACCTAGACCACAACCCAGGCATGTGCCCTGACTGGGAATCGAACTGGTAACCCTTTGGTTTGCAGGCCGGAACTCAATCCACTGAGCCACACCAGCCAGGACAAGTTTGACCTTCATTTTAAATGTACATTTATACAATAGTATTTTAATTTTTCCTATGACACTTCCTGTAACTTGTGAGGTAATACAATAAACCAAAAGTACCATCATTATTTCTGTTATTCAAAATACTTGTTTATATATTCTATCACAGCATATTCAATTAAAAGGAAAACTAATATAAAAACTGGCTTTCTCAGAGGTAAAACTATCATTATTTCCAGATCACAAAATAAAGAGAATCCTAAAGATTTCACCAATGAAACTACTAGAACTGAAAAATGAATTCAGTAAAATAGCAGGATCCAAAATAAAGAGCTGGAAATCAGGTGCATTTTTATGCACCAATAATGAGCTATCAGAAAGGGAAACTAAGAATACAATTCCATTTCCAATTACATCAAAAACAATAAAATACCTAGGAATAAATTTAACCAAGTACATAGAAGTCCTATACTCAGAAAATTATAAGTTACTGAAAAAAGAAATTGAAGAAGACACAAATAAATGGATGCATATGGCATGCTCATGGATTGGAAGAATTAACATCATTAAAATGTCCATACAACCCAAAGCAATCTCTAGATTCAATGCAATTCCTATCAACATACCAATGACACATTTCACAGAACTAAAACAAAATCATCCAAAATTTTATATGAAACCACAAAAGACCCCAAGTAGCCACAGCAATCTTGGAAAAAAAAAACAAAGTCAACGGTATCACACTCCCTGCTACTAAGGCTATCGTAATCAAAACAGCAGAGTACTGGCATATAAAAACAGACACAGATCAATGGAACAGAATAGAGAGCCCAGAAATAAACCCATGCCTATATGGTCAGTTAGAAAAATACAGCATGATTTGACTTTGCATGTAGAAATACAATGCAATATACAGATCAATTTACAGGAACTACTATAAAGGACACATGGACAAAAATCAAGGGGGGGGGTGGGGGAGGGAGGGGGGTTTGGCTGGGGTGGGTTGGAGGGATGGGGAGAAAAGGCACACAACTGTAATTGAATAACAATAAAAAATTAAAATTTAAAAAATATATATACAGATCATTTATCATAAAACTGTACACTTGAAACCTATGTAATCTTATTAACCAAGGTCATCCCAAAAAACTTAATTAAAAAATTAAAATAAAATAATAAAAATAAATGTAGAAATAAAAAAATTCCTCATTAATAATTGCTTCATCCAAAACCTCATATAAAATAGGGTTCTTTTCTGTTGAATATAATGATCTTTAAATATACTTTATTTCTAACCCTGTGGCTACTTATTTTGCAATGTTGCAGCAGTTTGCAAAACAAGAGATTATAACCTCTTGAAAGAATTCTCATAACCCCTTTATATATGCATTACTGCAATCCCCATACATACACTTTTATTTTGTAATAACTTACTAAGTCTAATGCCTGAGTTTGAGTAGTTCTTGTCCCCAGACTCGGGCAGGAGAGTTCATATTTGTATAAATTCCGTAGGGACAGGCTCCGGGGCCAGAGTCAAGGCCATCTCACCTTGTGAGCCCCACCGTTTCCTTGTTGTGGAGTCTCTGTTCTTCCCCGCAGCTCCAGATCCTGCTACCAGTGTTGTTGCTTCTGCTGACACTTCCAGCCACCACTAACAGCCCCCATTAGGACACGGCTCACAGCCTGACTACCTTGGGGTGCCATGAGCCCCACGCTGCCCAGAAAAACCTATTTGTGCTCACATTACCTTCCATGCTCATGAATCTGGGCCTATGAGTGCATATGCCACCTGTACATGCTTCATTGTCTTATCGATCTTTACTTATAAGACAGCGATCAGAGATATAATTATTTAAGAAGACAACAGCAAAGCATTAAGACAAGTATGGAACCCTTCTGGGAGTGGGGATCCTATGTGACTGCACAAGTTGCACCCCGAAGCAGCTGGCCTTGGTGCCAGTTAAGCCTACTTGTGTCTAATCAATGCATGCACACACAGGGTCCGGCAGGAGTAAGGCCTGCTTGACTGTGGTTGGTAGGGTAATAATATGGGTGTAATCATTTATAGTTGTAATTTGAACACGGCGCCTAAAATGTCATGTGGTGCACTTGAGTGTGATAATGTTATGTTATGGAATGACATGCTTATGATTTTGTAATAAAAGATTTTGTAATAAAAAAGGGGCGTTACCCGTCCTAGACCCTGTATATCAGGTATACGACATCCATCTGGTGCTCACTCATGGTATTATTCCCAGCCGCTCCTAAATGGGCTCAACGCCAAGGAAAAACTTGGGAGTAGAAACAAGGGACTGTTTCTACTAACTAAACAGCCACTAAGATCGCTGGATGCCTTCATATGTTCATATCCATTATCTCGCAAGTGCGCCACAACCCACTGAGTTGACAGAAAGGATTATTGGCTCCAATTAATTAATCCCCACAACAATCCACAGCGGTCTGAAAGTATTTTTACCCCTGTCTGACATAGAAAGTCAGGGGTGAAATGACTTTTCTATCTGTCTCACCAGGCTGTTGGAAAGATTGAAGTGAAAAGCAATTATGGAAACAGCGAAGTAAAAGCACATATATGGAACTAGCATTATCCTTTCTTGGGAATGCCGCATGGTAAGAACAGGGGAATTCGATTCAAGTTTACCTCTAACTAATCAAGATCTCACCTTTGAAGGGCTAAATCTTTTCCGCTAGGTCACCTGGCCAGAGAACGTAACATCAGTATACCTTAATCCAACCTTGTTTCCACGGTCTGAGTCCGTTCAGTAAGTGCAGCTTGCTCGTCCTGGAAAAGTATAATTACACAACCAGCTAAGAAAAATCTCAAGTAAATTAGAAAATGACTCAGAGAGATAGGAAAGAAAAAGATACTCTCATATTTGCAAATTAAATAACATTACTATAAAATTAGGTTAAAAGGTAAACCACAATTGAAATGATCAAATTCGTAGAGCTCAAGGGCAATTAAAACACCACATGTCAAAAAGCTGTGGGGCACAGAGTGACATTTAAGGCTTTAAATACATGTAGCAGGAAACAACATTTTTAAATGAGTTAAGCATTTATATCAAGCACATCTAAAGAAAAATAGGAGGAAGTAGACAATACAGGTAAAGGAAAAAAAATCAATGAAATACAGAAACTAGAAAATTGAAGATTAAAAATCAGAAAGCTGGTTCTTTTGAAGAAATGGTAAGATGGGCCTCAGGCAAGAAGATTTTTTAAGGGGAAGAGAGAGAGACAGAGCTATGCGCATGCATGCACACATGATGTCAATGACCAAAAAAACCCAACAACAAAGAAACCTCTAATGAAAGACCTACATACTTCAAAAAAGACTTAGAAAATGATCTGACTAAATGCAAAACCATTCTAAGGTCTTGAAGAGGAAAACCTATATTATAAAAGGTCAATTCACTCCCAAGTGATATATAATCTCAATGAAATTCCAATCAAAATTCTAGTAGCATTATTTGAGGACCTTGAAAAACTCACTCTAAAATTTATACGGGAAAACAAAGGGAGATCCAGGATGGTGGCACAGTAGGCGGAAGTTATACTCATCATCCCCTGGGACCAAACTGGAATTATAACTAAATTACAGAACAACCTGAATAACCAACTGAAGACTACCTGAACACAAGCCTTATAACCAAGGACTTACAGAAGAAGCCATGTTGAGACTAATAGGAAGAGGGGAGATGTGAAAAGGTCTGGCCCTGTTCCCAGAGGTGGCAGCTGAGAATCTGGACGGATATCTCACCTGCAAAGGTTCCCCTGAGGAGTGAGGGGTCTCAACCACAAGCCAGGCTCAACCACAGCCCAGTGCACCAGAGCCAGGAAAAGGCACTCACATAACATCTGGCTGTGAAAATCAGTGGGGATTCTGTCCCCAGGGACAGGCAGGAGTCTGCCAGAGATACGGGCACCCTCTTAAAAGGCCATGGCACAAAAATCTCCTTCACAGCCATTCACTCTGGGCTCCTGAAAAGGGAAAGTGGAGTGAATAAGGGTCCTGTGAAAATAGACTGGGGTTTGTGGGCCCGGGGAGAGAACTGAGGGAACAGTCACTAGTGTCCCTAGCTGAGTCCCTCTCCCACACTGCAGACGCCATCTTTCTTGGATGGACCATTCCCCTCCATATGGCATCTGCCCGGGAGAATGCAATAGCCACAACCTCCAGACTCCCTGTCACACCACACTGCAGAGCTCACACCCTGCCTCAGAGTCAGCTGCCTGGGCTTGGGGTGGACTGATCTGGGAAGACTCAGAGTGTTTCAGTAACTCAGTTGTATGGCTCTGGGGCTGGGACAATTTGCACGCACGCACGCACACACACACACACACACACACACACACACACACCTTCCCGTAAGCCTGACTGGTGCTGCCCCCATGAGCAATCCACCAACCCCACACTCTGGACTCCTGGCAGCCCTGCCCTCCTGAGCGGGAGAACTTGAGGAGATCTGGCAAGGACTGTAAACAGACTGAGTTGTGCGCTTCTAAGTTGAGGGCCATTTTTCCCTCTCATGCCAGACTCGTGAAGAGCCCTCCATTCACATGGTAAAATATTGGCCTCTTTGGGCCTGATAAACTCTGCTGTCCTCACTTTGATGACTCCTTGAGACCCTACACTGCAATAAATGTCTACCAGCACCCCAGAGGGTGGCAGCTATATTTGGTGTACCATGGGACTTCTGCTGAGTGGCTTCAGACTCAGCACTGGCACCAAATTTGAACTTAAATCAATCTGGCGACTCACTGAGAACCTACCTCATGCAACTTGAATACTTCCAGAGGCTCTTTCAGTAACTGAAGTTAATAGGCAGTCAGCAGGCAGAGGCAAATTTGGGGATGCCTTGAGCCTTTTGCTGATCAGGCCCCTGGGCTCAGTAGTGACGGAAGCCAAACTTGGTCAGCGGCTTGGTCCTTGTCACATACATCTGGGCCCAGCAGAGGCAGCCACAAACTGTGGATCACTTTGTAGCTCAAAGCAGGTTGCCCAGGACCAGTCACAGGCAGCATCTGACATTGACCTGTGCTACAGTCCCTCACTAGAGGCCCAGAACCAACATAGTCAAGGGCATGTTTCATTAACCTCAGAGGAGGATGCAATTAATTCCACAAGTGCCACATCTGAAGGGAGATCTCAGGGCAGCTACTAGACACTGCTGAGCCGAATTCCGTTTTGTATGGTCAGCACACGCACAGCACCTTGTACACTGGGGTTGGGGTCGATCCTCACAGTCATCCAGCCTGAGGGTCAGTCGCAATCACAGATGGGTCAACGGCAATCAAGAATTAAATACAAAAAGAGTGGTCACATAATTCACACAAGGGACATTCCTGGAGCACCCAGCTTAGGTGGCCAACAAGACTGCTCCACTGGGTCCCCCAGGACATATACCACATAGGACCACCCCACCGAGGCTGGGAAATATAGCAGGTCTGATTAATAAATAGAAACAAACACAAAGAGGCAGCCAAAATGGGGAGACAAAGGAACAGGCCCCGAACAAAAGAACAGCAGAAATCTTCAGAAAAAGAAGTAAATGAAATGGAGCCAAGCAATCTCCCAGATATAGAGGTTAAAACAACGGTTATAAGGATGCTCAAAGGACTTAGGGGAACAATGGATGGACCTGGTGAGAACTCAAACAGAGAGATACTAAGCATAAAAAGAGACATAGAAACTATATTAAAAAACAGTCACAAATGAAGAATACACTCGAAGGAATAAAACATGAGGTTACATGAAGCAGAGGATCAAACAAGTAATTTGGAAGACAAGGTAGCAGAAAATACCCAATCAAAGCGGCAATAATAAAGATGAATTTTAAAAAATGAGGACAGTTTAGGAAACCTTTAAAACAACATGAAGTGTTAACAACATCCAAGTCAATTTAATCTAATCAAGTCTCTATATCTAACTACCTAATTACAGGAAATATGGAATATAGAGGAAACAGACAACACCAATAGATGTAATCAGCCAAATCTAGTGCGTCGGAAATTCTAAAGAACAAATAAAATGATTTATTCAGCAAATAAATGGTATAAAAATGGAGTGTGACGGGTGCTGTTATGAGAGGGGGGGAGAGAAACTTAAAATATATGCCAACCGACTGCAATGTGTAGTTGTGCTTGATTGGAACCTAATTCTAACAAAGCAAATCTGAGAGCAAACTGAAACATGTTTACACAAGCAGGGAAATTTGAACATGGAGTGTAAGATATTGTGAAAGAAATATTCTTTTTTCTATTATATGTGAAGTGATATTGTGACTCTGTTTTTTTTTTTTTTAAGTGTCCCTACTCTTATCCAGTGGTCACTCAGGACAGGTCACCATCTTGCCCTGGCAGGGTTGACTTGTTAAAGGAATGAGTTGGGCCACTCCTAGGCAAAGATTTTCTTTGGCTGCTTAATTCATTAGGTAATAGTTCGTTGAGCAACCTTTTACTGGATGTTATCAGGCCGTCACTGGTACCGACTGATTAATCTTAGCATCCCCCAAAATGGGACAGCTAAACATAATGTGCCTCCAGATTTGACGGAACAGGACCTAACAGAATATTTGGCACAGAATAGGTGCTTGATAAAATTTGTTAAAAGCAGGCTGCCATCGTGGCCTTGGCCTCACTCCTGTACTCCACCAGCTCTCTGCGGCTACAGCGCTTCCCTCAGGACCGTAGCTGTATTAGCTCAGGCTTGGAACCACGTTTGCTCTACTTTATAACACTGTTGTTATTTCTGCTGCCATTCCCACTGTCCCATTGCTAAAACTCTTACAGACTCTGATTCTGCTCCTATGACCCTGATTACCGCTTTCTTTGCTCCAGGTGGAAGCAGAAGTTTTCCTTTGCAGCATGGCAGCTCTCTCATTCGACTTTGGAGATTTAGCCTAGAATTAGTCATACCTCTCTGATACCTCTGCAGACAGACATATACTAAGTTCCTCTATAGATCAAGGAAGAACTGATGCCACTAGTCAAGCTAGGAGTGTCTCTCTCCTTGTGTTCCCCTATGGACTATGACATTTCTCTAGGTTAACTCTATACTAGGGCACCAAATGGCTCTTGGGCCCCTTCAATTGTGTCTCACCTCAGTCTGACTTCCTGAGGAACGCCCTTCATCCCTGGCCCTGTCTTTGTGCATAGGGAAAGGAGTGGACGTTGTTAATTTTAGTGTCATTGAAGCCCAAATAGTAATGCCAAAAACCATCTTATTGCTTCCCCTGGGGGGCTTAGGAAGCTTCATTAAAAAAGAACCCTTGGGCCCTGGCTGGTATGGCTCAGTGGATTGAGTGCTGGCCTGAAAATTGAAAGGTCGCCAGTTCGATTCCCAGTCAGGGCACATGCCTGGGTTGCGGGCCAGGTTCCCCAGTTGGAGGCATATGAGAGGCAACAATGTATCTCTCACACATCAATGTTTCCCTCCCTCTTTTTCCCTCCCTTCTCCTCTCTCTAAAAAAGTAAATAACTAAAATATTTTTGTAAAAAGTACCCTAGGGAACTGCCTCCATATCACAGAATTCCAGAGCTCTGCATGCAGATAGGACCATCCAGGACACTCGCTACTCATAGAGAAATGAAAAGCCATCTTTCTCTGGAACAAAAATGAAACACGACAGGAGGAGGCAGCAAGCACAGGCAGCGTTAAGAATAAAAGGAAAAAGCTGAGCAAGCAAATTAAGGCCTCTTCTCTGAAAAGGAAAGGCAGGCAGAGGTACTATAAGAGCTTCTGATGCTAAAGTAGCGATTAACAACCAAAATGGAGCCTGAACAAGAGCTGGACACAGCAGTGTGAGATTTCAGCCTCCAATACAAAGTTGAGGGTGAGTGAAGGACATATTTTCCTTAATCACGGTAAGGAATATCAGTTCAATAAGGCAAGCGTTGTAAACAGTCATAGTTCAGCCATGTAATTAATTTATTTCGGTAAATAGGTGAGAGATAAAGAGATAATAGAAATATATGTATGTACATGTCTGTTGTCTATCTTTCCATTCAATACGCATGCATAGTATTAAATCTTGTTGAAATCGTATTTGTGTTATTGCTTTTGAGAGTTCACTGTTGACTTTCCAGAAAAGGCTCGGACTAAATCATGTGCTTGGTTTCTTCTCCTTAGTCATTACTTAGGAGAAACCCACAGTCCCTAAACAAAAAGCATCGCTGTCACCTGGTTCTAGATACCAAGACTGCAGCTATGTTGCCCAGAAAACAAACCAAAATGATATGAAGGCAAATGGCACCAGGACTGCCGGTCAGTGAAGAGTAAAGTGATCCACATCCATTCTGTCCTCTCCAAATGATTTGACAAAGTCGGATTACCTCCCCAAGGTAAGTTATTATGCCTGCTCCCATCCCACACACCCCAAAACTGAGAAAGTGTCCATTTGGAATCTATTCGCATAACGAGTATAGTTTGGTCTATTTTTTTAAGCATTGAGCAAGCACCTGATAGCACTTAACTGCATTCCAACCCCTACAATTAACACGTTATAAATAGATATTAACTCATTGAATTTCACTAGGAACATTTTTGTATGTCCATGCAGGAAGCATGCAGCCACCGCTCCTCACAAACTTCCACACCGGCCTCCTTACTCTCAGCTTGTATGTATGTGTTCCAGGGAGGCCGTGTATATACGTTGCCATTGAATCAGACCCCCCCATATTTGTAATAAACACTTGGCAGATAGAAAGAAACCTTTTCAAAGGCTATTTATTTAAGCTCCCAACATCCTTGGGGTACTGTGTTGGGCACTATAATTACAGGAAACATTTTCGCCTCTGCTTCTTTTCTGACGGGCCGGCTGGGAGGCCCAGGGAGTGGGCCATGGTAACCACTCTTCATTTTCCTGGGCCATTGTGACCTTAATGAGATCCATTCTGATTGCAATTAGAATACTACGCAGCAGGTGAAGCCATATGGAGCATGGTCATCTTGAACCAGGAGCTGAAAAGGGGCTTTTGTCTAGCCAGCTCCACACTTGTATTTTCTAAAATCAAGTCCCACCTGGTCCTGCCACAGCCCAGTAAGAAACGGGAATTGTCTGAAGGCTAAAGCTTCAATCCATGGCCACATTTACAAATAGCACAAATAATTGCTGAGTGCCTACTGTATGCCAGGTGCTGTGCTAGGCTTTTTCTCATGTCATCTTTTTTTTTTTTTTAAGATTATTTATTTTATTTATTTTTAGAGAGAGGGAAGGAAAAGAGAAAGAGAGGGAGGGAAACATTGATGTGTGGCTGCCTCTCACACACCCCACACCGGGGACCTGGCCTGCAACCCAGGCATGTGCCCTGCCTGGGAATCGAACCGGCGGCCCTTTGGTTTGCAGGCACCTGCTCAATCCACTGAGCTACATGAGCCAGGGCTCATGTCATCTTATTAACCTCTCAGCAAGCCAGCTATCATAAGCAACATTCTCCTGAAAGTAAAACCCAGAGAGGTCATCAGGCTTGCCGTGAGCTGCACAGCTTTAACAGGGCAGAAGCAGAGTGAATTGCAGCACCAAACCTTCTCACTCTATGGCTTAAATGTTTTCCATTCCAAGGGGAAATTGTCATTGAAATCTTAACCTTTCTGGGTTTTTTTTTTTTCATTGTTTGACTTGAATACACAGATTTTTCATAAAGATCCCTTTTCCAGGAGTTCCCTAAGCTCTCTTTGCACCCTATTATGTGATAACTGACTGGGGGAAGCCGCTGACTAGATGGAAGTCACCACAGCCCACCTGTCCATGGCATCCTCCATTCAGAGAAGCGGACGGGGGGTGGAGAGGGGACACAACAGTAAATAGGTTGGAAATCAGACCCCAGAATCACAGTATCTTTGTGAGTCTTTTTTTTTAATCCTCACCCAAGGACATGCTTATTGATTTTAGAGAGAGTGGAAGGGGAGGAGGGAGAGAGGGAGAGAAACATCCATGTGAGAAACATCAATCGGCTGCCTCTCATACGTGCCCCAACTGGAGCCGGACCCACAGCGCAGGCAAGTGCCCTGACTGGGAATTGAACCCACCACCTTCTGGTTTACAGAATGACGCTCCAACCAACTGAGCCACTCTGGCCAGGGCCATATTATTCTGAGTCTCATACTGCTCACCAGGACTACTGCCCTGATACAGGCTGGATAAACTGAGGTATGGAAATCTCTTTCATTGCACATAATAATGTTTTTATTGGAACCACAGTACCTCTTCCCTCCCCCTTCCTCTTTGCCCTGCACTCCCCACATCTCTCCCCACCATAGCTAACCCAGCCAACAGGATAAAGGAAACTTAGGAGTCCGTAGTTCAGGGTCACATTGGTCTATTAAAGCTTAACAAAGAGTAAGGCTTTATGCAGAAGAAAACAGGTTTACCTTGAATTTGTGAGTTGAGAGGCTTTTGAAGGAGCCAGAAAAAAAAACCCTTTAATATTAGGCAAACCTATTTTTCCATAGACTGCAATAAAACAGTATTTAATTCTAGGTGGCCACGTGGCCTACCATACTAACCCTGAGAAGAATGTGCACTGTGCAAAGAAAAGAGCTTAGGTTCTAATTAGAGAATGTAATTACTGGGTATAAACACCAATAAATGACGGAATTGTGTATTTGTATGTAAATATGTAAAATGATTAATAGGACGCTGAATTATGTTCTAAAACAAGAACAAATGACTCGTCTCAAAACCTGTGTGAATTCCTATCATCAAAGGAGTTCATTCACACCTCCCTTGTGCCTCCAAAAAGCATGTAACAACTTGCCTAGTTTCCTGCCCCAGCATTCCCCTGCCCAAACCCCTGTCCCCACATGCAGGCTCACCCCTGCTCGAAGCTCAGGACCGGTGTCACAGCCCCTTGTCATAGTGACCTTAGGGCACCCTATTTGATATTTGGGGGAGCAGGCATCAGGTCAGCTTTTGCTGACCTTGTGCCCCTATGCCAGGAACTGGCCTTCCATCTTACTGCCAACGCTAGACGCTAAATCTCTGCCAGCCATCTGTACCTGGATCTCTATTCTGAAACTCTGGCCCTTAGTCTGTATCTTCACCTGCTCAGCACTTCAGTCTAGAACCTGGGAAAACAACGTAGAGCCCCAACGGTCTCCTCCTGCAGAGAGAGATGCCTTCCCTCAAACCCCAAACCAGAGCCTGGGCCCTCTCTTTACGTTGGCAGCCTGTCTTCCTGAAGCTCACACAATGCTTCTCTGATGTCGTGTCCGCCTAACTCATGGCAACCCCTCCCCCGCACTTCGCCGCCTCATTCACACCAGGTAAGCACCCTCGGTTCAAAGCCATCAAATTCTTCTGAGCCTGGACTGGACCCTTGCCTCTCCTAAATCTGAACTTCTAGTAGAATTGCTTAGCAGTGTCACTGCCTTGCCCAGTCACCTGGCTGTGGGCACAGAGGCAAAAGCTCCAGCCCCGTGGACTCAAAAATTGGGGGAGAATAAACTGTGCTTTTTCCAGCATCTGGCTGAACCACTGCAACAAAATGCCTTCTGGGGACAAAAGAATGCTTTGGAGAGGGTACAATATTCCACGGGCCAATGGCTTTAATTTAATAGGCCTTCCTCTCTGTGTTTGGGAACTTTGGAGGCCAGAGAAGGCGACAAAGGCCACAGTGCAAGGAAACAGCCTGCCCAGCTGTCATTGCCCTTCCCACCAGGAAAAGAAAACAAAGCCACTCAAACATGCTTGACTTTTCCCCCCCTCTTAACACTTCTCTTCCTCTACAAAAATAAGATCATTATTACAACATAAAATTCCTAAAAGCAGGGGAAAAATACCTATTGCCTAATACCCAAAGCCAAGAACAATCTTTTTCTATCCTTTTGCTGTCTTCAGCAGCTGCAACCTGTTTGGGAGTGAGTAAATTTGGAGCATCTTAATGCCCAATGAACAACGGACTGCTTTGCCTTGTCAACTCTTGTAGGAGCACTGTCCTTCCCAAAGGATGCAGCAAACTGAGTCAAGAGGAGCGAGTTTAACAGCTACCCTTGCCCCTGACCCTATCCCAGCCCTAGATTCCCCATCACCAGAGACAATGAGCAAGAGCATAGGCACACGTCCAAAACACTAGCCTTTGCTGCGTGCTTACTGATCTTCCACTTTCAAGAAGCTCACAGATTAATTCAAGAAAAGTAGTGGCAACTGAACATCGTTGAATATTGTGAAGTAAAAACACCGGTGGAACCAGGCTCAAATCTCACCTCCATCTCTATAGTAAGAGACAGAACCCTGAACCTTTCTTTGTCTTCTGGGCTAGAGATTCTTCATTTGCAAGATGGGGGGTTTCCAATTCTTTCTAAGGAAAGCCCCAGTTCCGTTTTGCCGTGTAAAATGCACACTCGCGTCTTTGTGCACATTATACACGGGATTCTTATACCCATGGTACGCACTCATGATACCCATGCATAATGCACATCCTTATTTTCTCTCAAAAATTTGGCCAAAAACAGTGTGCATTATACATGGCAAAATATGATATTTGAATTCCAAAGGCCCCACAAGAATTGGCCTTGAAGTTTTGTTGCGGGTTGAAAGGAGGGGTCAGGAATGACAACTGAAAATCAAGGTCGGAGTTTTGAGGTGTAAAGTGCCAGGCACCCAACTTTGTGCAGCATGTCATTCCCCACGCTGATGGGACAAAGCCTTCACCCTCCTAGCACTAGGAACCCAGTGGCCCAGTCTCTGAATGATGTCAGAAAGCATAGGACATCTGAAGAGCGTATTGAATTCCATCCTTGAGAGACCACTGACACCTTTCAAAAGTGATGAGAGACCATGGACACACAATAACAGCTAACATTTGTTCAGCACTTACCATGTTCTAGGAACTGAGCTATAAAACAACATCTCAAGAAACAGTAAGAACCTAGACTTCTGGTCAAGATAGAGGCGTAGGTAAATGTGGCTCCCTTCCTCGCACAACCACAGCAAAGTTACAAGTAAAACGGAAAATAACCATCACTCAGAACCATTAGAAAATAGAGCTGTATGGAAGTCAGACAACTAAGGAATTAAAGAAACCACATTCATCCAGACAGGTAGGAGGGATGGGGGCGTAGAGATGCACAGACATGGAACCAGCTGGTCCCCAACCCACAGTGGTGGATATAAAACAAAGGGATATCTTGGGAGCGAGGGATCCCACCCCCACACCAGACCAACCAGCCCAGGGTTCTAGTGCCAGGAAGATAAGCCCTCATAATTTCTGGCTGCAAAAAACAGTGGGGGTTGGGATGCTGGAAGGAACTGTGGGATTTTCAGGCCTCACCTCTAAAAGGGCCTCGCACCACACAGGAACTTACTCAGACTCACTCCCTCTGGGCTCCAGCACCGGGACAGCAACTTGAAAGGCACCAGTGGCACACAGGGAGGAACTGAAGTGTCTGGCATCAGGGCGAGAGCTGGGGGACAGCTTCCTCCCAGGCCGACTTGCTGACAGCAGCCATTGTACCTTTTCTCCCCCACAGTGCTGCCGAAGGCACCTTATCTGAGTCCCCATCAACCTGGCTCGCAGATGATCCCTGCCCTGATGATTACCTAAGGGTGTGCCCCATCCAATTTAGGGATCCACCCCAGCTGGTAACAGAGGCTTTTCCATATGAAGGGCTGAGCTAGGCACAGGCTTCACACCTTCCCAAATCCTCTCAAACAAGCAACAGCTGAGCCCAGCCCCACCCCCATACCTCTCCCTGAGTGGCCCCAAGCCCAGCACTAGCAGCAGCCATCTGCAGACTGCTTTACAGCTTACGCCAAGGGGTGGGGGGGGAGGGGGGTGTCCCCAGACAGAACACAGGTGGAGGCTGAATATGGCCTGCACCACCCAGGAAACCCCAGAGCCTGCGCACCCAGCAGACAGTTACAAACCACACTGGAGCAGCACCGAACCACCTCCACAAGCCACAGAAGGAGGTGGTTGCTGGTCAGAAGTCACTGCCAGTCCTACCAGCTGTCGAGACTGGGTGAATCCCTCCCACTAGCCCGCTGACGGCAACCAAAGCTCAACTACAAGAGGAGAGTGTACCCAGCCCACACAGAGGGCACACCTCGACTACCCAGCTTGGGTGATAGAGGAGGCTGTGCCACTGGACCCTAAAGGACACCTACTGCATTAGGCCACACTACCAAGACACAGAGTCAAAGCAGCTCTACCTAATACATAGACACAAACACAGGGAGGCTGCCAAATGAGAAGACAAAGAAACATGGCCCAAATGAAAGAACAGATCAAAACTCCAGAAAAAGAGCTGAACGAAATGGAGATAAGCAATCTATCAGATGCAGGGTTCAAAACACTGGTTGTAAGGATGCTCAAGGAATTTAGTGAGGACCTCAGCAGCATAAAAAAGATCCAGTCAGAAATGAAGGATGCACTAGTTGAAATAAAGAACAATTCATAGGGAAACAGCAGCAGAGGGGATGAAGGCAAGGATCAATTCAATGATTTGGAACATAAGGAAGCAAAACACAACCAATCAGAACAAGAAGAAGAAAGAATACAGAAAAATGAGGGTAGTATAAGCAGCCTCTGGGATAAATTCAAACGTTCCAACATTCACAACGTGGGGGTGCCAGGAGAAGAAAAAGAGCCAGAAATTGGAAACATATTTGAAAAAATAATGAAAGAAAACTTCCCTAATTTGGTGAAGGAAATAGACATATAAATCTAGGAAGCACAGACAATCCCAAACAAGATGGATATAAAGAGGCCCACACCAAGACACATCATAATTAAAGTGCCAAAGGTTAAAGAAAAAGAGAGAATCTTAAAAACATCAAAAGAAAAGCAGAGAGTTACCCACAAAGGGGTTCCCATAGACTGTCAGCTGATTTCTCAAGAGAAACTCTGCAGCTAGAAGGCACTGGCAAGAAGTAGTCAAAGGGCATAAAAGCAGGGACCCACAGCCTAGGTGACTCCATCCAGCAAAGCTGTCATTTGCAATGGAAGGGCAGATAAAGTGCTTCCCAGACAAGGTAAAGTTAAAGGAGTTCATCATCATCAAACCATTATTACATGAAATGTTAAAGGGACTTATTTATATAAGAAAAATAAGATCAAAAATAAAAATATTAAAATGGCAATAAATATATAACTATCAACAATTAAATCTGAAAAACAAACTAAGCAAACAAGCAGAACAGAGACAGAATCAGCCCTGGCTGGTGTGGTTCAGTGGATCGAGCACTGACCTGTTAACCAAAAGGTTGCCGATTCGATTCCCAGTCAGGGCACGTGCCTGGGTTGCGGGCCACGTCTCTGGTTGGAGGTGTGAGAGAAGCAACTGGTCAGTGTTTCTTTCCCTTTCTTTCTCCTTCCCTTCCTTTCTCCCTAAAAAATAAATAAATAACATGTTTTTTTTTTAAAAAAAGAAACAGAATCATAGATATGGAGAACATTGGGATGGTGAACAGTGGGGAGGGGTGAAAAAGGTGAAGGGGTTAAGAAGTACGAATTGGTAGCTACAGAATAGGTAGGGGCGTGTTAAGAGCAAGTATAGGAAATAGAGTTGCCAAAGAACTCATATGCATGACCCGTGGACATGAACAAAGGAGGGGGGAATGTCAGAGGGAGTGGGGGGTGCTGAGTGGAGAGGGGCAAGGGGAGAAAATGTGGGACAACTGTAATAACATAATCAATTTTAAAAAACCTCCCACCTGTACTGAGAGACCTGCAAAATGCAACTTATTGCTCCCCTCATAGAAGGAAAAAAACAACCTAAAAGTTGAACAGGAAAACAGTTAAAGTGATGGAATATAATTCAACATTTAAAAAAGCTTCCAAGTAACAGCTAATTTAAATAGGAACATTTGTACATTTTAATGTTAAGTGAAAAAAACAGGATTCAGCAATATACAAATGGTGTAATCCCAATTAGTTTTAAAAGCAACACATGGCTCTGGCTGGTGTGGCTCTGTAGACTAAGTGCTGGCCTGTGAACCAAAGGGTCGCCAGTTCGATTCCCAGTCAGGGCATGTGCCTGGGTTGTGGGCCAGGTCCCCAGTGCCGGGGGGGTGGGCGGGTGAGAGGCAACCACACATTGATGTGTCTCTCCCTCTCTTTCTCCTTCCCTTCCCCTCTGTCTAAAAATACATAAATAAAATCTTTAAAAAATATAAAAACAAAAGCAACACATGGACAGAGAAAAGACCTGAAAATGATATACCAATAATGTTAAGAGGAGGCAGGACCAACCACATAATTAGCAGGACTCAATGCAAAATGAAAATGTGCAGTGCTTTGTTCAAAATGATTAAGAATTATTAAAAATTATTAAGAATGTCAAGATAGCAACAGTAGAGCATTAAAACACGTGTGTGCGCGGCGGTTCTTTCTGAGGCCTGAGCAACTGCATGGGTTGCACGCTCAGGAAGCTGGCCGTGGTGCCAGTTAGTTTTTTCTAGGTGTTAATATTGTCAGCAGTTGTTTTCCTTTTTGAATTTGCCTGTATTCTGCAAGTTTTCCTAAACAAACATATATTACTTTTATCTTTAGAAAATATAAGTGATCTTTAGTGAAGCAGCAAAAGTTAACAGATACCTATCTCTGTGAAGTAGCATGATTTGGAACACCAGCCACACTCTGTCACGGACAGGTGGGGATTGAATCTAGGACGCAAGGAGAAGTGGAAATCTCGAGAGAGGGGCACAATCAGAAGCTACAACAAGAAGACAGGGAGAGGAAAGGGGAGCCTTGCACCTGGGACTGAGGAGATAAGGACTTGGCTGGCTGCAGAAAAGGTTCCAGCCCCAGTCTAGGCAGCAGGCAATGATCAGCCTCACAAAGAGGAAGTCCTCACTTAACTTTGTCAATAGGTTTTGTGACTTTAGGCGAAATGACATAATGAAACCAATTTTACCACAGGCTAATTGATATAAACGAGACTTAAGTTCGTATGTCATCTCATCAATACTAAATTGAAATGACATTGAACCAAATGACATTATTCAGGGGCCTGCTGTGCAGGCAAAAAAAACGATGGTTCCACAATAAGCAAGAGTCACAGTGGTGGTGGCAGTGATACAGCCTGACTGAGTGGCAAGGCACTAACTAGGCACTAACCCATGGTGGTCACATGCTCAGACTACGCCAAGAAGTTTAAAAGTTAAAACTAGTGGCTTTCTAAGGAACAAAAAGTACCCAGGTGGGGGCACAAACCAGGATTGTCACCAACTTAGGTGGTATAAAGTGGACCACATATACTTCACTAATTCACTTAAATTAATTTAGTTAATTTAATTAATTTGATTATTTAATTTATTTATATATTAATTTAATTATTTAATTAATTTGCCTGCCTCTGCCCAACTTGAATGTAAGCTCTACAAAGACTAGGATTTTTGTTTTGTTCACTATGGTACCCCAACCCCTGGGATCATGCCTTGTTGGATAGGGTAGTTGCAAGTCTGGTCCAATTCTTATCTCCTTTTGTGTGAAGCAAAGGGTTAGTAATAGATAAGGTAGGGCAAATCACAAGTAAAAGCTAAATGGACAAAAATGTCCTTGTTTTTGAATTCCAAAGGGAACATGAGGGGGTCCTTCTTATTCAGTACCTTGATTATTCAGTACCTCAGGTGTGAGTAACACACCTATCTGCAGGTCATTAAGATAAATCAATTATTGGGATTCCGCAGAAATCAGTCTTTCCTCTTAGCTTCACAAGGTAATGCCAGACACCACACAATCTCAGGGTCATTCTGAACTCGCATTAAAGATGCCTGAGCCCGCAGCTTCTGTGGACAAGCGAGAAAGAGATAAAAGAAAAACAATTACTGCGAGTTGCCATGGGCTGAGAAAGGGTTAAAGAGGGGCCTGCAAATGAAAACAGCCCACCCCAGATCCTGCTCTCAAGCTGCACCTGTCCACCACAGAGCAAATGACACAACAGCCCGCAGTGCTCTGGGCCTCTCACCAGGCTTCCGGCTCCCGATGCCAAAAGGCCTCTCCTCTACATTTCCTGCCTAATCCCATGGACTTGAAGGAGGGAAATGTAGCCACAAAATGTTTCTCCACCTGTTTGGACTACCCCCTCTCACCAGCATAATAAACAAGAAATGTCTCCAATGTTTCACCATCATAAACTACAGGTACTTTCCTGAATCAACAGAGAAATGAACAAAAATTTCTCCCCCTTTTCATTTTCTTTCACCAATGTAGGATTAAGAATGCAGTTATCCCCAGGCAAAACAGAGCCACTCTGGGCGATGTGGTTTTCATCACCTGTAGAGAAATAGACTGCTTTTGACATTGGCCCAAAATGCAAGGGCTCACTAAGGGACTGAGCTGAGACTCATACTTCCCAAAGAGCAGAGAAAAGGAAAGGGCTTTTTTTTTTTTTAAATCATGGTTTACACTTATGAATTCTAGGCTGTGAGTGGAAGACATTCTAAAAGGCCCAGCTACCCACCATCTTGAGCTAGGTTTAAGACAGAAAGGTGAAATTTGACAGAATATCTTGGTTTAGGGGCAGAATTGGGGGTTGCAGGCATGGGCTGTGAAATGACAAGACCTGGCTTTGCCACAGAGATCTTGGGCAATATGTAACACCTGCAGGAAAAAGGAAGTGCCTCTGAGTCCAGTAGGTAGCCAAGCTAGGGATATTTTTAAAAAACAAACTACATCCTTGGCTGGTGTAGCTCAGTAGACTGAGCACAGGCTGCAAATCAAAAGGTCACTGGTTCAATTCCCAGTCAGGGCACATGCCTGGGTTGTGGGCCAGGTCCCCAGTGGGGGCACGTGAGAGACAACCACACATTGATGTTTCTCTCCCTCTCTTCCTCCCTCCCTTCCCCTCTCTCTGAAAGTAAATAAATAATTTTTTTAAAGACAAAATACGGTTTTATCTAAGATAGCACACCTGAACTGGTAGTAGGACAAACGATTTGCTACAAACGAATTTGCAAAGTTGAAACCAAACATGGAAAATATCCAGGTTTTCTCACAGCAGATAGGTGAAAACTTGAATAAGGTACGTTAGCCAAAATGAAGCTGGTAGGGCCAGCTTCCAGCACACCAAGTGTTTGTTCTATGAACTTTGCTATCAGTGGTCTTTGTGCCTGTGACCTTCCTACTAGCTGGATGACCGCAGACAAGATAACAGCCTCTTTGTGCCTTCCTTCCTCATCTATTAAATGGAGGTAAAAATACCTAATTTCTAGGGATGGTGTAAAAATTAGCAATAATGTGTATAAAGCACCTAGGCCACCATAGATAAGAGGGTGGAAATGTTCCAGTTACAATGTGACAGAAGAAGTGATTGAGATGGTAATTTTTACGCATGTGTCTGCCCTTGCATTTAACCATTGCCACTTTTTGGAGTATTTGGAAAAAAAAAAGACAAAAACAGAAGACTAACATTCAAATCATCACCATTCCATAATGATGCAACATTACAGAAACAGGCGTAACCAAAACTTATAAAAGAACATCCAGAACCTATATGGGAAGTGTCTCTGACATGGAGATTACGGACCGCTGAGGGGTAGAAAAACAGGGAGATGGGCACAGGCTCATGAACTGCCCTTAACCGTGGCGGCAACTTGGACGAGAGTAGTGCAGTAGCTGATCATGACTCAATATAGCTTTTTCTGAAGACATGGAAGAAATGAGGGAGAAAAAAGCTCATTGGTTTTCCAGTAACAAGGCTACTCAGTGATCTGCAGACACTCCACGCCTGCTTCTCCCACCAAGCAGGTAGCTCCCGTGAAGACTTCCCCGAGGCTTTTCCTGACTCCTCACAGCCCTGTTGCTCCTCCCGGCCTGTGCCTCCCCAAGTATCATTTACACGCTAGCTCGTGTTTCTTTTTTTTTGCAGATCCATTTGGTGGCCCACCATTATAACCTCCTCTAGAGCAGGATTTGATCTTACACCTGTTTATAGCAAATGACCAACACAGGGAAAGTCCCTTGCACTGTTTCGTGTGCTCAGCAAACAAGTCAACGTAATGAAGGGCAGAAGAGCCATCCCAGGCTCTGGTAATAGCATGAATACCAATTCTCTAGTCTACTGTTCAAATTATTTCCCCTTCTTCCTCCCTTTGTGGTCTCCAAACTGTCAAGCACAGGGCCTGCCAACAAAGTAGGTCAAGTTTGAAGTAATGAAAGGCACACAGCAAGGTTCATGCCATCATACTTTTTCATCAGCATAGGGAAACTAGTTCTTTTTTTGTTTGTTTTTTAAATCCTCACCCGAGGTTGATTTTAGAGAGGGGGGAAGGAAGGGTGAGAAAGAGAGAGAGAGAAACTTCAACTGGCTGCCCCCCATATGCGCCCTGGCTGGGGATCAAAACCACAGCCCAAGCATGTGCCGTGACTGGGAATCAAACCCGTGATTTTTTGGTGTATGGGACAACGCTCCAAGCTACACCGGCCAGAGCTAGGGCTGCAATTTAGTTCTTTAGCGTGCTGCTGGGATTTTGAAAAGCTGCACCTGTGAAAACCAATTCAAAGGCAGTAGGAAATTTGCCCCCCTCTTTGTACATCAGGAGCTGGGATTGAGAGTCTTCTCCCCTGACAAGCTTTGAAAGTGGCATTATTACCAACTAATATTGAGACTGTTTACGGTATTAGTATGGACTAATGAAGTTTAATCATGAAAGCCACATTGCTTTGCAATATGCTTTGAAAAGTATCAACTTAGTGCCTGTGAGGTCAGTGGTTCGATTCCCAGTCAGGGCACATGCCTGGGTTGCAGGCCAGGTTCCCAGTAGGGGGCGCACGAGAGGCAACCACACCTTGATGTTTCCCTCCCTGTCTTTCTCCCTCCCTTCCCTTCTGTCTAAAAATAAATCAATAAAATCTTTAAATTATATATATATATATAAGGCAGTTAAGGAAAGGAAGGAATTAGAAACTTAAAAAAAAACCCTCAGTGTGTTTGTGTGTTTCTCACTAGACTGTCAGCTCTTTGAAGACAGGAACAAGGTCTGCTTCCTCTCAGCATCCCCGTCCCTGGGACATGCTGCGTGCCTAATAGCTGCTCATGGAGTGTTAAATAACATTACAAAGTAGGAGTAAGAACGATAGAGAGCTTGGCAAAGATAAAAAGGAATCTTTATGAGGCCCTCAAAGAAGGAAGGTGAAAAACAACCCCCAGCACCAGTAGAAGTCAATGTAGGATTACACCTGTCCCCCTTTCATTTCAATGCTTTCATCTTTAGCCCAAATCTCCCTTTGAGAATAAGGTACTCAGTTTTTTAGTGTACTTTCCAGGAGACAAAATGATTAAGCTACTGGCTGATCCTCTCCTTGGTTGGTGTGGGAGTGGGGGGTCAATGGTTTTCCCCAAGAAAGCTCTGTGGGCCTGTGACCCTACCTCATCTAAGTAACAGTAACAAGATATTTCAGCCAGATTTCTGGCAGGTTCCACTCTGGTTCTGCAAAGTGCAGAGCAGCCTTTGCTATTTGCAGAGCCAATGGGACATTTATAGCTTCATCTCCCTCTTTTGTCGCAGACTGAAAAGCTGTCATCGCGGTCAGTTCCTATAGAATCAGTAAGCAAACTTCATTTAAACTTAAAGTAACAGTTTGAAGTAGATATTATTTTTCCATCTATAAACGAGAAAACTGGGGCTCGGTAAAGGGTCCTGATCGAGATCACATAGGTCTAGTACCAGGACCCCAGCCAGCAGAATTTACCCACCCTGCTCAGGAGTCCAGGGACTGTTAACTTCCAGGAAGTGAACAGGGTGATCAACCACTCCAGTTTTCCCAGGACTGAGGGGCTTCCCAGGATGCAGTGTTTCCAGCGCGAAAACCAGGACAGTGTGGGTCAATCAGCATAGACTGCGTCGATTTTGTTCCCTGCTGCATGCCCCTGGCTACTCACTAAATATTTGCTGGATGAACGAGTTAAACAATGACGGGATGATTTTTATGATGGCTCCAAGACACCTTTGAGTGCTCCAGTTCCTTTATAAAAGGCAATTCGAGGTTTCTCCTTAGCCTCCTCCTTCCCCCATCAACCAGTGGAGATCGCAGAGTTACTGCCTGTGAGAATTTCGATGTGAAAAAAGGAAGATTACAGAGATACATGAAATTCAGTGCTGTGTCCGTGTTGCCTTAGAAAAGGAAAATAAATGAAGGATAAAGCTGATTCTTATTTTCAAATAAATTAAACATTCAGAAGTGTGTTTATTGCCTACTTCTAATAGCATGTTTGTTTCTTAAGCCAGACTCCAAGCCAGCCTCCTGTCCAAGTTTTCTGTCATACCTCATTGTCTAGTCTGTTCAGCTATTTTTTAAAAATGTTGAATATCAACAATGGCTTTCAGGCGGGCATTGTCAACTTTTGTATGCAGCAATCTTGGTTGAATGAGAAGATCCCAGAGCTTATAGTCCCGTCTACTGTGCTGCCCCGGACTGGGCTTGAATGTGTATGACTGATAACAGGAGACATTTCTACCTTCGTTATTACATTCCTGTTTCATAATTCATTGGCCACTCTTTTTTTAAGAAAGATCTTTAGGGCAAAGTGAGAAAGACAGACGGTAAGTGCTCTTAGGAGAGAAGTAAGTCCAGCTGTCTCCTGGAGTTGCCAGGCTGGGTGTGGATTCCCTGGGAACTAAGACCTCTGCACCTTGGCATCCCACCCTGGAATCCCTGGCTGGCCCAGCCAGGTCCACAGACCCCCAGAGTGTTGCGGTAGCTCTCACAGAGTGGGGCTTTTCAACAAAATGCAGTTACAAGTAATCAGACTCCCTCTCTGCTATTGAGATTCTGCAGGGGGGGGGGGTACTTAGTTTACACGGGATTTGGCCCACTGTGTTAGTTTCATTTCCAGGTTAGAATGAAAAGTGATTATCCTGGTTTGGAACTGCCTTTTTTTCCCCAATGCTGGTTTTGCTCCTTTTGAGGAGTCTCTAGGAGATGCCAGCATATAATTCCTGCATTCACAGAGGGTTCCTAAACTCTGACATGGTCTTTTTTTTTTCTTTCTCTGCCTTCAGGTAAACAAGCACTCCAGCAGGGACCAGGTCTCTGACTCCAGATAACTTCTATTTAAGATGTCTTACTTCAAAGGGAAAAAAATGTATTGTGTTGGCTGAGCTGCTGTGTTTTCCATATCACCGTAAATCACATGAGATTGCATATCTTAACTGTGAAACCCCCAAAGGACAATTGGCAGGGAATTGCTTCAGGAATTGTCATGGTTAATTCAGCTATGTGACCTGCTCGCCTTCCGGGTGGGTGCCTTACAGGAGATGAGACCGAGTCCTCCCTGAGTCCACTGCAAAAGGAAGGAGCAGAGGAACCGAGTTACTCTTGGGAAACAAACATGCTAATGTGTAACTGGAGAGAAAGAGACAGGAGCCCCTCACCTGTCACTAGTGTGGCAAGATGAGTACAAGAAGGAAAATGAGGGAGCAAATAAGAGAGAATAACTCTTCTTACAAACTGCTTCTCAGGGAATGGAGCGACATCCTGCAATCTAAGCGGGGACTACTGCTAAGAAGAGGAACAGAGCCAGATATCCCATACAATGGTCAGTTGGCTCCGGATTCAGTTAGTATGTAATGTAAGGGATCTCTGACCAACGTGGGAAATTCATTAAACATTTGAAGGCATTTCCCTTTTTCTTAATTTCTAAAATAAATTATAAGATTTACTTATTCTCTTTAGGATTTAATACAGCCTGAGTAAAAGCAAACATGCAAATAGAAGACCACATCTGCCACGTTGCAGATGTGCACCTAATTATTTTATTCCTTAAAAATATTTTCACTGCACTGACTGGTGTGGCTGGGTGAGGGGGGCATCGCCCTACAGCAAAACAAAAGGTCACCGGTTCCACTCCCCGTCAGGACACAGGCCTGGGTTGCCCACTTGGGGGCGTGCGAGAGGCAAGTGATCCAAGTTTCTCTCGCATACCACACACGGATGTTTCTCTTCCTCGGTCCCTTCCTCCCTTCCTCCCTTCCTCCCTTCCTCCCTCTCTAAAAAATAAATAAATAAAATCCTTAAAAAACATTTTCACTAATATGATATTTTTACTATTAAATTAAAAAGGCAATCGAAAATAAAATTTAAAATGAAATAAAATATTTCTTCTAAAAATATTCTCACTTGGGCAAATCGATCCATGAGTAGTGTGTTTGTGGTCATCAACCAAAATGCGACAGCCATCTCTGACAATGTCCATGTTGGCCTGTAAGCAAACCCAAACACTGAAATAAGAGATCTACATTTGAATGTTTCCATATTAACAGAGCAAATATACTCTCTCCCTGCCCCCCCCACTTTTTTCTCTCAATAGTAGGAAGCAAAATGAAATTGTATAAAAGTGACCAGTACTGCTATTCATTGGAATCCATTCTAATTGCTTTGGAAGAAGAAAAATTTACTAAAAATGAAGCATTCACTATACTGTGACTTATATCTCACAGGTCCTATGCACCAAACGACCAGGCTGAGAAACTGAGGCTCTGCACAGCTCAGATTCTTTAAGCATCTCTCCCTTTACATGTGGCCTCACTGAGAAATAAACAAAGGGGCTGAGAAAGTAAGATGGCAGAGGGGCCTTGCAGTTGACTAGAGACAGATGAACGAGCAAACAAATGAATGGATGGATAGCAGCCTGGCAGGCTTTGAAATTTCCTCTACTCCTAGGTTTAGGTTTACCACCCTCTTGAAGTTTTATCAGGTTTGGAGGTTTCATGGCAGGAGGTTGTTGGATTTTGAATTTATGCATACTATTAATATTTTTAAAAATCAAATATTCTGGGTTAAAGAAGTATTTTTTAAAAAACGGTTTTTGGGGTTTTTTTTTAAAGATTTATTTGTTTATTTTTAGAGAGAAGGGAAGGGAGGGAGAAAGAGAGGAAGGGAAACATCAATGTGTGGTTGCCTCTCGTGCGCCCCCTACTGGAGACCTGGCATGTGTCCAGGCATGTGCCCTGAGTGGGAATTAACCTGCGACCCTGTGCTTCGCAGGCCCACGCTCAATCCACTGAGCTACACCAGCCAAGGCAAAAAAAGTTATTTTTAAAAATATATGTGTGTGAAAGATTAGCTGAGGAGTTAGTAGAATTGATATGAAGACAAACAGCCACAAAGGTTCAGGATGGTCAAGGTATGTGTTGAAAAATGGGAAAACAAAGATTACCACTGTTCTGTTTCATTAATAAAATATAGTCATATGTACAACAAGTTTAAAAGAATGCAGGCATTCACCTTATTTTTTTAACATGTCAATGATTTTAAAACGTGAAGTACTTCATACAAGGCAACAGATTTAACAAAACTAAAATCTTCATCTCTTGAATAGGACAATAGGCAAGAATATTAGTCTTGCTCCACCACTAACTGTGCTGTGTGACCTTGGACAAATTGCCTGTTTTCTGGGCTTAAGTTTCTGCCTTTACTTAGAGGCATTCATACCAGATGAGTTCCTTCCAGTGTTCACAGTCCGTGACTCTCTTTCAATCAGTGTGGACATAGAGAGCATGGTCAGTGGTAACGCTTGCTTAAAGGGTGCAGAAGAGAATAAATTGAGAGATATTTGTGATGTTAGAGAACCAGAAGGATGAGACTATAAACAAAAAGCAATACAACTCATCTGGGTCCATGACAGACATTTAGCTTAAAATGACAGGACTTCTGGCCCTGGCTGGTGTGGCTCAGTGGACTGAACATCAGTCAGCCTACAAACCAAAGGTTCTCCAGTTAAATTCCCAGTCAGGGCACAAGCCTGCATTGCGGGCCAGGTCCCCAGTAGGGAGTGCATGAGAAGCAACCACACATAGATGTTTCTCTCTCTTTCTGCCTCCCTTCCCATCTGTCTAAACGTAAATAAATAAAATCTTTTTTTTAAATGACAGGACTTCTGGAGTAAAAGAAGGCAGCCACAGCAAAACACCACATGCCCAAGGCCCAGATAGGAGGATGAGTGATAGATCAATCACCAGAGAGGTTCATTCTCTATGGAATAAGGATTGCTTTGCTCCAGTCTAGCCAATAATGCCACTTTCTTTGAACTATGGGAGACTATAAGTACCAACTATTGTACTAAAAGGTAATGTGGCATATATAATTAATATTTACTCATGATTACAAAGCATTATGTGAAACAAATGGAATAATGAGTCAATTCCCCATGCTTACCATCCAAAAGCAATAAATTAGATTCAAACAGGGAGAGAACTGACCATATTCTGAAAAAGGGCAAAACCACCCCTTTTGTAAAAGCAGCTTCCTGAGGCGTGGCACTAAGCTTTGTAATGAGACTTGTGTGCAAATGGACTAGACCATGATACCAAGGGAAGAGCAAAGGAAGATGAAGAAAGCTCCTGCTAGGGAAGTCAGTCACTGGCCAAGAAAGAAGAAGCGAACAAGAGGCTGAAGCAGAAGGCTGGAGAGCCTCGAGAAAGGACCTAGACTACATAGTATATAAGAAAACCCAAAGTGAAGGGCAAATGGTATCTCTGTGTAAGACACTTATCATGGAAGTGGGGCCTGCAACTGCAGAAGCACGAAGACAGGGAACAACTGAGCCCAGATTAAGCATTGTAGGTGGGTCTCAACAAGACAGTCCTGGAGACCAGGGACTAAGTCGTATGCTTCTTCGTCTCCCCATCACTGTGCCCCACTCCTGGCGTATATAGCTAATAAACTGATAGAGGTCCAAAAGATCCAGGATGATTTAAAGGTGAATTGCTGAAAAGTTCCCATTCTCTGAACACAAAAAATAAGTTCGGTTCCTTAGGATGCAAGCAAACGGAAGTAGTCATTAGTGCCTGCTTCTCAAGTAAAGGGCATGTGTAGGGGTCTCACGTTGGTGTGAAGCACAACCCCCCTTCTGCAAAGTGCGGTCCAAGGACCAGAGCACGGATATCACCTGGGAGCTTGTTAGGCCTGCAGAATGTCAGGCTCTGCCCCAGACACACTGAATCAGAATCTGCATTTGAACCAGATGCCCAGAGGGTTTATACATACATTAAAGTCTCAGAAGGACTGCCCTCAACAGGGATCAGCAACCTTTTTCTGGTAAGGGCCAGATACCAAACAGGCTTTGGAGGCCACCTTCAGTGTTTGTCACTACTGCTGGGCTAGCCACAGTGGCTACTCCTCCTCCTCCCCCTGCCCCCTCTTCCTTTACAAGCCCTTAAAAGTGTGAAATCCATTCTCAGTTCACAGGCACTGGTGAGATTGAGCCCACAGGCCTCAGCTCCCACCCCAGCCCACCTCCCCCCCCCCCCCCCCGACACAGGGCTGAGCTCAGGGAGGGTGGTGGCTCAGAAAAATATAGCCTACAGAGTCCAAATCCCTGGAGCCTAGTGCGAGCTTACACAAGTATCTTAACCTCCCAATGCCACAGTTCCCTCATGTGTAAAATGGGGCTACTTGTAGTATCTACCTCAAGGAGCTGTTAAGAGGAGTAATAAGATAATGTACTTTAAAGCACTATAGAAACTATAAGACTAGGAACCTGATTGTTTTTGTCTCATTCAAAGTGAAAGAGTCCAACTTGGACTAAAGCTGTCCTTCCCTGCCCCAGTCTCCAGCCTTTAATTGTCCTCAGCACAGAGGTTTGCTCAGCTTGAGACGCAAAAAGCAAAGCCAAACAAAAGAACAAAAAAACAGACCTGAAGCTTATTTCAAATCATCGGCCCATAAAATCTCCAGCTACGTTTTTGCTTTTGTGTCATCTTTTCTCCTTCTGGCACGTTCTGAAGTTCTTTTAAACTGGCACTCTACTTGCACTCACCTACATCCGACCAATTCAAGTAGGACCTCAAATCCCCACGATCCTATTGACCACAGAACGTTCTGCGCCATTTTTTAGGCTCACCATACACTTTTCACTTGTGTTAAATGCTTTATATACATTAAAGCACTATACTCATAACAACCATGTTAAGTAGTTATTATTACATATACTATTTTATAAATGAAGAAACCAATTCAGCTCTGACTGGTGTAGCTCAGTGGACTAGGCAACAGAACAGTTGCAGGTTCGATTCCCAGTCAGTCCACACGCCTGGGTTGTGGGCCAGGTCCCCAGTGGGGGGCATGGGAGAGGCAGCCACACAGTGATGTTTCTCTGCCTCTCTCCCTCCCTCCCTTCTCCTCTCTCTAAAAAATAAGGAAAATATTTTTTAAAAACAAAAAGAAACAAATTCAAAATGTAACTAGCGAAAGGTCACACAGCTGTGGCCGAGCTGAGGTTCAAACCCTGCAGTCTGCTTCCAAAGCCCATGCTCTTAACTGCCCAGACATGCCACTAAAGCAGAAAATGCACCATAACGCATAGTGACACCAAATAAATATGGGGATGAAGTTTAGGGAAGTCTTTTTCAATGTCACAATACCCTCTGTGCAGATTGCAAGTAAGTGATCAGAAAAGATGTCTAGCGTTTCTGAGATACAATGTACAGAGATGACAAAAGGCAAGATATATTTCTAAAAAGGAAAAAGTGCACTTATAAGGCATCTCGCCTTTCTGCATGTGACAGACTTTTCAAGCCTTAGGTGATGGATTCACTGTGTATCGCATCTACCTCCCGTAGTCTAGGGCACCCAGTTCTGTGACCCAGAAGCTGAAAGGGTACGAAGGCACGCACTTCATGAGGTATCCACAGCAGCACGAGCCACCAGGGAGAATGGCATCAATGCACGCGGGCCTTGTGAGCCGTATCACCCTCTCTCCGTGGCTGGTCAAGGTTACTATTTTGCCTTTTTGACATACTATCAATTATGCTGCCGACAGAGATACTGGACCTTTAGTTTTCTTATGAAATACGAAACTGAGTTTAATTAAACCATCAGTAACTTGGACCTAATTATTTCAGACAGTATTTAATTAATGTTTCATGGGTACCTAATGTAATTAAGATTCCTTTAATAAGACCTTCTGTGACATTAAAATATATGACCTTTATCTTCCTTATCTACCACATTCTGACAACCCAGATTTGTCATTTTCACTAAACGGTATAGTTTGATTAAATAGAACAGACCATAAAATTAATCTGGCAAATTATACTTGTTTGTTTCTTTTTTCCTCCCCCCTCAAGGCCTAATAAGTTAAGTCTTTTAATTAGCAGCACAGATACAAGTGTTCATGCTACCATTTTACTTTTAATTTGCCAAAGTGTTTCTTTTGTACGTGAATTTTTGTGACCAAAGCAGATAATAACTATCCTTTATTAATCATGGTGAAGGGTTCAATCTTTAAGATAGGAAAAATAATGAGCTGTTAACAATGAGTAGTGATTGTTTCAAAATGTCCTGCCGTTAATAAAAGGGATCCCTGATACTAATAACCCATTCTAAATATGGAAATATCTATTAGCATTACAAACAAATACAAATTGCACCCTAAAACAGGGGTGATTTGAAAGGTGCTCCTGACCTTCTCCTCAAAATTTAAAAGGTCTTCATCACCCATGACCAAAATTCCAAAGGTCTTCATGACTTTCTCCCCCAAAGCTACAAATATGCAAGACCTGATTGGGAGGCCAGGGAGTTGGTCTCCTATTGGTTAAGTATATATTTTGCTAAGAAATTCTTGTTTAGTAAATGTGGGGAAAGGTGGGCTGAAGAGAAACATGATTCAAGTGGGAATCCTCATATTCTCTTCCCACTTTCAGGACCCACATAGCCTGGAGTCCCTTCTATTTTAGCAATGAAGAGAACCAACTATTTCTTCTGAAACACGGGATCTGCGTCCATCTTCAAGGAAAAGGGCCAAAGTTGGGAAAGGAAAAAGAAAAGGCTGTTCCCTAAAGCCCTGGCTACCTTACCTACTTGCAAACCAGTGAACAGAAGGGAGGGACTGGGGGTAAAGGGAGAGTCCCGCAGAGGTTTGTCCAGAGTCTGGAGTACACCTGTCCTAAGTCTGCTGAGCGAGAATTCCTGGCACACACGGATGAAGGATGTCCCCGGTCTAGACCAGGGCTGTCCAACAGAACTTCCTGCAGCGATGGAAATGGTCTATAACTGTGCTGATCAATATGGTCTCCACAGGGCTGTGGAACACTTGAAATGTGTCTAGTACAACTGAGGAACTGAATTTTCCACTTTATTTCATTTGAAGTGATCAAAATTGAAATTCAAATAGCCATATGTAAGTGCCTACTTTATTGGACAGGGCAGCTTAAGACAACCTTCACTCCCAGCCCCCGTTTACTCACAGAATGGGAGAACGTGCACAACAGGTAGCCAGCCGTCCTAGTAGGCAGCCCACTTGGCCGGGCACCGCAATGTCTGGGAACAAGCCCATAATACCCCAGTTACTCCTCGGAGTGTAAGACCAGCCTCTGTTGCCCAACCTGGACACCACTTCCCAGTTCAGGCTGACTCCTCCTCCCACAGTAGCTCAGGGTTAATGTCCCTATGGAATCATTTGCCCACATGCTGTCACTGCCATTTCTCATGGGTGCCACAACTAACAAAACCACTATTCCATGTGAGGTGGAAAGGAAAAAGAAAGACGAACTCCTATAGGCCATTTTCCTGCAGGAAAAAAAAAATTATAAATATAATTATATATATGGAAAAATGGTATTTTGGGGCAGTCTATTCAATAAACGGTATTGGGAAAATTGTACAAGACACAGGCAAAAATTGAAATTAGATCACCTCCTTACACCATATACAAGAATAAACTCAAAATGGATAAAAGACTTTACTATGAGACTAGAAACCATAAAAATCCTAGAAGAAAACACAGGGAGTAGAATCTTAGACATTTCTCCTAGCAAGGGAAACAGAAGGAAAAATGAACAAGTGGGACTACGTCAAAAAGTTCCTGTACAGCGAAGAAAACCATCAACTAAAGGAAGAGACAACCCACTGAGTAGAAGAACATTTTCACCAATGATACATTTGATAAGGGGTTGATATGGAAAACTTATAAAGAACTTCATACAACGCAACACCAAACACAAAACAAAACCAATAATCCCATTTAAAAAATGGACGAAGGACCTAAATAGACACTTTTCCAAAGAGGACATCAGAGAAATACTAATTAAAACCACAATGAGATACCACTCTACACCTGTCAGAATGGCCATCATCAATAAATCATGAAAAAACAAGCGCTGGTGAGGATGTGGAGAAAAGGGAACCCTGGTGCACTGTGGGTGGGAGTGCAGACTGGTGCAGCCACTGTGGAAAACAGTATGGAGTTTCCTCAGAAAACTAAAAATGGATCTGCCTTTTGACCCAGCAATTTCACTTCTGGGTATATATCTAAACAACCCCAAAACACTGATTAGAAAGAACATATGCACCCCTATGTTCATCACACTGTTATTTACAATAGCCAACATTTGGAAACAGCCCAAGTGCCCATTAGTAAATGAGTGGATAAAAAATTTACACAGTGGTATATTTACACAATGGAATGCTACTCAGCTGTCAGAACAAACAAAAAAAAGGAAATCTTACCTTTTGCAGCAGCATGGATTGGACCTAGAGCAGGAGTGTCAAACTCATTTTCACCGGGGGCCACATCAGCCTCACAGTTGCCTTCAAAGGGCTGAGTGTAATTTTAGGACTGTATACATGTACTACTCCTTCACAGTTAAGCCAGAGTTCGGCACTGTGTAGAAACAAGGTGCTGGGCCGGATAAAACAAGGCAGAGGGCCGGATTCGTCCAGAGGGCCTTATATTTGCCACCTGTGACCTAGAGGGTTTTATGGTAAGTGAAATAAAGCAGTCAGAGAAAGACAAGTTCCATATGATTTCACTTCTATGTGGAATCTAATGAACAGAATCAACAAACAAGCAAAATAGAAACAGACTCAGATACAGAGAACGCACCAACAGCTGTGAGATGGGAGGGGTTGTGGGGCCGGGCGAAATAGTTGAAGGAATTAATAAAAAGAAAATAAAACCTCGTAGACACAGAAAATAGTATGGTGATTACCAGAAGGAAAGGGCTTAAGGTGGAAGAAGGTAAATGGGGGATAAATATTGACAGAAGGAGACTTTACTTGGGGTTAGTGAATACACAATATAATATACAAATGATATATTACAGAATTGTACCCTTGAAACCTATGTAATTCTATTAACCAATGTAACCCAAATAAATTGAGTTAAAAATACAAAAAGGCGCTGGCTGGTATGGCTCAATGAATTGAGAGAGCTGGCCTGCAAACCAAAGGGTCTCTGGTTTGATTCCCAGTCAGGGCACATGCCTGCATTGCAGCCAGGCCCCCAGTAGGGGGCGCGCGAGAAGCAACTACACAATGTTTCCCTCCCTCCCTTCCTTCCCCTCTCTCTAAAAATAAATAAATAAAACCTTTTTTAAAAAAAATAAAAAAAAGAACAGCATTTTGGAACACAACCAAGATTGTGGAGTTTTTTCTACTGTTTTAAATGGCTTTTTGAGTCTGACCAACCTAAAGGAAAATTCAAATACTTCCATTTCCTGGCTGTATGATCCTGAGCAAGTCATTTTACTCTATGACCTTTTATGCCCTCCTCTGTAAAAGAGAGGAATGGCATAGACCTTTCAGGGTATCCAAGAAAGTAATGTACAAGAAACTGCATTAGAAAACCGTAAAGTAATACATCAACACTATCTGTTGTTATTGTTAATAAGTTCATACTGCTGTCAATCAGTTTAGCACACAGGTGGCAATACAAGGCCCTCGGGCCGAACCTGGCCCTCCACTTTATTTTATCCTGCCGGGCACCTTGTCTCTACCCCTTGTTTCTACCTGGCGGCAGCACCGCTCTCCCTTAACGGTGAAGGAGTAGTTACATGTATACAGTCCTAAAATTACATTCGGCCCTTTGAAGGCAACCGTGAGGCTGATGTGGCCCCCGGTGAAAATGAGTTTGACACCCCTGGGTTAGCACTATACCCAGTGTTACAAGTCAAAACAATTCCTTTTGTTTTCATTCCCAGATTCCAGATTGAAACCTAGAATGGTGGGGGTGAGCACTGGGGAATCTTGGCCCTTATGTTGTTGTCGACCTCACAGGTGCCTAAGGAGAACCTTCTGGGTTTTGACTTCACAGTCAAGTTTAAGACTCAGGGAGCAATAGGTTTTTAAGGAACTAAAAACCTATTGAGGTTACTTAAGAAAAGAGAACACAGAAAAGTCAGAGCAATTCCCAATGGGGAGTACATATAATATATTATACACTTATTAAGTGAATGGTGTCCAAACAGAGTCAGCTAAATGAAACCAAGACTTTTACATATTAATGCCCAGCTCACATTTCAGTTAGTGATAGCAGCTCAAAGAGTGGCTGGGGGGAGCACCCAGGAGTTTGCTGGTATTCTAGGGACGTCTACGACCTGACCTGGGAGGTGGTTGCATGGGTGTATACGTACTTAAAAATCCATCTGTCTCTAAACTTAGGACTTGAACACCTTATGGAATGTAAATTATACCTTAAATATTTTTAAATTTCAATTGGTAAATTTTATTTTTTTATTTTTTAAAGATTTTATTTATTTATTTTTAGAGGGGAAGGGAGGAAGAAGGAGAGGGAAACATCAATGTGTGGTTGCCTCTCACATGCCCCCCACTGGGTCCCCGGCTGCAACACAGGCATGTGCCAGGACTGGGAATCGAACCAGCGACATTTTGGTTCGAAGTCCAGCACTCAATCCACTGAGCCACAGCAGCTAGGGCCAACTGGTGAATTTTAAAAAGGATGACCCAACATATCTGTGCAGGAGCATATTGCATATCTAAAGTAAGTGACCCGCCCAAGGCCACACAGCTAGCTATCTCTAAGATAAGAGACAGTGTGAGAATTCCAATTCTTGATTCCCAGTCCAGCATGCATTCCAATTCAACCACTGCTCGTGAGGGACGCTTTAGGTTATGACAGCAAAGAATAAACTTATGTTCTCAGTGTTCATAATAGAACTGACTTTTTCGCCAATCAATATCAGAAGCAAACCTTAGCAGGGAGCACTCACTTACCCAGAAGTGCACTGGAGACCCCAAACTGTAAACACCAGGAGCCTCCTCTCAGTTTTCTCTCGCCTGAATGTGTTCCTGAAGTTTCATAATAGCAACCATCTGGGCCCGCATGGGCACCCTGCCTCTCAGGAGCACACAGAGGCAGAGCAACAAACCTCGGGTGGTAGCTGTAAGGGGAGAGACTTGGGGCTTTCCAAGCATTAGCTCATTCAAACCCCTGAAGGTTATAGCAAGAGGACGGATGTGTTCAAGAAGAAAAACCATAGCTTTAAGAAATAAATTGTAACATTTCCTGCGACTCAGCTCCTATCTCAAAAAATGGCTAAAGCCAAGATGTTTCTAATCTCTTTAGGTTACCCTCAGAAAATGAAATTGCATAATTAAAAACAAAGTTTTGAAAAGGATCAAGAAGTGTGAAAACAGAAGAATTCTGGTGATGACTGATTTTTTTAAATCTCTGATTGAATTTTCAAGAGGAATTATGTTAATGAGAAAGATTAATTTAACAAAATAGTTGCAGGATAAAATTTATGTGTAATACAAAAGTCCTAATAGTATGATATTAAATACAGAGAAAATATTTCCAAAATAGAGAACAACTCTATTTGGACTTGTAAAGCGACCTTTTCCCATTATTTCCTGAAACAGATAATGTTTCCCAACTCATTTGGATTTTGATAAACAAATCATTATTTTGCTTGTATCTTCTTCCTTCAAAAGCCTCTTCATTTTAAGAATGTGGGGGCAGAGCAACGATGAAAAGCTAACCGTCTTAAAAGTAAGATAAAAATGGGTGTGAGAAACATAGAGCTAGGTATATGAATTTTTAAAGAAACATTGCTGATAGCTGCAATGGAAGATTTCATTGCAAACACAAATCAGGCATCGTTTTAATCAAATTGAATTTAGATTATAGACTTTCATGTAAAACCTAATTTACTTTGAATTCCCCGGTCACGACTTGTGCGCGCCTTACCGGACAAGGTTAAAGAGATTACATCTGGGTTCCTGTCAGCAGCATCTGCTGGCTAGTCCTCTGCATGCTGATTTAATGAGAGGTTATGCACAGTCTGTTGGAAGTACTTCTGTTCCAGGCAGGTGCTTAAGCAAAATCTTCATTCTATTGCGAGGACTAACGGGGAATTAGGAAACTGAAGCATCGCTATCCTCTGATGTAGAAAATAGTCTGATATTTGTCACCACTTAGCTAACTAAACTTACAAGCAGAACTTACAACCAGATTTACTATTTTTTTTTTCCTGCGGTTCAAAAAGGAAGACTGTTGTTAGTCTGAAATGTACCTTTTTAGAAAACTGGGTTATGCATATTTTCCCTAAAATGAGTCATCCTGAAGAGGGATACTTATATGGGACACAGTGCTATACATAATCTCATAAATAATATGCATATTATAGAAGAAAAAGCATTAAAGATTGGTTATGCTTAATAAACAGGAGAGGGGAACACAAAAATAGTCCATCCTCAAAATTCTAATACAAATTTTTAAATAATTTTGATGCATTAAAACATTTCCTAGTTCAATTCACAAGTTTGTCAGAGAAGAGCTTAAAGATGTTCCTGTAATTATTGTAACCGGAAGGGGTTCAGGCCATTAAAATACTCTTTGGCAACTCAGTGTGATCCTTCTTACTTATGCAGCAGGCATTTCTGAGTGTGCCCAAGTCCCCTTTGCCTGTGCTGAAATGGTCACTCGAAGCGGTGTATTACAAAGAGGTACAAATTCCAAAATCAATCAAAGAAGATTTACAATCGAGTAATCTGTGACCGTATAGATAGGTGCCTTATGACAATCATCTTCTTTTTAAGCATATATTAGTTCCCAGGGGTGTTTAAAAAAAGCAGGAAGGGTGGGGGACAAAATGGATGTGGCTCTTGGTATTTTATTAGGATGAGACTGAGAAATTCCGAGCATTTTATTTTTATATCAAAACCCACTTTTGCCGATGCCCCATTCACATATCATTGTGAAACCTACCAACTGGACATCAGGCTCCACAAACCACGGTTTAAATATTCCCTTTGAGTACGCATAGAAATTAGAAGAAGAAGATAGGCAATTTTCTCAACAGGCCTATCACAATCATGAGAAGAACTGATTATTCATGGTGGGGATACAGGACGAACAGGTGTTCGGACTCAAAAGAATACATTAATTTCTGCCATTTCAATAACTGAGATCTGCACTAAACAGGAGAAAAGTTTTTCCATTGCTTGTCTATCTGAGGGAGGCAGGCGCGAGCACACAGGGGTAAGCTGGAGTTGTTTGGAAGCAACTACATACACGAATATCCATCTGTTTCAACGTGTATTAACCTAAGCTAGTTTTTCAATACAGTCTGTAGGGAGTTGTGCACCCCTAGCCAAGCCCCCGCACCTCCCACGCAGAGGACGCTCGCCAGACTGCAGCGCCCATGCAAAGGCTCTACCCCTCCTGCCACAGCCCCGCGCTGCTTGAGGGAAAGCTGAGAGAAAATGGCCTCAGCTGCACGGAATGTGCGGGATTACGATGGTTAATGACTTAGAAGTTGAGCAATATTGACACTTCCCCCAGTGTTTAATCAAAACGTTTAAGACAAAGTTGAAGCGTAAGACAGAGAGTAGTTTAATTTGAGGACAATAAAGGCCAACAAACTGTCTTGTCCAGACAAGTCCATCTGTGGTAAAGTGACAGTATGTCTGAAATCAAGTTTCTCCCGCCCCACAGCCACAGGACCTGGTGCTCCCTCTGACCAACAACCATGTGCTCAAATGCACGTCGGTCTGAGTCGGTCCCTGGCTCAATTTTGCCAATACATGATAGCGTAATGAGTGGCAATAATGGAAAATATATTACTATCTTTTGGTCGTCCTGTGCATGTGCATTAACTCTTAAAGCAGGCGTATGAACATTTAGATTTTTAAAATGTATCCTTTGTCATTCTCCTTTGAATGCTCACAGGATAAATGCAGTTCATGAAACTCAATGGCAAAATATGAAAACCAGGTTGAATGGTTTTTACTATATTAAGCAAGCAGTTAGTGCAGCAGATGCTTCACCACTTCAGCCATCGCTCAGATCCCCGGCGTGCCGCAAGCCTGTTCGTTAGGAAAACAGCAGGACAGAAAAACTAGAAACACTGGTTTCAAAGACGGTTTCCTCAGGGGTGTTAGTAGCGACTGGGGCAGGTAAAAGCTGGAGTGAGCAAACCAGAATTTGCATGTGAACAGATAGGTTTAACATACATTAACATTGGTGGGTAAGGAGCCATTGTTTAAGTCTTAATGAAGACATTTTCCTAATGATGGGTATGCCGTTTTGCGCAGCCGTTTTGCGCAGCCGTTGTGCCTAAAGTTTGCGTGAGTTTTGTTTTTCCTGGGCAGTGAAGAAAAATGAAATAGTGATTTCCCTGGGTAAAAAAAAATGAAAGTTACCATCGGAGTAGCCAAAGTGGAATGATTCAGCACATTAATAATCACTAATAGTGACTAAAATAATCACTATCAATCACGCAGATTTTTTTTAAACCTATTTTTTTCTCCTGTGGCAAGAAATTGTGGCTGTCAAATTTGAAGAGATTTGTCCTTCTCAGCATGAGGCTGTACGTTCAAAAAAAGGAATCCTGACTCTTAGCAAGTTAGAAAGGCAACCTCTTTGAATACACCATCACTTCCAGTGACCCGATTTCCTGGCAGCGTATAGGGCTGGGAAGTGGCACGGGGCGGGGGAGGGGCGATAGAAACGAAGAGTCAAAAAAAAAAAAACCATAGGTGACTGTACCTTGGACAGAACCTTGAGATTCTTCCGGAAATGCAAGTTTCCCCATACCAATTTCACCCTTTGCTAAAGTATTGCCCTAAAGCCTTTCAGAGTCAAGTGACAACTTCCAAGAACTAGAACTATTATGACATCTCTTCATCTTCTTATCACTTATCAGCTGTCCACTCATTCTCAGCCAGGCCAGAAAATGGAAAAGTGGCTGGATTCCCCCAGGTAAGAAATGCTTTCCGGGAAAAGTCACCCGGAAGGCTTGGAAAGTTGAATCCCTGAATGTGTTGGCCCACACTTTCCTCTGCCCTCACAACATGCCCCATCCACCATTCCCCTTCCCTCTCAGCTGTTCAAGTCTAGATTATCTCCTAGGCATTGTGCTGGGAAACAGGGAGCCTTTTATGGTCAAGATTTTCCCTACATTCTCTGCTTGCAACTCTCTTTATAATACTTCTTCCCTTCCTGCTTCAAATCTGAATATGCACCTATTCTCTGCAGGGCCACTGCCAGGCCCTCAGGATACAGAGGCCCTGCCCTCAGGAGGCTCACATTCTCCCGTCATGGGGTGTTGGGGGAAGCTGACCAGTACAAAACAGGCAATGGCATCACAGTGTGGTCAGGGTTCTCACTGGCACAGGAGACAGAGCCACAAATCGTGCCCCAGGAACAGGGGACTCAGCACAGTTCCTCTCCGGGTAACTTAATGCATCGAAGTAGCTAAAATGTTGTCTCCTCCCAAATTTGAAGATTTCCGAATTGCATACTGGCGAAAAGGGGAGCATTCACTCAGCGAGGTAGGAAAGTTGGAACAAGTGGGGGAGAATAGGAAATGATGGGAAACAGGTGGAAGGGCACCCACCCACCTACCTCCAAGCTGCCTGAAAGTGCGAACAGAATGGCTGGGGCTTAGCAAAGGAACTGACTTTTGCCAAAGAAGACAGGGTGTCTGTCTCCTTTGTTTAGACTGTTTTCATAGCGCTTAACACAGTATCTCTTCTTTTAAAACAGTACCCAAACAACTGTGGGTTTTGGCAGTGGAATCCCTTTGCCTCCCACTCAAACAAAAGCGTCTACAGAATCCCAAGAATAAAAGAGTTTGAAGAGCGCTGCTCCTGTGGAGGACTTGCAGCAAAAACATTCCCTGAGGCTACTCTAAAGGCTCTGCTGTCTACAGACTGCACGAAGGAATTCCTGTCCCCAGCAGTCTCCCCACCAGACCGTGAGACCCCCAACACAGCAACCATGTCTTCCTTACGCTCCTATCTGCAGATACTGCCACACTGCCTGGTAAATGGTATGAAATGAAATGAAATGAATTCGAAAGGAATGTGAAGGAAGGAGAAATAAAAAGTGTGTCAGAGAGAGACAGGATGCGTCCTTGAAGACAAGAAGGTTAAGTTACACAGAGTTAGATGTAGTGACTAAAAAAAAAAAAAAAGTTGGGGTACAAAATGAATAATGTTTGTCTCAAGTAACTCCAAACATGATCCAGAGAAATAAAAGCGAGCAAACAATTCGGAAACTCTATAACTAAAGCAACATTTATACAAAATCAATAGTGACAGGAACACAGAACTATGCCAGGGAATCGGGGATGGCTGCCTGGATGGAGGAGGTAAAGCTTGGACTGAAACATAAGGAGGAGGGAAAGAAGAGAGAGGCAGGCAAGGGCTAGATTGTGAAGGCCCTTATATGCCACATGCAAGAGTCTAGCTTTATTCTACAGAAAGTGGAAAGATACTGAATAATTCAAAACAGGTAAGTGACAAGGTCAAATATGGTTATTAGAAAGCTTAGAATTTAAGAAGCTATTTAAATAAACCAATAAAGAGGCGGTGAGGCAGTAGCTTTGGGTATGGAAGGAAGACTGTGGATTTAAGAGCTATATGTTGAAACAGCAGAACTGGCAGGTTTTGATAGTGCTCTCTCTGGTTATTTATTGTTTCTCCAGCAGAAAACAGTGGCATTTCTAGCTGGATGTCCACCTCAGCAACAGCCAGACACTTAGGGAGCTGCAGCACTGGAGGGACGGACAGAGGGATGAGTAGGTCTTTCTCCTGAGCCCCCATCAGTCTGGCTTGGGGGTGTGACCAGAACTTCTCCTCTGCCTTTCTTTTTGGTTCCCAATTCTACATTTTCCCAGTCCCCTCGTCCTCATTCCCTCCTCTTAACTGATTACTTACCTGCTATGCAATCTGGAGGCTGAGGCTTTTCTTTCTTAGTGCTTCCAACCAGAACAGAATACTATACTTGTAGTTTACTTAGTAGCTGTAATGGAAAAAACAAGCTGAAATGTACAAGCGCTCACATAATTTCCTTAATGTTCCTCTCTAATGAATGGACACATGACTCCACCTTAGAAAACTGAAGATTTTAATACAGGGGTTCCTCAATTTTGTATGATAAAATTTGACCGCCAACCACATCAACCTGCCTACCCCAGCTGCTGGTAAGAAAACTTCTTTAAAATAGCCACATCTTGAACCCACTGGTGACTTCTGATAAAGCACCAAAGGCCACCACCTGATAAGCAGCTGACCCTGCCAATTTGAAAGACATCAGTAATTGCCATCAAAGCCACTTCGCTCCCACATTTAATTTTTAGAAAGAACGGTTTCCTTAATTAGATAGACCGCCTATAGTCTAGGGCAGGGTTGTCCAACCTTTTGGCATCTCTGGGCCACACATTAAATACACTTCAATACATAATGACAAAAAAATCTCATAATGTTTTCAGTAAATTTACGATTTTGTGTTTGGCCACATTCATGGCTACCCTGGGCCGAATGCGGCCCGTGGGCCACGGGTTGGACACCCCCGCTCTAGAGTTTTGCTCCCCTGGGGACATATGTCTACATTAGTGAGTTATTGCAAGGATCAAATTAACCCATAGTAAACACTCCATAATAATGGCATTTATTCATTTCGTCAGGCAGGCATTCAGTCAAGATTGAATGAATGAATGAATTTCCTGTCAGATAATCCTACAAAATGATGCAGACAACATTGGCAGTTTCAAACTTTTCTAAAAAATATAAATCTTTAACATTTGTTCAGGGTTTTTTTCATTTGCAAAGTCCTCTTAGTTAAGCTTATTTCTTTCATTTAAACTGTAAACTGCTCTCACACCCAGTGCACCGAACCCCCCTCATACTGCTTTACTTCTTTTCATACTGTTTATCATCTTCTCATATACTACACACTTTTATTCTGTGTGACTGTTTATTGCTGGCCCCCCACCACCATGCACACACAACAGAATGTAAGCTCCACAGGAGCAGGGATTTCTAGTTTGTTCCCCAAAGTCTTCTAAGTGTCTACAAGAAAAGTATCTGGCATTTAGTAGTAACCGTTGGGAAATGAATGAGTGAATAAAGGCTTTACAGCCTGTTAATGTTAAAGTTGTGGTGTTTATGAGTAGTGCAAAACTTACAAAATAGGAGGCCTGGAGGCCTGAGACAAAATGTGAAACTGGGAGGGAACTTCTTCCCACAGTGGCCCTAGGCTAAACGGGCCAAAACGCCCTGTAGGAATCTCTCCTTTTGAACACAGTTTCACCGAAACTTTTTGTTCTTAAAAGGGTTATTTACTTACCGGTTATTTACTTATAGGTAGCAATTTCGAAAATAGTTTCTCACTCATATCACTTGATTAACATAGCTATCTGAGAAGACAACGGTCGTCCATCTTTCACAAGTAAGCACAAGAAGGTTCACCGAGGGGACGTGACTTGCCCTGGGTGGCACAGTGGGCACACCCCTGAGCCAGCGCCCAAACTCTCGTCCCTGCCTTTCCTATGCAGCACCTCACAGCTTCTCCGCGATGCCTCTATTGTGTACTAACGACCACCAAGGCATTTTCTTTTTTGGACTGATTTCTAACAAACCTTGATAGAAGACCAAATTGTCTGAATTATAATGAATATCTGATTTTGAACATGACTATACTGATTGATGACTTTCCTGTTCAAAAAATCGTTGATACACTGTATGCAAATCCTACCTGAGGTGGGGGGGTGGGGACTTCTGGCACCTCACTGCACAGAGAACAAAGTCAAAGTCTTTAGCTTGGCCTTTAATTGCTCCACAATTTAACCCCAACTCCCACCTTACCCTGTGCTGCCTTCTAGCTCTTAGCCGCACTAAGAATTTTATTGCCTCAGCGTTTCCCAAACGTGCCTTGGGCTAGCTGCTTCTGCAGTAGAGATCCTTTCCACCTGTGTCTTTCCAGGCACAGCTCACAACTCAGTCCACCTTCTCCAAGAATCCTTTCTAAAACACCCCAGACAAAATGGTTCCTTCCCTTCCCTCTATTCCTACAGCGCCTGACACCTTTGCAAATGCCCCGAGGAAAGGCTGGCTGTTTTTTCAGTTATTCTTCTTACAATACCAGTTCCTGGAGATATGTATCTGTCTCTTCCACATTGTAAAGGCAGAGTAACTAGCACCAGCCCGGCTTCTTGATCTAAAACAACTGTAAATGGCTGAACAATCAATTATTTCCTTCCCACCAAACTGAAAATTGACTGATGTCAGATAATATGTCTAATCGCTAGCTGATCTCAACTACACCCTTTTTTGTTAAATGCCCCGTGGGCCCTTAAAAGTAAGGCGTAACTTACCAAAAAAAAAAAAAAAGACAAAGGCTGTTAAAATAGTCTGCTTTCTTATTTACAGAGTTCTTCCTGGAGGCCACCCATTCTAACTGCCTCTTTTCTGAGAATACCACTGTGTACTTTGAAAATTTAATTGAAATCCAAAAATCAAATGGAAATTATGTCAGGTGAAAGATATTAAAGCTTTAGTAAAATAGACTGGAGGAGAACCTACATTATCTGGGCTAAGGGTCGCTGAGAAAGGGAAGAACCTGAGGTTACAGTGAATGAATGAATAAAAACAGCTAACAAACCAAACTGGACAGATCACCTTAATTTTAAATCTGGAGAAACTGAGATCCAGAAGCAGGAAGTTACTCCTCTAAGGTCACATTTGAGCTGTTAAGAAGCAATTTAATAACCAAAACAATGAACATCTATTGAGTACCAACCATATGCCAAGGGTTCTCACGTACATCTCATATTCATAAATCACCCTGGGAGATATACTCAATAAACAAAAATGAGCCCTAGCTGGTGTAGCTCAGTGGATTGAGCAAGGGCTGTGAACCACAGGGTTGCTGGTTTGATTCCCAGTCAGGGCACATGCCTGCGTTGCAGGCCAACTCCCCAGTGGGGGCCGTGTGAGAGGCAACCACACATTGATGTTTGTCTTCCTTTCTCCCTCCCTTCCCCTCTCTCTAAAAGTGAATAAATAAAATCTTAACAAGGAAAAAAATCTTTAAAAATGAGCTTCCCAATCCATAAATCTGACCATCTCACCCCCCGACCCTGCTAAAAAGTCTTCAGAGATTTAGTGACTTTAGGGAATGGCTTGGCGAAGTCTCTCCTCTGGAGAGGCATTTATTAAACTAGTCAAAATTAGCAAAAAGCAATCATTCTAAGAATCTGAACATTGATCAAAAGCGTACAACAAATTGAGCCACAGAGTCAACATGATCCTCTCTACTATGGGAGGTCACGGCATTCAAGCTTAGGTTTGCACACACACCTTTCACCAACAGATGTACTCTACAGACGTGAAAATTCAGATTTAAATGACATATTAAATGAAATTTGAACCCAGAATATCTTCATTCCAATTTTATCAGGGCCTGCTCCTGACCCTCAGCACTGAGGTAAACTTAGAGGAGAAAAATGCTTGATCCTGTAGATATTACTCTGGACACTTTCCTTGGTTCTAATTTCTAGGTGTTTGTTTTTGGGGTTTTTTTTTAAAGATTTTATGTATTTATTTTTAGAGAGAAGAGAAGGGAAGGAGAAAGAGAGGGAGAGAAACATCCATGTGTGGTTGCCTCTTGCGCACCCCCAACTGGAAACCTGGCCCACAACCCAGGCATGTGCCCTGACTGGGAATTGAACCAGCAACCCTTTGGTTCGCGGGCTCGTAATCAATCCACTGAGTCACACCAGCCAGGGGTTAATTTCCAGTTTTGACATTCTAGCTCTTATCAGTACAGCGTGAACAACTCTGGCATAGGCACTGAAGACCACCCTTACTTCCTTAGGGAACAGAAGTCTGAGGACAGACCCACAATGACAATGCTGAGTTTAAGAAGCTCTAATAGCCACTTGTATCCACTCTTCTGCTCATTCTGGGACCCAAAACATCAGGGCCACCATTAGACCATAGTATTTCCCCCATGCAAATTAGAACAAGGTACCACCTTGAGCTTGAGCAGCCCTTTAGGTGCAAGGCTTGGTGAATGGAGAATGCCTTTGGAAAAAAGGAAAGGAATCTCTCCCTCCACACAATGCAGCCCCATGCCAGGGCACACAGTTCATCAGGGTGAGCATGAAATATACAGTCATTGCATGTCCCTTTCCCCTCTCCCCTCACCTCCATGGAAAAAAATCAGTGCAATCATCAAGGCACCAGCCACACAAGGGTGAGGGAAGAAATAGCAGGATGTCCATGGCCAATCAGTGTTATGTTCTTGTGTACGCATTCTTGTCTGACACTTTCCCAGCCCCACAAGCAGTGCCGGATCTGCTCCCTGGAGGACGAGCTACTTCCTACTGAACTGAAAGCTCCGTGAAGGCTGGATCCACATGTTTTTTGGTTCTATGACAGAGGTGGCAAACTCAAGGCCTGCAGGCCGAATCCGGCCCTCCACCTTGTTTCATCCAGCCCGGCACCTTGTTTCTAACTGGCAGCAGCGCCAAGCTCCTTGCCCCTAGTTAAGGAGTAGTTACATGTATACAGTCCTAAAGTTACATTCGGCCCTTTGAAGGCAACCGTGAGGCTGATGTGGCCCCCGGTGAACATGAGTCTGACACCCCTGCTCTTTGATAACCCATTTCAGTGTCCACCATGGCTGGTTCTAATCACATCCAGTTATCATACACTGACTAAGTGTTTCTCAGGCATCTGGCTTTGGGCTAGGTGCTGAAGAAACTAAGAAGGAAGAAAACAAACCCCTGCCCTCAATGAACTCATGCTTAAGGGCTGAGATGGATGGATAAATAGATGATGACTAAACAGCGTGGTAAGCCCTCTGAGAGAATAAATACAGGGGTGGTCTGGGAGCACCTGACCCAGCCTGGAGTGTGGGACTGGGGGAGAGTCTGGAAAGATGTTATGAGAAATGGGCAACTTAAGCTGAATGTTGAAGATTGAGTAGCATTTAGTCAAGTAATGGAAGGAGGATGGGAGGGTGGTTAGGGAAGGAGTTCCGAGCAGAGAAAGCAAATTTGTAAAGATGATGGCAAAAGAGCAGAATACGATCAGGAAGATGAAGGAAGCAATCCCCCCCAGGGAAATACAGGCCAGATGAAGTGAGGCAACAAAGATGAGGCTAAAGAGATAAGAAATGGGCAAGCATGTGATCCCTGGCTTCCTCTCCCTCCTGAAATCCCCACAAAGCTCATGGAAAGTGCAGAGCACGTAGCTAGCAATGGTTAATTTCTTCAGGTCACCTTTTGACCTCTCTATCTTCCAACCTGTCTTAGTCAGCTTGGGCTGCCATAACAAAACACAGTAGACCGCGGGGCTAAAAAAACACTTACTTCTCACAGTTGTGGAGGCTGGGAAGTCCAAGATCAGGTCATCAGCATGGTCTGATTCTGCTGAGACCCCTCTTCCTGGTGGCAGACTGCCAACTTCTCATTGTACCTAAACTTGGCAGAAAGAGCAAGCTAGCTCTCTGACCTCTTTTATAAGGGCACTAACCCCATTCATGAGGGGCTCCATCCTCATGAACACATCACCACCCCAAGGCCCTACCTCCAAATACCAACACACTGGAAATTAGGCTTCAACATATGAATTTGAGGAGGCACAAACATTCGGTCCATAACACAATCCCAGAGGCTTTCCTAGCTAGACTCTGCTTCTACAAAGATTTGCTTGCTGCCAGAGGTGCTAGAGCTGATGACTCTGTCAGGGTGGGCGGGGATATCCCCCTGGCAACCTAAACCCGCCCCTTACCCTGTCAAACACGTCGGAATGTCAGGGTGGGCGGGGATATTCCCCTGGCAACCTAAACCTGCCCCTTACCCTGTCAAAGATGTCGGAATGTCTGGGTGGGTAGGGATATCCCCCTGGCAACCTAAACCCGCCCCTTACCCTGTCAAACATGTCGGAATGTCAGGGTGGGCAGGGATATCCCCCTGGCAACCTAAACCTGCCCCTTACCCTGTCAAAGATGTCGGAATGTCTGGGTGGGTAGGGATATCCCCCTGGCAAACTAAACCTGCCCCTTACCCTGTCAAAGATGTCGGAATGTCGGGGTGGGCAGGGATATCCCCCTGGCAACCTAAACCCGCCCCTTACCCTGTCAAAGATGTCGGAATGTCAGGATGGGTGGGGATATCTGACTGACAGCCGGAGCTCCAGGGGAACCACCAATGATGGATCGCAGCTTTGTTCCAGGAGACCAATCCCTAGCCCTCGAGGGGAGCCAATCAGAATTTTGGTGTATAAAGCCCCGCCATATTCGCGGCAGGCAAGGACTTCTCTGTTCCCATTGTGGACCTGAGAATTTCGTCCTCCGAGAGTGCAAGCCCCAAATAAAGCTCTGTACTGCCTATTTTTGTGGCTGATTGGCTTTTATTCTCGGTGGAGCCTAAGAAAACCTTTCAGACTCTAATTAGCACATTTAGAGATGGCTATTACTGAAGAAAATCAAGGACCACTTTAGTTTACTTACTATTAAAAATAGTAATAGTTCACATGGGAACTTTGGGAATCCTCAAATCTTATAAGAGAAAGGGCCCTTAGAAAGTGTCTCCTCCAACCCTTCATATCACACATGGGGAAAGTGAGCTCCAGATCGAGGAAGGATTTTTGTCTAAAATCACCCAAGAAGGGAATCGGGACCTCCTAGGGCAATGTAGTGGAAAGAATCCATCATTTGAAGATTGATCAAATCTGAAAGTTTTTGCTTAACTTTGGACAGGTTGCTAAGATTAAACAAATATGATAACATCTGTAAAGGTCACATGCAGGGTCAGCCTGTAGTAGGTTTCAGTCAATGGTTACCACATTATAATTTCCTAGAACCTTTGACAAACCCACCTTTGCGTGTGTACGACATAAGACAAGAAATTAACTTGAAGGGTGGGAAAAGTGAGAAGTTACTGCTGGGGAATCGGCAGCTGGGTCACCACACTGCTTTGCTATGGCTGTCAATGTGAGACCTGGCAGTGCTGATGAACAAAACAGGACATTCTTTTGACTCCTAAGAATGAAAGGAAATAAGCATCACCATGAGAATTTTGCGTGCGCTGAGAAGCTCGCACTAGCATATTGGTTTGCTTATTTAATCCTGAATGTGACTCAGTGTCAATTTTAAAGTTTCTAATTAGTGCATCTTGGGAACTGGCAACATCTCTTGGGCCCTCCTCTGTTGGAACAACCTAGAGCATGTAGGCTCCCTCCTCATTCTTTCTCTGCCATTTGTCACTGTTCATTAAGACACCTGGCTATTGCCCTGGCTGGTGTGGCTCAGTGGAGTTTTATCCACCCGGCACCTTGTTTCTACCTGGTGTCAGTGCCAAGCTCCTTGCCCCTACTTAAAGAGTAGTTACATGTATACAGTCCTAAAGTTACATTCAGCCCTTTGAAGGTAATCTCGAGGCTGATGTGGCCCCTGGTGAAAATGAGTTTGACACCTCTGCCTTAAGGGGTATCATTAATTCCCATTTTTATAGAAGAAATGGAAGCTCAAAGAAGTTAGATAACTTCAATTAAGGGCAGTGGGCAGGATCCATAACCAAATCTGGGCTTTTAACCATTTCTCTGTGCTGCATTTTTATGCATCAAAGCCTTATATACAGCAACAATTTCACCTAGGAGTCAATAAAAGTTTCAGGCTAGATCTCTTCCTTCAAATGCAACGACACAGACTAACCACAGAATTACTCAATCTGAACTGAAGTCTCTCTACTTTATTTATTTACAAAATGGTTTCTGTAATTCTCTAAGCCTTTTTAGAAGCCAATGCAAGGAACAATAAGACTTTAAGCTCTGCAGGTGATTAACAACACTTGGTTTTTTCATTTGGCTTGGTCAGTTGTGCCTATTTCTGAGACCTCAGAGAAAACCTAAAAACTATGCAATACGAATAAGACTTCTGCCCTAATCCAACACAACTCGTGGTACAATCCATAGAAAGAATATACTTTCTACTGAGCTCTGAAAGAAAAAATAAAACTTACATTTTTAGCAAAACTAAAGGATTTAAGATCCATATGACACAAATTGTATTATTTTTAACAGCCGGCATGCCTATTATAAAGGATATTTTGTGTTATCTCCAATCTAGGCACAGGAGGCACCTCTGTCACAAACCAAAACCTCTATCATCTCAATAAGTGCTCTCCAGAGAGTCTTTACAGAAGCCATCTCAAGTGACTTGCCGACTGTGGGAGAGTGCAATGCAAAATTGGAACCACGGAGTAATTAGTTCATTTTGTGTCTTTCTTCAAAGAGGACTCCCTCAAGGACTATGATTCATTCCACAAACATCTGTGCATAGCCATGTAAAGGGTAAGAAAAGAGACTTGGTCCCCTCTCACCCCCACTAAAGGAATTTTTAACCCCGTTTCAGGGGAGAAAAGAAAGCCTAGTTGAAAACAAGACAACTCTTAATTGAGCTTGCTCTGTGCTAAACAGTGCCAGGTGCCTTCAGCTGTATTTCGTCATTGTATCTCCACCGTGCCCCAGAGAAGGCCTGCCCACCCACCTCTTTCAGATGAGAAAATTGAGATTCAAGGAGATGAATAAACTTGCCCAATACAGTCTGGAATACTGTATTGCATATTTGAAAGTTGCTAAGGGAGTAGATTTTAAAAGTAGAGGTCACAAGTAAAGTCAATCTGTAACTATGTGTGGTGATAGATGTCAACTAGATTTATTCTGATGACAATTTCATCATGTATACAATTATGGAATGAATCGTGTTGTATACCTGAAACTAATGTAATACTGCATATCGATTATAGCTCAAAAATCTTGCCCAATTCATAAAGCCAGTATAAACACCTGGGTTCTACTTCATGTCAACACACTGATAAACATTTTTTCGGTTCCTCTCTTGAAAAATTGTTCCCTTCCAAAGCTGCAGTTAAAGACTCAGGTCTCTTTGCTGGCAGTTGTGGTACTCCCCGCAAGTGTCAATACAACTGCCCACAACATCACACACCTGACTCCTCCTTCCAACATGAAAGTCAAGCGCTGGATTACTTAAAATCAGACCCTGCAAAACACACATGCAGCCCCCAGTCAGTCTGATCTGTGACCACACATTGCTGACTTCTGACACGAAACCTCATTTTGGGAAGGTGGCATTTTCTACCCGCTCCTGGAGAATTCTCTCTGAAAACAGGCACCTTCAAGTGCAATAGACGAGAGAAACAGTCTCACATGTGCATACTGGTAAAACTGCATCCTCTTTTATAGCAACCTAAGAAAGAATCAAGGAACCTGACTGCAGATGTGGCAACTCTGTGCTCTTTGCTTTTGGTAACCTTATTCTGACATTGTTTGAATGAAGTAGCGAAGAAGTTAATGCTCAGTAGCAAAAGGCAAACATGCTCATTTACCACATATCAAAAGTATGATAGGAAGCCACCAAGTGGAAGCATCCTCAGGAATGACTGCGTGATGAAAACCAGAGCCTAAGAACCATTTTGGAAACAATTCTTTGTCACTGTTGTTTAGAAGTACTTTGAGGAGCCATCCTAATGGCTCTACTCTGGTCCGTTCCTTCCTTCTAAGTTGGCAGACTAGCTCTAAGTCGCTTAAGAATAAAGGGAATTACACCTCTCATGGACAAGCCCATGGTTATTATTTTAGTGTTTTATAGTTATGTAAAAATGTTTTATCTAATAGTGAATAAATCAAATATCTTTTAAGATAACTCAGTTATCTTTAACTGAATTTTTATTTATTTTTGAGTGTATGTTATTGACTATGCTCTTACAGTTCTCCCAATTTTTCTCCCTTTGCCACCCTCTACCTGGTATCCACCTTTCCTCCAGCAATCCCCACCTAAGTTCCTGTCCATGGGTCCTGTGTGTAAGTTCTTTGGCTTCTCCCCTTCCTATACTATTCTTAACCTCCCCCTGTCTATTTTGTTCCTACCAATTTATGTTTCTTAATCCCTGCACCTTTCCGCTACTCTCCTCCTCTCCCTCCCAGCTGATAACCCTTCAAATGATTCCTATACCTATAATTCTGTTACTGGTCTGGTTGTTTGCTTAGTTTGTTTTTGTTTTTTTTAGGTTCAGTCATTGATTGTTGTGAGCTTGTGATTCTACTGTTCATAGTTTTGATCTTCTTTTTCTTAAATAAATCCCTTTAACATTTCCTGTAATAATGGCTTGGTGATGATGAATTCCTTTAGCTTTACCTTGTCTGGGGAAGCACTTTATCTGCCCTTTCACTCTAAATGATAATTGAATTTTTTAAAATATGATTCTAAATCTTTTTATTAGCACAACTGAAAAGATTAAGTTCCCAGGTCAACCCTATAGGACTGCACTATTGTTTAGTTCTTCAAGGAATTTACGTAATGATTTATAAAGATCATATAGATAAGTAAGTATTCTAATTTCAAAGAAATCCAAGCCTTCCCAGCCTATAGCTCTATTTTATTTTGATGTTTCCAGAACATGTATCTAAAGGCTTACAAGACTCGCTGGTAATTACCAAATATTTTTCTCATATTACTACTTTATGTATGTTGAAGGTTTTATTTTGTAGCACATGCTACAAACAGGATTTTTTTTTTCTTCTTGCAAGCTAGGTAATTTCACCAAAATGGTGAAGAACTGGTCATTTTTAAACAACGAAATTATATCTAATGACACCAAACCAATAGGGTTAGCAAATTTCAAAATTCATATTTTTAAAACCCAAATATGTATAAACCAAATTATGGTGTAAAGGACACAGAAAAATTATGTGGAGATGGATTTAGCTCTGTGAACAATTAGAAACAATACTGGAAGCTGCTCATTTATGTCCCTCCCCTGTCATCACCTCATCTGGGTCTTTCAATAATGAACTAAGAAATGTAGGGGAAAAAACAAAGAAGGGTTTTCAATATGGTTTTTCTCTGGGGAACAATAAAAACATTAAACTTTATACATTTAAGTGACAGTGCACCGAATGCTAGCCCTTTCATGGGAGTCCAGCTTAGGTTTTGTCTGGGTAGGGAAGGGGGGAGGGAGTCCATGAATACCCTCGGAGTCATTTAAAATATATAGTATTAGCTAATTGATGAGAAGACTAAAAACAATAGTAAGTAGTCAGCCTGGCTGTGCGCCAGCAGCTAGGCTTTATAGTAAAAGCGAGTTTACATTAGAGGCCTGTTTTTCCCCTTTCCTTATATGAAATGAACAGCTGTAATTGAAAAGCAAGGAGCTCTATGGTTTATAGAAATAGGTGTTGTGAAGAGCCTTGGCCGTCTAATTTTCTTCCTATTGCAGGGCAGGCTTCCATTGTCTGTTTTTTAGAGCTAATTTCTTTTCTGATCAAAAGGCCCACGTCGTTGAAAAGGTAGTAATGACTATTCATTTGGCTGAAGCCTCCATTCTCCAGACTGCAAGCTTTATTTAGAAATGGCTATTTCTTTCTAAAAGGAAAAGCTCATTTATGTCCTCTATAATGTCAATTAAAGTAGAATATATTTTAATTATTTATCCTGAGGAGAAACCTTTTAGGAACTTAATTTAGTGCCTATGCTATGCAGACACTACAATATGTGAATGTGAAATCATATCTAGGCACATGGGTTTTATTTTATTTTACCACTAATGAATAGTTTATTTGCAACTAATTAACAAGTTAAATCGGTGCAATTAGTGTCGGATTTCTTTAATAATATAACTCATAAAGGGATAGCCATTGGGACAAGAAAATAAGATTGTAAAGAAACCATTCCACAAAAGGGGCGGGTTTTTTCCTATTAGAAAGGGTTATTTAAGGTTCTTCCCGTTGCTTTTTCAAATGAAAGCTGGGCTGTTCTGGGGGAGGAAATATGTTTTTGGTTTTTTTTTTTTTAAACAGGGGGAGACGGTGTTAACTACACAAACATCACATTAGCAAAGCTTCGAGGTCATAACCTGGCGACGCTTTCCGGAGAAATGGAATTGGGGTGACCACGGCCTAGGCGCCAAAACGGCAGCGCGGCGAGTCCTCGAGAAAGACCTCGCTTTGTCGCACTGTCTGGCCGGCGACCCGCGCGGAAAGGATCCGCCTGAAAACCGCCATCCCTCGTACCTGGCAAGCAGCGGCACGTCAGCTGTTCCGGGGCCGCGTCCTCCGCCCCGCTCTCCGTCGAGAGCAACAGCCCCAAGCCTCGATTGCCCGCCACTCAGAGAGCGGCGCCAGGGCGCGCGGCAGCCAGGGCTGCAGGCACGCGGGCATCCTGCGGGCGCGGCCCGGAAAAGCGCGCGCGCGCTTCCGAACCCGCGTGGCCCCTGCCAGCCGCGGCGCACCGGTTCCCCGCCCTCCGGAGCTTTTCTCGGCGGCCGCGGCCGCGTTCGGCTGCAGAATGAAAGGAGAGGGGTGTCATCTCAAGGCTGGCGCCCAACACAGCACCTAGTAGGTGTACGACAATGGTTTAGTGAAATGAAATGGTCGAAGAGAACATAGAAATTCCGCGCATCGAATTCCATGGCTCTCCACTCTTTTAAAAGAAAATGAAAAAAAGTAAAACAGAAAAAAAGAGAAAAGAGGGGAAACGAGCAGCTGGATCCTGCTTTGAAGTTTAAAATTTGATGCCTCTCATCAGCATCCAGGCACTCTAGGCTAATGGTCTTGGCTGGTCACACTGGAGGTGCCTGAAAGTCACATGATTTTACAGGCACCCTTTGCCGGGGAGCACTACTAGGCCTGCTGGACCTGAGTCGCGCCCCCCCCCCCCGCCCCCCGCCGCCCGCCGCTCTCTGAATTGTGAGGACATGGAATAACTCAAACATTACATCCTGATAACGATTTTTACATGTTTTTCCGGGACTGGGCTCCTAGCAGGCCACCTTGCCGTTGTGGAGGGCCATGCCTTTGCAGCCACACTTTAAAGTGGAAAAGGCGACAGGTCAAGCGGGAGGGCAGGCCTGACGGTAGGATGCCGGGTTCCAGGAGGATGCTCTGCAGGGGTGAGCTTTTGGCAGCTTGAAGGGCTAAACGGGTGCAGAGAACTGGCGCAGGGAGAGGCGCGCGGGGGTGGAGGCGGCTGTTGGAGAGGAGAGAGAGGCAAAGAGGTCGGCGACCATGACCCGCAAGATCCTCTGAAAGTGGGACCCAGTTCCCAGGTAGAGCCTGTGTTCCTCCCAGGAGATGGCAGTTTTGGATTGTGTTCGGGTTGTGAGGTAAGCAAGAGGGCGCTGAAGGAAAAATTGTCAATGTCCTTGTAGTTACTGCGCGCCTAGGGAGATGAGTGCTGCTCATTAATACCTTAATACCCTCTGGGCTAACGGAACCTTGGCAAATAAGTTCCAAGCTGTGTGGGCCCCGAGATTCCTAGCGTATCTACCAAGAACAGCTCAGCTAACCAAAGTGAATTAAATTCCAAAACTCACTTATAAAAGTATACCCTTCCTCCCCTCAAAAAGCTACACCAAAGTGCAACAGGATACAGCTGTGCTTCCCATAAGAGACTTTTTGGTGCCTGGAGGACCATGTCATCTCACATGTCCATAGCTCCTACTAACATTCCTTTAGAGAGCATCAAATAAATTATTGTTTGCAATCTGCACCAGACAGTTTAGGGTCTTCAGTTCCCTTCCAGACCTGTAATAAGTATTTGATAGGGGGGTGGGGGGAGGGCCAGTGATGCTGCCATTTGAGGGAGTGAAATCAAACTGAATGCTCTGAGAAATACAAAGTGCTGTCTCCTTCATCCCGTTAAAGTGTTAGTGACCTTTATGACCTTTTACAAGAGATGGTTGGTTCTACAACCACCCAAGCCTCAGATTTCTTGATCAAGGCCCTCGAACTCTAGCCTAAATACACAGTCTTGGCTAGGAGCCAGAGTAAGTCCAGAGGTGTTCTCAAGTTAGAAACAGGAATTACTGCCTTTAGATAAGCAAATATTTTTCTGCTGGAAAGCGAAGCGTTTCTGATAGTCACCAGGATAAGTTTTTCGCACTTCCTCAAAACCAGACCGCTCGCTGGGTTTGTATGCACTTGAAAAGGCGATCGCTCCACCCTATTGTCAGACCTCAGCCCCCCTCCCCCCACCCTTACGGCGGACGACGACGCACCTCCAACCAATCCCAACCAGCACGCACAGGGAACCTCCTGTAAGAGGCTGGGTCCTAATCGAGCAGGAGACACGGAAAAACATTCCCCGTGAGCAGTGGGTGACAAGGAATCGACGCCGGCACCCCCACGCCAGTGGTGGGACAACCACTCTCCCGCTCCGCTCTCTTTTACTAAGGCACAATTGCTAAAAGTGTATTTTGCAGATATGAAGCCCTTGGGACATCTGATTTCTGCCAAGTCTCAAAACCGGAGGAAGGCAGAATGGGGACGCCCTATGCACCCGGAACCCGTAGGCTCCCTAGTTCCCCCGAGTTTTGCGATAACCCTCCCTCTAACGATGAGCACTTCTGTCCTAGGGCGAAGCCGGCTGCCACTCCTCGAAGGGTTGGGGCCGTCTACAAGCCCTGAAGTGCAGGAAGGGGCGCCTCTGGGTGAAGTTTCCAACGGAAGCCAATAAACGGCGCTGTTGCCGCGCCCTGGGTCATGGGAGACCCTGGTCCAGCCCCAGTCGGAGGCAGCCGGAGCTCTCCTGCGAGGGCGGGGGAATGGGAAGGGTTGCTTGGCCGAGTTCCCAGCCCACCGCCCCGGACTCTGTATACCGCCCACGGGTTCCCGGAGGTCCTGGAGGGCGAGAGAACTGCGAAACGTGCGCTCTTCTGGAGAGGTTGGGAAGGACTGGTCGTAGATCCCGCTTTGTCCCTCTGGTTTCCTCCCTGCGTGCAGACTGCGTGTCGGAGACACCGGTTGGGGCTCTGCCAGCTGTCTGGCCTACCCGCAGCCCCCTACTGAACCGAGTCCGCTCCGGCGGTAGTACCTGCCGCGATGCTTCCCCGACCCCCAGCGAAGTGTCGCGCCTCCCGGCTGGTGGCTATGCCTGCACTGCTGGTGGGCCAAGGGAACAGTTCCTTCCAGCCTTCCCCATCTCCCTACGCCCATAATGGAAACTTTATCGAAACGCTACTTTGGGTTAAGCACGTCCTCGGTAACGTTTTGAAGGAAATCGGCAAGACTCTTACTTTTTGCTGGGCAGACGACCCCCGGGGCCACCAGGCAGAGAATTTGATCGTGGCCTCCGAGGGAATCCAGGAGTGTAGGAGTAGGTGTCAGATATCAAAAAAGGATTGCCGTGAATCTGACAGAAGGATGTAATATGCAAATGGGCTCACCTAAATCACCAAGTCTTGGGTTAGATGTGGTCAAATGGCAAATGGCTGAGGGAAGTGACTATACCCCAGATAATCTGCTGCGAGGAGTGCAGGCCGAGTACCTCATCCCTTGCCTCAAGAAATAGGCAGCCCAGGCGCTGTCACCACAACGGGGTCCTAAAACTTGGAAAGAATCCTGACATCTGTCAGGCTAGTGGACGCCAGGCCGCGCGCCGGTTGGGCAGTTTCCTAAAACGCGCTTCACTTAGCAACAGCCTTAGAGGCCCAGAGAACCCAAGACGGCCTCTGCAAAAGGCGGCAGGCGGCTACTGCACAGTGCCTTTGGGAGAAGGTGGGTTTGCCTAGGAAAATTTGACTCTCGGCCAGTTTGCCAAGAAAACAGGTGCAGGTGGGGATCGCCGAATCATTCTGAGATGAGCCTTTCACTCAGTTTCAGCTTAAGTGTGCACATCCATGCACGTGCTTTGCGCGCCGGCACACAAACAAGCGCGTGCGCGCGCGCACACACAAAACCCCCGTACGGAACCATTCCAGATAGTTTACTTTCAAATCCGAAATCCGTACACCCGTTCAAATGATCGCAGCCCTTGGCTGTGGATGTTTGCTTCCTTCAGTCCTGATGAACCTGAGGACTGAGGATGTAGACGTGGAGGAACCAAAACTTAAGGGCGAGACCCAAACTTCCAAGAGATAATGACGGGTGGGAGGCGGGATTCTGGTGCCAGCAGTCTGCCAGCCCCAGAGGGGGCTGGCCTGCAACTCAGGCAGGAAAGAGGGAAGCTCCCGGGCGTGCAGGCAGGCGGTGGAGAATCGCCAGGTCTTGCATTAGCGCTAAGGAACTAAAAGGCTGGGTGTTTGTTTTTGTTTCACACTTTGGATTTACATCTTTCTTTTGGTTCCCCACCTTTCCACGAGGCTGGGGCGGGGGGAGCGCCCTCACCGCGCAGACACCTTATTTCAGTCTCTGCCAATTCTGCCCAGCTGGTTTCTCCTTTCCACCCGTCGCCTCGGGCTACTCCGGGAGTTTCAAACGCTGTGCCACTCGCTTGGGTTGGCGGAGGTGATTGTTGGGGTCCCCTCTCCCCGCAGCCGGGGTTTCCACGCTAATACCCTTTATCAGACAACCCGACATATGGGTTACTGCCCAGTGCCGAGTCTCGAAGTTCCGGTTAGCAAGGCTGTAAAACAAAAAAGAAGGACGGAATCCGTTAGCAGAGCTTGCTCGCCGCGGAGGCGGTGCGGCTGCACAGCGACAGCAAGCACTCAGTGGTCCTGGCAGGTGCGCAGCCACTGGAGGGGGCCCCATGGTCCGCCCCGAGGACGGCCTCGGCTCCTCTCCGGCCACCGTCCCCCCCCCCCAAGAAACTTTTCTTTCCCTTGGAGAGTCTCCGTGTTGCCATGAAAACGGATTTTCCAAGGGGCCCGACCCTCCCCCTCAGGGGCATCGGACTGGAAAAACCGAAATGGCCAGAGAGCAGAGACAAAAAGGGGCCGCTAAGCGGGGGCCTGGAGCTAGAGAGCCGAGGCCGGTACATCCCCTCAGCCCCCACCCACACTCTCCCGGCACCATCGCCTGTGAGTCCCTTGCCGGGCGCAGGCAGAGGGAAGCTGACTGCTCCAACTCACACCAACCATCTCCGAGCCTCACAGCCTCCTGTGCGCTGTGCTGTCCTGAAGCCTGTCTCCTGCGCAACAGTCCCTGACCCCGCGCATTCCGCTGAGAGAGGGGCTGATTCCAGGGAGAGCTTCTCGGAGCCGAATCCCGGGGCACCTCGGTTGAGCCATGAGTCCCCAAGCCCGCCCGATGCTGGTGATGCCCAGTGGCCGAGCGCTGGCAGCAGAAGCAGTTGGAGGACCTCGTGCAGACAGCAGAAATCTTTGCATGGTCGCCTTGGGATGGGGCATCGGTCGGCCCTGAGAGGGCTGTAAAGTTGTTTTCTAAAACCCCGTGGGCGCCCCTCTGCCCCTTCCCCCCAATCCTGCTCAAGTGTCCCCTCCCCCCTCTATCACTTCCCAGAGTTTCGTTCTTTCAAACTTTTTGAGACCCTAATTGGTGGTATCTGAGTGGCTCTCCGGGACTCCCGCCTCCTGAATAACTCTCAGCACGTCACTGGGCCCAAGAGGAGCGTGGGGGTGAACGAAAGGGCTCCCCGAACTTTTTTTTTCCAGTGGGGACTAACGGGGACTCCGTGACGATTGGCCAGAGCGCAACACTGGAAAGCTGTCAATCATGGGGGCTCCGGGAGGCAAGGGGCGGACCCTGCCCAACCCTGGGGGAACTGGAGCAGGTATATAAGGGGCCGGGCGAGCGCCCGGCCAGACTGCGAATGCGACCGGTTCGAGACAGCGCATCAGGTGCGAGTGGTCTGCGGGTTCCTGCAGACCTGGAGCGGAGCGCTTCGGCAAGCCTGTCCTTCCCGCCCGACCCGCTGGCCCACCGGCCCCCAAGCGCCCCTCCGACGGAGTCCTCAGGCCTTTTCACGGTGGCCGCTCCAGCCCCGGGAGCGTCTTCTCCTCCCGCCACTCTGGCGCACCTTCTTCCCGCTCCGGCCATGTACAGCCTCCTGGAGACTGAACTCAAGAACCCCGTGGGGCCATCTACTCCAGGATCAGGAGCGGGCGGCCCAGCAGTCCCCGGCGGTGCAGGCAAGAGTAGCGCGAACGCAGCCGGCGGCGCGAACGCAGGCGGCGGCGGCAACAGCGGTGGCGCGAGTGGCGGGGGCGGGGGCAGTGATCAGGACCGCGTGAAACGTCCCATGAACGCCTTCATGGTGTGGTCCCGCGGGCAGCGGCGCAAGATGGCCCTGGAGAATCCGAAGATGCACAACTCGGAGATCAGCAAGCGCTTGGGCGCCGACTGGAAATTGCTGACCGACGCCGAGAAGCGGCCGTTCATCGACGAGGCCAAGCGACTGCGCGCGGTGCACATGAAAGAGTACCCGGACTACAAGTACCGGCCCCGCCGCAAGACCAAGACGCTGCTCAAGAAGGACAAGTACTCCTTGCCCGGCGGCCTGCTGCCCCCCGGCGCTGCCGCCGCCGCCGCCGCCGCCGCCGCTGCAGCCAGCAGCCCGGTGGGCGTGGGCCAGCGCCTGGACACGTACACACACGTGAACGGCTGGGCCAACGGCGCGTATTCGCTGGTGCAGGAGCAGCTGGGCTACGCGCAGCCCGCCACTATGAGCAGCCCGCCGCCGCCCGCGTTGCCTCAGATGCACCGCTACGACATGGCAGGCCTGCAGTACAGCCCCATGATGCCACCCGGCGCCCAGAGCTACATGAACGCCGCCGCAGCAGCCGCCGCCGCCTCGGGCTACGGGGGCATGGCCCCTTCAGCTGCCGCCGCAGCCGCCGCCGCCGCCTACGGGCAGCAGCCCGCCACCGCGGCTGCCGCAGCGGCTGCCGCCGCCGCCATGAGCCTGGGCCCCATGGGTACGGTGGTGAAGACAGAGCCCAGCTCGCCGCCGCCCGCCATCACTTCGCACTCGCAGCGCGCTTGTCTCGGCGACCTGCGAGACATGATCAGCATGTACCTGCCACCCGGCGGGGACGCTGCCGATGCCGCCTCGCCGCTGCCTGGCGGTCGCCTGCACACCGTACACCAGCACTACCAGGGCGCGGGGACTGCCGTCAACGGAACCGTGCCGCTGACCCACATCTGAGCGCCAGCCTGCGCTAGCCACCCCTGCGCCCCCCACCCCACCCTGCACCCCCCAAGTGGGGACGCCTTGTTGTTTAGCTTTGCTTGCCTGGGTCTGTTGCCTTGTACCGAGAAGGGGAGGACAAAGTTTGCTGTAGCTGTCGGGTTTTGTACAAAAACAAAAAAGTCCGGAGCATCGGGTATAGGACTTTCTAGAGCTCGACTGCCCCTCCCTCCCCTTTTGTAGGCTGGAAACCGCTGTGATGTTTGCCAAGAAAAAGCAGCCCTCCTCCTTTTCTGGGGTTCCTGGGTTTTCCGGTTGCATTTGAAAATGTTGTCTCGTTAGTTTACTGTTAGCCGTGGAGTGAGTGAATGGGAGAAACGTACTCTCGGGTGAGGCTGGCCTGAAACCTGCAACGCTCCGTCCCCCAGTCGCGTTGCATCTGTTTTCCTCGTGGGTTTGGGGGAGCTGACCGCGCGGAGTAGCGCGGCAGCTAAGTCCAATGTTAATTTATAGCCAGGTGTGCGTGTGTCTCCCTCCTCGCCGCGCCTGGCCGCGGGACAGTTCGTCCAGTACACATTTACTTTGTTGCGTTGTGATTTCTGCTGTGGTCAATATTTGATATTTCGTCGCCCTAATGTTGTTGGATTTCGTTTGGGTTGTGGGGAAGGGGCTATTTTGTTTGGTGTTTTTCAAGGGTTTACTCTTAATTCTTAAGAGATCAATAAATTTTATAACCAACATAGTGGAGTCCTGATAATTTTCCGGGCCTGAAAGTTTAGGTGCGGGTTGGGGAGTAGGTGGGGGTTGGGGAGGGGACCACCACTGGGCATTACAACCGTTATGCTGTCCTCGGGGCGGGAGGGTCGGAAATGGTTTCTTTTTAATTATTAATAATCAGAAACACAGAGGATCCCAATATTTTTCACCTGAAAGTCCGAGGAGAGAGTAGTTTGGCTTCCTGGGAGCAGCACAGTCTAGCTGAAGCGAACCTCCCGCGGCCACGCACTTGTTGATAGTGCTGAGAGATCAATGAAACGGGCCGAAAAAGAGGCACTTTTACCTTTGTGCACTGGGGCGGGAAGACACTTGAGCCGAGTTGAAATATTTACAAAACGAAAACCCTTTGGAAATCTCAATTATCTTATTACAAATAAGTGGGTTACACGAATCCCTAGCAGCAAATAAATATATTTCAACCGTGGTGGCAGAAGCTGAAGAACCAGCGTTCAACAATAGGTCTGGTTTTTCAAAATACACCCTAGATGTTAAAACATCTGGAAAAGTTCTCTGATGGCTTTTTCTTTTTGACTTGTCAACCCAGTCCACGTACTTGTTTTCTAGAAAAGGCTCCCCCCATCCCAAACCTCAAGCCTGCATTTTTCTCCTCCCCCACCGATTTTCCCCAATCCCTGACCCTTGGCTATGCCTCTGTCCCCCGAAAGGCCTTTCGTTTCGCTCCCTGCCACCCGGCTCCAAGGTATCTGTATGGAGCATAGGAAGAAAACAAATAGAACAGTGTTTTTTTACCGCCTGCTCAGCTGTTTGAGGTGATTTCCTTAATCCCTTTAATCCTGTTACCTCGCCATCCCAGTATATGACTAAACTCGGACTTTGCAATAAGCTCGGCCTGGTGCACTGTTTTTTTTTTTATCGTCATGCACTCCAGACCTCAACTTTCTTTGCTTGAGTTCTGCTAGGACTCTGGACGACAGAATCTCCTGTAAAGTGGTTCGAATTCCACATTTTCAATCGGCTTTGTGCCGGCCAGCCTTTCACCTGAGAGCCCGGGCGGGCTTCATGGGGAGGGGCAGGGACTTTCAACGATTTCGGGGGTCGTGCCCGCTTTTTACACATCACTGCGGATCCTAAAGCCTAAGCTCACCACGCCTCTACAAGAGAGGTCGAGTCTCCCAGGAACGGTAGCGCCATCCCTCCCCCGCAGACGCGGGCTCCTTCCCCCAACCCGTTGCACCCCACCCCACACCAGAAAAGGCTGGGACGGCTTCCTGCGGTGAATTACAGACCCCGGCCCAACACCCGGTGCTCCTCCGGGGCCTGCTGCGTCCCTGCTGAGCAAAGGCGAGGCCTCCAAACCACTGCCTCCTTGCCCATCCCGGGGCCACAGACCTCGGGCCCCTGCAGGCTGGGTCGCGCTGCCGCGCGCTTGGAGCTAACTAAACAGGCTGCCAGTCAGGTGAGGCTCACCTCCCTCTTCGTGCTCCAGTGCCTCAGTGGTGGGAGAAAACGCTTGTCATACCCACACCCCCATTCATATCTTTCACAATGTTTGGGCCTCAGCAAAATACCTGTTCATCAGTTACTCTGGGTTCAAATTGCTAGCAAGTGTGCACACAAGTTTGGTCTGAAATGAGTCCAGGAAAGGGAGGGTGAAAACAAGCAATTCTGCCCCGCTGAGAGGGCGGTGCCAATCGGGAATAAACTGACACTGCTTCTTTCGAACAGTCCATTGTGCGGTTTGCTTCTTAGAAGTGCCAGGGTCACCCTTTCTGTGGGTCTCACATTCTGCTCACTCCCTCTCTAAACATCCGTGGCTTTGTGCTCCACTCGTGTGATTTCCAAATTGCCTCTAAGAGAAAGGATTTCATCACTCAGCACATTTGGAGGATATAGATGAAAGATAATTTTTTTTAAACTTCAGCAATAGGGACCAGAACTGAACGGAATCAGAGTGAAACTTCTATCATCTAGGCCAGAGTTTTCAAACTAGAGCACTAGCCACCCCCCCTCACCCCACTCTTCTGTACACACCTCTACCACAACAACTGCCCCTTAATCTGTTTTACAGATTGGGGTTCTTGTAAGATTAAATTTGACATAAGGGTTCTGCTACTTAAGTGCCTACAAGAACAAAACCTGGTCATACCCAAAACACTCCTCTGGCTTGTTTTGCATTTGAGGAAACTGGCAAAGGTTGCTTAGCTGGTTTTATGGCAGCGCAGGCCTGGAGGGCTCTCTGCTGCACCACGGGACAAAACCGATGAAGTCCAGTCCCAACTGCCTCTTCAGCTCACAACCCCACAGGTCTCTAGAGAAAAGAAGTAATTCCTAACGGAGACACCTAGGAGCCACCGCTCTGCGAATGATGAAGTGATGTGGAAAGCACAGGGTCCTTACAGAGTGGGGGAAGAACAGCGTCTTTTATGTTTCCACAGACAGGACCAGAGCTATACCTTTTGGTGGGAATTACCCTACATAGAGATTTTCTTTCTTGTCTATACAACTCCTCTCATTGATCCCCATTCTAGAAATTTACAGGAGGAGAGGTCACCCAAAATGCAGGCAAAGATTCATAAACAAAGACGTCTATCATAGATCTCCCTATCATGGCAAAAGTTACACACAACTCAAATGTCTAACAAAATAGGAAAAGGTTATACAGAATTTGCTATCAAAAAAAAGATTATTTGCAGATTGCAATTGTGCGTACAGAGATTTTAATGACACAGGAAAGTGCTTGAACCACAAAGGGAAAAGAGCAAGATACATAAAGGTATATTTGGTATTATGACCTATTTAAACATAAGCATATATGCCTGGAAAATGTGCAAAAATGCAGGGTAGTACTATGAATACTGAATACTGGTTAGCCTTCTTTATATATTCTTGCACTTTTCAATTTTCCCTGATAAGATTACATTGCTGTTATCACCAGAAAAAGCAGTTTTGAAATATATAACCCCCCCCAATCACAAAGACAGAAATATGTATCTCCTTGTGAAAGAAGAAAGTTGCAGCTTTCCCTTCATTTGTTTTGGGGCAAGGAGGGGGCAGGGAACCCCAGGAGCAATAATCCTCTAGCTCTCCTCCGGCTGGGGCCTGCAGTGAACACAAGTAGGACAAGCAGACCAGACCAACCACCCCCCACCCCGCCCCCGCCCGCCAAGTGCCCTCCTCAGTAAGCAGGAGCAGGAGCAGATTAGTGACGGCTCTGTCATTCTTCAGACCCACTCACTGGAGAAAAAGACCTCCTTGGGAGCCAAGCACAACAGCGGGAAGCAGGGGCCACTGAGGACCCAGGAGGCACATAAACCCAGGGGCTTGAGTAACCCTCATTGCCCTCTTGGGATAGGGAGGGGAGAATAAGCCCAGGGCTTGGGTCCCAGGCCAGCAGGAGGAGGGGCTAGAGCACCCACCAGCTGAATGGAACATAAGATGCTATGCCCTCCTCCCCATGGTCACCATCCTCAGTCACACCACTGTCATTTCTGCTGGACCACTGCTGTGGCGTCCTACCTGTTCTCCCTGCTTCTATTTTGCTCCCTACCACTCGATTCTTCCTATAGCAGTTCTTCCACTTTGCAAACAGAAAACCTGTCGTCGTTACTTCCCTTCTTAATAACCTTCTAGTGGCTTCCTATTGATTGCTCTTGGGAAAAACCTCCCAAGTCCTCCAAAGCTGAGCCCGGTCCTGCTCCTGCCCACCTCCCTGGGCTCAACTCTTTGTACTTCTACTCCTCCTTACCTCGAACCTGGACAGGACTTCTTTGAGAAACGTTTGTTAAGTAAGTCACAGTGCCTGATGGTTTCATATCTAAATACAATTTAAAGTCCAGTAATTGTCTCAGATAGAGATTCTCTAGCACAGTACATATTTTATTTTGCACCTGTGGAATTTCCCCAAATCCACACAACAAGCACAGATTTCCTGACAATCAAATCTACTAGCAAAAATACATCATTTCTTTTCTGCCTCAAGATTCTTGAAGTTGCCGTTCCCTTTTCCTGGAATATTCTTTCCCAAGCTCTTCCCTCAAATACTCCAGTATCCTCCTGAAAGCCTCAGTTCAAGCATCACTTTGGGGAAGTCTTCCGTGACGCCCATCTCCAGAATAGGACATGATCTCCTTGCTCTAAGCTCTCACAGCACAGTACCTCTTCATAGCACTGATCCCAGTGGTCATTTTATGTTTGTGTATGTGATTCTGCCTATTGTCAGTTTTTCTCCCGGTAAGTTCCCTAAGGACAAAGTCTGTGTCTGGTCTCTTCACCAATACCTGGCACAACGCCTGTTCCATATTATGCTCTCAAAATACATGTGGACTGTTCACTGCCTGTCTGAGGAATGAGATCTCTGGGCTTCAAGCTAACAGGAGTCGTGCAAGCCCATGAAAATCAGGACTGAATCCGCCACCTTGGCTTCGTCTCTGACCAGCTGTAGGCCCCTGAGCCTCAATTTCTTCAGATGACGAATAAGAACAACTATGTCTCCAGTTTGTTGTGAGGATTAAAAAAAAAAAAAAAAAAAAAGACGGCCACAATGCTGTCAGACCTCAGCATAATTTCTGGCACACGGCCATTGGGCAGTATGTTATTCGCTGTGATGATCACCTTTCTTAGCAACCTCTGCCGACCCTTCACGGAGCAGCCGGTGCTCTCTGGTCAGGTTATGTTTCTCAGTGCTGAGGCTAGTTCCTGCTATAGGAAGCAGGCAAAATAAGACATCACCATTAACAATGAACAACCCACATGACACCAAAAGCTAAAACACAAAATTTTAAAATAGATCAATTGGACTTTGTTAAAATGAAACTTTGAAGTTTCAAAGGACATACATCAACAAGAAAATGAAGAGACAGCTCATGAAATAGGAAAAATATACACAAATCATATATCTTATAAGGGGCTTGTACATAAAGATTTATAAAATAATAATAATAATAATACCCAATTTAAAAACGAGCAAAGGACTTGAATAGGAATTTTTCCAAAGAGAATATGTAAATGACCAACAAGTGCATGAAGAGATGCTCAGCATTGTTAGTCATCAGAGTAATAAAAATCAAAACCATAATGAGCCCTGGCTGGTGTGGCCCAGTGGATTGTGTTGGCCTGTGAACCAAAGGATTGCCGGTTTGATTCCAGTCAGGGCACATGCCTGGGTTGTAGGCCAGTTTCCCAGTGGGGGCCACATGAGAGGCAACCACACATTGATGTTTTTCTCCCTCTCTTTCTCCCTCCCTTCCCTTCTCTCTAAAAATAAATAAATAAAATCTGAAAACAAACAAAAAAACCCCACAATGAAATACCACTTTACAACAACTAAGATGGCAATAATAATAATTTTCTTTCAAGAAAGATAATATTCGTTTAATGACCACATGGTGTTTATTCTAGGAAAGCAAAGTTGGTTTAACATTTGGAAATGATTGTAAGTCAGCCCAATAAACAGGTGAAAGTCAAACAGTCATCTCAGCAGATACAGAAAACACTGCACCAGTCACGATGAACGTTCACAGCAAATTAGGAACAGGCTGGAATTCCTGCAATCTGTGACTATCCGTCTGTAAACAACCTACAGCTTACACAACGGTACAAAACACTGAACACTCAACACTTTTTACCTTACTTCAGGAATAGAGCAAAGAAATCTGCTTTCATCATTTCTATTCCATACCATATGTACAACAAGCCAAGAAAAATATAAACTTCATCAAAATGAGAAAAATTATATATTTGCAGATAACATGATTTTATGTAAAAATATCTGAAGGAGTCTATGCAACAACTCAAGATCTCCATACATAGTCAAATGCAAAATTAATTTCGTGCCATATACTTGCACTGTACAATTCAAATAAACTTTAGCATTGTATTTACAATAAGATCAAAATAAAACACTGAGGAATAAACTTAACAAAATATCTAATGGTCTCATAGATACATTAGACCATTATATTAGACCATAATCTCTCTAATTAAGATGTCTTATTTTGCCTTCTTCCTATAGCAGGAACTAGCCTCAGCAATGAGAAACTTGGGATGGTGGGAAGTACAGGAATTAAGGTCATCAGTAAATGAAGGGATGTGTTAAGTTCATGGATCAAATCAATTATAATAATAATTTTTAAATACACAATCACAAGTGTTGGTAAAGATGTGGAGAAATTGGAATCTTTATACAGTGCTAGTGGGAGTGTACAATAGTAAAGCCACTTTGCCAAAGAGTCTGGCTGTCCCTCAAAAGGTTAAAGGTTGAGTTTCCATATGACCCACAAATTCTACTCCTAAGAATAACTAAGAGACATCAAAACATATGTCCACGCAAATGTTTCTACACTAATGTTCAGAGAAACATTATTCATAATAGCCAAAAAGTGAAAACAATCTGATTGTGTATTAACTGATTACAAATAAATAGTGTGATATATCCATGCAATCATACAATAAAAGATTATTCTTCAATAAAAGAAATTGAGTACTTGTTATATACAGGTTAGCACACATACTATCTGACCCGGCTCTGTGAGCTGATGCGAAGGCCTAGAAGCAATGGCATCCCAATAGCGATGAGCACACCCAGTGTCCGGATCTTAGTTTCTAATATCATTCTTCAATAAAAGGAACCAGGGCTCTTTGTGATTCTACGATTGGAGCCAGAAATATACAAAATGAGTCTGGAGCATCCTGTACTACCACAAATAAGAAACGGTAAGAAAGAAGACAAGAAAGGACGGAAGCAAGGAAGGCCCACAATTATGGAGTGTGTCAAAGGAACACAGGGGCCAACTAAAGAAGCTCCAATGTCCAAATCTGGAAAAATTTGACCAACAAAAGGAATAAAGTAATATGGGATTATAACCCAAAGTATGCAATAAATATCCATGCATTCACATTGATATAAATAAATACTTAAGTAAATACACAAATGAAGGGAGGGGAAGAGATGAATCTTCTGTGCAGAAGAAATCTAAATAATTTACGTAAATATTCCGGCTTCAGGGAGGTGAGACGTAACTCCCCTCACCCTGAGTGTGGGCTACTCCGTGACTGCCTTCTGAAGAGAATAGTAGGGAAAGAGGGAAACATGTAACTTTGCAGTGGAGAAACCTGACGAACTCACTTCACAAGGCCATTGTTACCCTGGCTCCAAAACCAAAGATACTTTTTCAAAAAGGAAAAAATTATACGCCAATAACCCTAATGAACATAGATGCAAAAATCCTCAACAAAATGTTAGCAAACCGAATTCAGCAATACATTAAAAAGATCATACACCATGATCAAGTGGGATTTATTTCTGGGAAGCAAGGGTGGTTTACTATTCACAAGTCAATTAATATGATATATCAGATCAATGAAATGAAGGATAAAAATCATATGACCATATCAATAGATGCAGAAAATAGCATTTGACAAAATCCAGCACCTGTTTATGATAAAAACTCTCAGTAAAATGGGAATAGAGGGAACAGACCTCAACACAGTAAAGACCATCTGTGGCAAATACACAGTTAATATCATATTCAATGCGGGAAAAGCTAAAAGTGTTCTCTTTAAGATGAGGAACAAGACAAGGTTGGCCATTTTCAACACTTGCATTCAATAAAGTACCAGAAGTCCTAGATACAGCAATGAGAGAAGAAAAAGAAAAAAAAGTCATCCCAACTGCAAAGGAAGAAGTCAAATGTCATTATTTGCAGGTGACATGATACTGTATAGAGAATCTGAAAAAGTCCACCAAGAACCTACTAGAATTGATAAATTACTTCAGTAAAGCAGGATACAAAATAAATATTCAGAAATTGTTTGTATTTTATACATCAATAATGAAATATCAGAAAGGAAAATTAAGAAACAATTCCATTTACAATTGCATCAAAAAATTAAATAAGTAGGAATAAATTTAACCAAGGAGGTAAAAGACCTGTACTCAAAAAATTATAAGACACTGAACAAAGAAATGAAAGGAGATACAAATAAATGGAAGCATATAGCATGCTCATGGATAGGAAGAATTAACGTCATTAAAATATCCATACTACCCAAAGCAATCTATAGACTCAGTGTAATCCCTATCAAAATATCAATGTACAGAAGTAGAACAAATAATCTAAAAATTTATATGGAACCACAAAAGAACCAAAAAAGCCATCGTAATCTTGAGAAAGAAGAACAAACTTGGAGATACCATGCTACCTGATATCAAACTATACTACAAGGCTATAGTAATCAAAACAGTATGATACTGGCATAAAAACAGACCCACTGAACAACAGAACAGAACAGAGAGCCCAGAAATAATCCCACCCCTATATGGTCAATTAATATATGACAAAGAAGGCAAGAATATACAATGGGGTAAAGACAGTCTATTCAATAAATAGTGTTGGGAAAATTGGACAGATATGTGCAAAGAATAAAATCAGATCACCTTCTTATACCATATACAAGAATATACTCAATGGATTAAAGCCTTAAATGTAAGACTCAAAACCACAAGACTCCTAGAAGAAAACATAAGTAGTAAACTCTCTGACAATCCTCTTAGAAATATTTTTTCTGACATGTCTCATAGGACAAGGGAGACAAAACTAAAAATAAACATATGGGTCTACATCAAACTAAAATGTTTTTGCACAGCAAAGGAAACCATCAACAAAAGAAAAAGACAACCCACTGAGCTGGAGGACATAGTCACCAATGATACATTTGATAAGCAGTTAATACCCAACATTTATAAAGAACTCCTATGACTCAGCACCAAAAAACCAAAACAATCCAATTGAAAAATGGACAGAAGACGTGAACACTTTTCAAAGAGGACACACAGATGGCCAATAGACATGTGAAAAGATGTTTAATGTCATTAATTATTAGAGAAACGCCAATTAAAACCCCAATGAGATATCACCTCACATTTGTCAAACTAGCTGCCATAAATAAATTGACAAACAACAAGTGTCGCCAAGGACATGCAGAAAAGGGCACCTTTGTGCACTGCTGATGACATTTCAGATAGGTACAGCCACTATGGAAAACAGTAGGGAGGTTCCTGAAAAAACTAAAAATAGAACTACCATATGACCCAGCATTTCTACTTTGGGTACATATTTGAAGAAATCCAAAAGAGTGATTTGGAAAGATACTGTATTTTTGGACTATAAGACGCACCCCCCCCAAATTTGGGAGGAACAGGGGGGGTGCATCTTTATAGTCTGAATGTAGCTTACTTGGTTTGCTACAGGATTTCTGCTTTAAAGGATGTTATTAAATATTTTACCACATTTTTTGCTTCAAAATTTCTTTCCCTATATTCCTCCTCTAAAACCTAGGTGCGTCTTATGCTTCAAAAAATACAGTATGCGTCCCAGTGTTCATTGCAGTGTTATTTACAATATTTAAGCTAGAGAAGCAAACCAAGTGTCCCTCAATAGAAGACTGGATAAAGAAGTAGTACCTATACGTGACAAAATATTACTCAGCCATACAAAAGAATGAAATCTTACTATTTGCGACAACGTGGATGTACCTAGGAGATTTTTTCCTCAGTGAAAAAAATCAGAAAGAGAAAGGCCAAAACCATGTGATTTCACTTATATCTGGAATCTATAAAACAAAATAAGTGAACAAACAAAACAGAAACAGACTCATAGATAACAGAAAACAAGCTGAGGTTTGTCGGATGAGAGGGTGGTTGGGGGCGGTGCGTGAAACAAATGAAGAGATTAAGAAGTACAAATTGGCAGTTACCAACTAGCCATGGTTATATAAAAAGGACAGCACAGGAAATATAGCCAATAATATTGTAATTAATATAGTCAATAATATTGTATAGTGCCAGGTGGGTGCTAGACTTACTGGGACAATCACTTCATTCATGTTGCGTAAATGTCTAACCACTGTGCTGTGCACCTGAACTTAATATAATATTAAATGTCAACTGTAATTGAAAAATAGAAAAGAAAATTGAATTAAATATAATATATTTAAGGTCACCCAATCTTTTAGATTGCACATACTTTTAGCAAAGGAGTAATTATGACTCCTAATCTAATTTCCAGGTTACCAGGAAATACCAAGAGAATAAAGCTTTCTCTCTTTAACAAAAAGAAGTGAATCCTTTGTGTTTTAAAGAAATCTTCATTGAGAAAAAAAGGTCCTTTTTAAAAAACGTAATTAAGAGCTTATTTATTTTTAAATTTATTTATTTATTTTTATTGTTTATGCTGTTACAGTTGTTCCCACTTTTCCTCCGTGTCCCCACCTCCACCAGCCCCACCCTTTCCCCTCCCCAAGCCAAGAACTTATTTATTTTTAAAATGTTATTCTTTATGGAAATGTTGGCAAAACGTAACAGAGGTTTAAATTACTAAGCATATTTTACCCTTAGATTTTATTAATATGCTTTTATATGTGGATCTTAGAAATCCCTAATAAGCAAAAAAACAAATGTATAATACTACCTAGAGCCCTGGCTGGTGTGGCTCAGTGGATTGAGTGCTGGACTGCAAACCAAATGGTCACAGTTCGATTGCCAGTCAGGGCACATACCTGGGTTGCAGGCCAGGTCCCCAGTGGGGGCCATGTGAGAGGCAACCACACACTGATGTTTCTCTCCCTCTCTTTCTCCCTCCCTTCCCCTTTCTAAAAATAAATAAATAAATCTTTTAAAAAATACTAACTAGACATTATTTAAAATGGTTCCTGAACTTTAGTTTTTATTTAAATATCAAACCATAAGGAACTTTAGAAACATATTTGAAAAGCTTTGCCTAAGTCCACGATCTACATATTCTCTAAAGAATTTAAGGCATTGTATGTGTCAGGAAGCGTGCTTTGATCTGAGGACAACCGGAAGTGACATAGGGTTGGACAGAGAAGGTCAACAGGGGACTCTGTCTTGAGACAGACTGCCATGGGAGCTGTTCCACCATAGAGCCAGGGTCTGTGAGAAGGCCGAAGAAGGGCTCTCCTGGAGAGGAGATCATGTAAGCTCAACCTTAGATAGTATGTAACACTTTTATAGGAAGAGAAGGAGTGGTGGACATTTCAGGCTAATAGAACAGCATGAAAAAGATTCAGTCATATATGGTGGAGTCCAGGAACGTCATATGCTTAAATAGCATGGCTGCAGAGAAAGGGGGTCAAGAGATGTGGGAGATGAGGCTGGATTTGTAGAAAGGTCCTACCCATGGTCCTTAAATCACACACTAAAGTGTTGCACATTCACCCTGTACTCAGTGGGAACCACGGAAGGATTTTGGTCAGTGCTTTATCAAAATCAAGCTGACTGCATTTAAAGTATAAACGGTACAGAGAAGAGAGTGGAAGCAGGGGGATTGGTCAAGAGGCTGTTTCAAAAAAAAAAAAAAAAAGAGGCTGTTTCATTTGGTTCAGGCAAGCAAGAAAGCCCCGATTGGGTGTAGTGACAGTGCAAATGAGAAGTGGTAGGATCAAGAGGTAGGAATCTGTTTCCCCTTGTGTGGGGGTGCATAGAAAGGGAGGTAACATTAACAGAGATAGAGAATACAAGAAAAGGAGCCTAAGTTCTTACACTTTTAAGGTGGAGAGAATGGATTTTTGTATGTGACTTCAGTTTGGTACTAAATGATTCTGTACATAATCACAATCATTCATATACACCCATCACTTTTGTTGAAATGAACTTTTGCTCCATCAAGTTTAATGTGGTTAATTGTTCAGTTGAAACACCATGAGTATTTGCAAGTACATAACTTGAAACATCCAGAATTAGTTCCTGTGCACTCTGTTCTAAAAAGACCTGTAAGGCCCCTTCTAACTTAAGATCTTTTTCAATGAGTATCTATTTGCAAGAACAGAATATCAACAATGTCAAAAGCCCCAAGCAGTTCAGTAAAATTGGAATAGTAACAAACTTCTGTACTCACACCCTGGGTAGGATAGTGATGTCAACACCTCTAGCAGAGCTGATAGAGCTGTCTTTCAGTCTGTCTGCAGGCTCTGTTTACATTCTGCAGGTTAGCTAGAAACACCCTCACCGCCACCAACCCTTGAAAAAGATTTCTGGGTCAACTTCACATCATCTACACTCTCCACATACTGAATTTCTTCCTATAACAAGCTCTCCTGCTTTGTTACTTTATACAAGTTATTTGCAAAGAATACATTAGGCTTTGTGCGTAAAGTACAAATGAACTCTAGAGATGTTGCCAATAATTACAAGTAGGAGAAATCAATGACAGATTTGCAAAGCATTCTTTCAACTGCAGCTTGTCCCATTTGGAGAAAGTTCAGGTAAAGGTGACAGGTGGAGAGATTCATTAATGTTGGGAGTTATCAGGGAGGTACAACTGGATGCAAATATGGCTACAAAAGCAAAGGAAAAGTATTATAGAGTGGAGGTAACTGAGAGAAGACATACATTAATGAAACACACACACTCACACATCCCAACACTTGTCTGATGGTAAAGGGCAGTCTCTTAAATAACTGTTGAACATCTCCAGGGTTCTGGCCTTGGTCTCTGCATTTCTGGAGCCACTTCTACATTGATATTCCCAGAAGTCTAGTCCGTATGGTTTTCCAGACACTCAGACCTTTGGATCCAACTGCCTCTTGAATATATTTATTGGTATGTCCCACAGGCCCTGACTGGATCAAACTAGCTCATCGGTTTCCTCACCAAAGCAAGGCCTTCTACTCTGTTTCCCACCTCATTTAAAGATCATCCATGTCTGCCTGCACATTCGTTTTCCCCTCACATTCCAATCCAGCTTCCTACCACTTCCAGAATCCCCCCGTTCTTTATTCCCATTGCCTTAGTTGGGGCTGGTATTACTTATGCATTCATCCAAGAAATTACCCCAAAAGTTAGTAACATAAAACAAAAGATCCTTATTATGTTACCTTTTCTGTGGGCTAGGAAGCCAGGCCTGGCTTGGCTGGATCAGCGTCTCTCACAAGGCTGCAGTCAAGGGTTTGGCTGGGAGCACAGTTGTCTCAGTGCTGCACTGTGACAGGATCCACTGTCAAGGTCACTGGTGTGGCTGTTGACCTGCCTCAGAAGACCCACTTCCCAGTTCGCTCAAGTGACTGTGAACAGGCTTCTGGTCATAGCTGGCTTTTGACCAGAGACATCACTTATTTGCCATCTGGACCTTTCCAGGGTGCAGGTCACAACATGGCGGCTGGTTTCGAAAGTCAGTCTTTTCCTAATATAATCTCGGAAGTGACATCCCATCGCATTGGCTGTATTTTGTTCTTAAGAGTGAGACACTGGGTGCAACCCACTCTCAAGGGGAGGGGATTACACAAGAGCATGAATGCGTCACATGTATCGTAGAGCAGGAGGTGGAGGCCATTGTCCACCAGAGAGCCGTTGCCTAACTGGTCTCCAGGCCCCTAGTCTCCCAACTACCGATCATCCTCCATACTGAGAACTGAGTGATGTTCCTGCAAAAACAAACAAACAAACAAAAAACCCACCAAAACAATCTGCTTACACAATTGCCCTTCTAGGAAACCTTCGTTGGTAACCTGGGCTGCCCACAGGACAAAGTCTAAATTCCTTGACAAGCCATTCAAGGCCATCCATGGCCTGTACTTGGCTTCTTAGCTCTCTGGCCTCATTTCCTACCACCACACACCTCCCTACAGCAACACCAAATTTTTCTCATAGCTCCTGGAAATGAGTCAGGTTCTTTCCGGCCCTTCTACAATTTCAGATGATTCAGAAGAGCTTGTTTCCCTCTCATTGCCTCGTCTTATTTTCTGCCCCTCATCCTTCAGGGCACAGCTTCGGAGCCACCTCCTCTGAGGTGTCTGTACTGACTCTCCCTGCCTTTCTGTCGTTCCCCAGGTTGTTTGGACGCGTCTCTATCTGAGGAAGTTGCACAGTGCCCAGCACATCCAGTGAGACACCTGAGGAGAGTTTGTCGTCTTCTTAAATAAAATCAAATAAGGCCAGAGCTGTAAGAAATCTTAAAATGAGAAAAGAAAACAAGAGCACAGATCACTGAAGTTCAAATGAGGAAGGAGGTGAAGGGCCTGAGAAGAGAAAGGAGAGGAATTGTTCAGGGGCAGAGCTGAAACAACTGACTAGTTTAGTCAGACCCGCCTCACACCAACTCAAAGGGACTTTCTACTCCTCTCAAAGTATCTTCACTGCTTCTATGTTCCCTGTTGCCCGTCCCCACCCCCTCCGCCACCAAATTCTATAATTTTCTGAAGGTGGGAAAACAGAAGCTGAACTCTGCAGGTGATGCTTCTCCATTCCTCCTCGGGTCCACGTAAGTCAAGCTGTCTCCAGCTTGCGTGAACCTGAACTTCCTTTACGGTAAAGTAGTGAGAATCACATTCTAATCTTGGGGTGGGGGGAAGCTGAAGAAATTGCATCCACTTCTCTGGATTTTGTTGTAGGGCTGAAGTTATTTGCAGGGTTTATGGGTCCCTGAGAACCCCTCTTGAGCCTCCCCCGGTAGGTGCATTCTTCTCCTTTTTCTGTAGGTCCACCCAGAACTCTCTTTCTGGGCATGCGGAGTTCCGCTTCCATTTCCAGGGCTACAAACTCCAGGATATTCAAGAAGAGAAAAGTGTGGGCAGCAGAAGGTTCTCCTTTCCTTCTTCCTTTTCTACTGAATAAATCCTTAACATACCAAACAGAGCTGTCCGGAGATAACAGGGACTTGCAGCATGTGCTGCCTGAGTAGCTACAGCAGCAATGGCAACTCCAGTGACAGTCCAGTCCCTGAAATCAGCAAGAACGAGGAATCTGACAGGAGGTGCTGAGGAGGAGTATGCTGCAACAGCTCAAGAGGTGCTGATGGGGGGAGGGCCGTGGCAGGGCTGCTGGTTGTGATTTTAAATCCTAAAGATATGGCTAAGTCCTTGCTAGATAGTGGGTACTTTCAACGGGCAGAGAAGAGAATTAGGGCTCGAACTATAAAGCCAAGCGAGTAAGTCTCTCAGAGCTTGGGCATGATAATCAGACAGACTTCAAATCACAGCTCTGCCCAAGTTCTATACATTAGTTGACTTTCCCTTGAACGTGGTTTGTTAACCTCTCAGAAACCCAAGTGGTTCTGTAAAATGGGAAGAAAAGTAGTACTTCCATTACAGCATAGCTCTAAATTTAAATAGGATGATGCTTATAAAAGGCTTATCATGCAATAGGGGGGAAATATTACCTTTATTATTACAGACGTGGGAGAACCCAAAATGCCCACATCCCAAATGAACATTAGACTATGACCTCTAATACATCAACCCACAAAGCCTTCCAAGCCAGTCACTCTGCTTACTAGCTGTGGGGCCTTGGGTACATTTCCTAAACTCTCTGAGCCTCCAATTTTCTTATCTGTAAAGTGGGGATAAAAATTGTATTTAATTTACAGAATTATAATAAAGATTACATTTAAGACAGCATACTGCCTAGTATATTATTATTATTATTATTATTATTATTATATACCTAGCCTTTTACAGCTTCATGAAACTCAGGTTTACTTTCCTGCCCCGGTGAGAAGAGTACAGGCTTTCCAATCAGACAGATCTCAGTTTGAGATGTTCAGAATGTAGATTTCAGAGCGCCGATGCCTGAGTTTCCATCAGCTCCATTATTTACTACCTGCGTGACCTTGGGTAAGAACTTTATTTAAAAGTCATGATTCTTTTTAAAGCCCTTGCTTACATTTTAATAGCACACACTAGCCATAGAACATTCTTGGGTTGTGAATTGAAATCTTAGCAGTATACTTATTTTCTGAAGTGGTTTCTGGAGTTTTGTAAGCCTTCTGTGGCCCTTGTGCGTGACTTTGACCTCGCTAGTCTTCAGTTTTCTCATCCGTAAAATGCTGATTATAACAGCACGTACCGTGGAATTGTGTGGTGGCCATCTACCCCAAATTTGGTTCCAACGTCAAGACTGATAATGATGCCAAACACACACCAAGACGGTATGCAAGGTTTGTTCATTACTTGATGGTGTTTTTCTGGGGAGAACAAGACAGGCTTCTCAAGTTGGTCGAAAATTGCTTTACAGAGCAAGGAGGGGAGACTGGGCAGGGGTTTCATTGTGGCTAGGGCGTGGCCAGAGGTGAGGGCTCCCACACATGGCCAAGGGCCTGTATGGTTTGAATCTCCTGCCAGCACGAAAGGAGGGGGAACCCAAGCTTTCTTATCAGATTGCCCAAATGCGGGGAACAATGGGATGGGGGAAGGGAGGAGGCTTAAAAGCTGCCAGAGTCAAGCATCAAAAAACGGAGTCAGATTCCTTATTACATGTTGTAGCCCTGGCTGTTGTACCTCAGTGGATTGAGCACAGGCCTGCGGAGCAAAGGATTGCAGGTTCGATTCCCAGTCAGGGCACATGCCTGGGTTGCAGGCCAGGTCCCCAGTAGGGGACACATGAGAGGCAACCACATGTTGATGTTTCTTTCCCTCTCTGTCTCCCTGCCTTCCCTTCTCTCTAAAAATAAATAAATAAAATCTTTTAAAAAATATATGTTGTGACTCAATAAATAAGATAACCCACATAAAGTACTCAATGAACAGTGACTGGTATTATTGAAAACAAAAATCTGGATAGAGTCATTGGCCTACTGTATTGCAAATGTATCATTTCCTTACATTGGGAAAGAGGAATTAATGGGCCATTGGGCAACCTGATCATCAGTCTGCTCTGCATTAGTCCTTGTGAACTTAGCTTAGTCAGTGCTACTCCGGGCCTCAGGTGTAAAATGCAGGGATAGGAGTCCATCCATGGTCCCTATGGCTCCCTGTGGGTCTCACAGGGTCTGAAAGGCGAGGCGGCTGCCTCACTCACTAAGTGGTATTGCTACAGGGCGAAGAGCCACTTGGGTTCTTTTTCAGCCCACTTTCTACCGTGTTGCAGATTTTGTTATACCCCATGCTACTAGTGCCTTTAAGACAGCAGAACAAAGGAGTAAAGCAAACACAGAGGCGGAAAAGACTATCCTTAGCTTACATCTCAACAGATCGACTATAGTTCCACGACTTTCCTGCAGTCTGAAAAACCGGCTACATACCTTGGCTGAACAGAAGGACCCTAATTTCACCATTCTTAACAAAGCACACTTTTTTTTTGTCTTTATTGTAAAAACATGTCTGCTGAAAGAATAATTCATCTGCAGTAAAAAAGGATGGGAAAGAACCATCCCAGGGATATTAAAAAAATTTTTAAAGTCATCCCCGGAAATTACAAAATCATCTCACCTGCATAAATGACCACTTCTGTCCAGAGAATGTTCTCCCTGGTGAGCAAACTAGCACTACCCCGTCTAGGGGGGGATACCGGCTCGTAGGGACAAGACACAGAACGGAGGTTGAAAAACTATTTCCTAGGTGATTGAACCTTGTTGACTCAGAGCAATTCCCGATGTCTAAACTCTCCAATGTCCCTCAACTCAGCCGCTCATAAGAACATTCTTGTTGACGGTGAGTTTCAATCCACTGTTTCAATCACTTTCTTCAAGTTTGTCAACACTTCAGTTGCGGTTCATTTGGGGAGGATGGAAGGGCCTAGACTGTGAAACAGCACAGCAGACTAGGAGGTCAGCCACCCCCGAAAAGGCATTGCACGAGACTGTGCTTGGTAAAAAATGATGCCTTAGTCACGACCATTCTACCTCCTTTGGATCTGGGGATGTCTCAGGGTATCTCTGTGTCCTTTCCGGTGGACCATGTACACTGAACACGTTTTCCATCTTTCTACGGAATTGTGTATCTGGAATATGCATGTGTGTGTGTATACACATACGTACATTCGTATATATATCCATATAGCTATAAACCTATAGATCTATTGATGGATGTCCTGGAGGAGATACTTTACTATTTCTACACAGTGAGGAATGTCATATCCATGCGACATTTGAGTATCCTCTTCAGGGCCCCAGCCAGGTGGATGACTAGCTTGAGTGCCTCCAGGGATGTACAGATCCCTACCACGTGGGGCAATCTCCCCTATTTGGAAAGCTCTTACTATTACTCTGTACTGCACTTCCCATGCATTCCTTCTAGTGGAGATGTCCGGAGTTTACTCCGCATTTGTTCTAGGCCAGCCCTGTGCTCTAAGGTTGTTCATCTCCAGGCCAGTTGCTCTCAAGTCTCCCAGCTTTTTCTCATTTGGGTAGTTCTAGGTGCCCTTTAACACTCTAATGTCTTTCTTCAGAAAAAGAATTACAATGTATACGTCTTCATCCATCAGCCCAGTGTAGCAGCCAGAATCGAACACACTAGTCACCCTGGGTAGGGTTTGACTGCCACAGATCAGCACGCAATTCACTTCCCCACTCTGGAGAGCAAGTGTCGCCGTCCCAGAAGTCCAGGGACGGGCATCTTGCATTGTTGACTCACCTTACATTTCATATTATTTAATTTAGCTACTCAGTCCGGCTTTATTATCCTGTCCTGATTCTGTTATCCCACACAGCCTTCCCAATTATCTGTCAATCTGTGGAGGTAGCTTGGCCCATATACAGAGGATATTTATTTATCATACATTTGAGAGATATATTTATCATATATAGAGGAATATATATATGAGAAGGGACCCCCCCAAAAAACGAAATTATCTTCTGGAGGGCAGGCCCCTTGTAGTACAGGCTTCCCCTGCTAGGTGAGTGTTCTAGAAACCCATCTGTATCACTGTACTAGCTGACGTTGTTGTGAGAGGCTGTGTTCAGCTTCAGTGAATTTGTTTGAAGACTCTTTCAATCCGTTGGCCCATTTCAAGATGGGTGATTTACAAGCACACCCGCCCACACTGTGCTGAGTGTTCAGCAGTTTTTGACCCAGGACAGCATGACCCCAGTGCCCCACCCTCCCTATTCACCCGACCTTGCCCCCAAGCTACTTTTTTTGGTTTGTTTCCCCAGATGAAAAAAGTCCTCAAAGGGAAATGCTTTGCGGATGTGGAAGAGGTCAAACAAAAAAACAGCAGAAGCCCTGAAAGGCATCAAAACCCACGAGTTCAAAAACTGTTTTGAGCAGTGGAAAAAAAAAAAAACTTCTCGATAGGTGTGTTGCATCAAATGGAGAGGACTGTGAAGGTGACTGAAGTTTGAACATGTAAAAATAAACGCACAATTTTTAATAAATAAATTCCAGGTTTGGGGGGATCCCCTTTGTATACTCACTGAGATTACATATTGATTACACTAGATTGACAGAACTAAAGAATTTAAGAAAGCTAATTCTGGTCACTGGGTAAGTACCTGCTTAAATTTTTATTTCCTCCATTTGGATAATGGGAGTGAAGGAGACACTGATTTCTAGTCACGTTCACCTTCCAACCTTGTACATTTATAAAAGCTACTTCTGGATCCAGGACCCAGGATTTCGGCAGGAATGCGAACCCAAAAGAATCATGTGAGACCTAAAGAGACGTAACTTGGACAGTAAGGGCTGTACACACCACTGAGGCAAGCTCTTGGAAGGTCTTATCAGGGAAGAATTCTGAAAGAGTTGACTTTTTACATTGTTAGACCCAGACCCTAGAGAGCTAGGAAAATCCAGCAAAAAACCCAAGAATTCCAACAGTGTTGCTTCTAAGCACAACCCCCAACAGACACCTAGTTCAGAGTCACTAGCTGTTCTAATAACCCAAGGCCAGATTGAAATCAAGATATAGCTGCTTTTCAGAGATGACGGATTTGCAATGTTGAAAGCCCATGAAATCCGGTGAGCTGTTCAATTGAACAACATACAATGATTTTGGTCCCACATATTAGCAACATCCTCCAAGTTTCAGCTAATGGGGAAACTATTTGCTAAAACTGTTGTTTCTCAGGGACATCCTTTGCATCTATCAGTAGCTGCCAAATTCCAAGAGCCTCTGCTCTCTGGATTTCACCCTACCATGGAATTTATTCACTTTTCGGTACTTGTATCTAAACCTATAGGAATGTTTCTTTAGTTGTGAAAAGGTGAAATGTAACTGCTTGGGTGCTATACCCTGAGCAATACAAAGCCCCTGGTCTATTCCAGGTCTTCTACCCTCCCTTCTGTGTACTCTCCCGAGGGCAAGGAGAGGCCATACCCCCCAGCTTTCTTTGCTGCTTTAGTCAGTGGTAGCCTCCGGATATTTTAGACCTTACAAAACACCGCTCTGGACACCTACATGGGGGGAGGGAAGGAAGGGGGTGCTGGAGAAGCCAAGAAGCTGGGGTTGGAGCAGGGAGTTTTTCCTTGGCGCCTCATAAAGAGTCTCCCTAAAGTGACCTGCCACCCCTCCTCCTCTCCCTGGGTCCAATTCTGTTGACTCACAGGGCAGAGGGAGGGCGTTTCCTCCAAGTCATTCCTTCCAGCCACCTTATCAGTGGTTCCTTTTGTTCTCTCCCACCCTTCTCATTTCCTAGTATTTTGGATTCCCCCAAGGTAACCTTGCTCTGTTTCAGCCTCTGTGGAGAAGTGAATGATCCCACTTGCCTGGTTTTTACATTTTTAAATGGTTGAAAATACAAAAAGAGAAGTACTTCATGACCGTGAAACTTAGAGGGAATTCCGATTTCAGTGTCCGTAAATAAAATGGTATTGAGACACATGTATGCTTCATTCACTTAAGTATTGTCTAGGGCTGCTTTTATGCTAAAAGAGCAGAGTTGAGTAGTTGGAACAGAAACTGTAAACCCTACAATATTTACTATCTGATTCCTAAAGAAAAAGATTACCAACCTCTATTGTGTTCCATCGTCAGATTTGCCTATTCTGCTCAGTTTAAGGTTATTGTTTGTTTCTAGTTTCTGAAGTTAGAAGCTGAGGCCATCAATTGGAGAACTTTCTTATTGTCTAATACCGTAGTCCCCCCTTATCCATGGAGGATACAATGCAAGACCCCCCAGTGGACGAGTCAAACGTCAGATACCAAACTCTCTATATTTTCTTCCATCCACAAATCTAATGCTTTTTCCACCTTCACTGAGCACTTATCATCTACCCTGGCAGTAATTTTTGCAGTTTTAAGTGCAATCGCAAAACTAGCACATTTTTTTTTTCTTCACAATTGAATGGATAGATTTGTTTTTACTGTAGATCTCAGAAACCTCAACATATGATTTTTTTTCTTCATTAATTCCAGCACTTTCACCTTTTCACTTAAAGGAAGCACATTATAGCTTGTCTTTGGCATGTCCAAATTGCCAGCATCACTACTCTTGTGCTTTGGGGCCATTATTCAGTTAAATAAAGGTGACTGGAACACAAGCACTGTGACACAGGGACAGTGGATCTGATAACCGAGATGGCTACTAAGTCACTAAAGGGCAAGGCGTGTGTACAGCATGCAGACGCTGAGACGCTAGAAAAAGGAATGATTCACATGTCGGGCAGGACAGAGCCGAAAGGCACGAGGTTCATTTCCATGATTTTCCATTTCATATTTGCAGGCCTCGGTTGACAGCAGGTAACAAACCACAGACAGCAAAATGCAGATGAGAGAGGACCATGTTTTACTGGCGCTTAGTGCTATAATTTCGCTCTGCCCCCGGCCCCCACACAACTTCTTCTTTAGCAGCTTCCCACAAATTTTGATATATTGTGTTTTCATTTGCATTCAGTTGAAATTACTTTTGAATTTCCTTTAACCTATGGCTTATTTTAAAATATGTTATTTAGTGTCTTAATTTTTAGGGATTTTCAAGTGACCTTTCCGTCATTGATTTTTTTTTTATATTTAATTCTCTGTGGTCCGAGAACAGACTTTATATGACTTGATTGCTTCTAAATGTATCGAGGCTTATTTCACGGCCCAGAATATGGTCTCTCCTGGTTCCTGTTTCACCCGGACAAAATGTGCATCCTATTGTTCTCGGGTGGAGCAATCTACAAAGGTCAATCGGTCAAGCTCATTAGAAAAGTGTTCAGGTTTGCTATATTCTTACAATAGCCTTGCAATCTTTCTATCTCCTTATAGTTCCTTTCAAGATTGAAGTCCTATACGTTTTTAAAGCTGAGGCAAAAGAGTGCACATTGCAAAACTATAGACTTGAGTTTAAATCCTGGTTCTACCACTCATTGTTTGGACCCTTACTTTAGTCACTTCACCTCTCTGGGCTTCCGATCCCTCATCTGTAAAACGAGCATAATTGCAGTACCTACCCTACAAGTTCATTGTGGGGTTGTGTGAGGAAGTGTCAGTGGGATTGTGTGAGAAAATACTAGAGAGCTAGAAACTACTTCTATGGAGTTGCAGAGGATAAGAATTACTTCCCATGAATTTCTTATTATTTGGAAAATTAGTCAGGTTATAAAGGTTCTTGTCAGTTTCAATTTATTTTGCACACCCTTAAGATTGTTATTTATCTGGCCATATAGTCACCAGCAATTTCACCAAAAGGGATGTGGACGGGGTGTTAAAATGTCTGTGAAAAAATAATTGAACATAATATAAATAGAATTCATATAAAGAATAGCTGGCTGTTAATAGCATTCCCCCTTCCCTAGATGAACCCAAAGAAAGATTCGGAAATAATGGGTTTAATAAAAAAAAAAAAAAATGCCGGCATCACAAAGAACTAGATGAATGTGGTGGTTAGCTATTGTTTACTTTTCAGTCTGGCTATTACAGAGATATCCTGGCAACAAGTTATCCATTTCAACTTAGGTCACCCTGCATTTGAATGAAAAAAAACCAACAAACAAGCAGAGACTGTTCAAGTGGGCTTTCAAAAGCCGGACTAATGAGAAATTGCAGATAAAAGATAGTAGCACTCTCTGTGCTGAAAAAAATAGCCTCTCAAATACATCATCATTTTCTGGCATCCAGGAAAGGTCTGTTCAGGGTAACAGAGTGGTGGTACCTTAAACGTGAAATTCAAAATCCGACAAAAGTGGGGCCGAATTCCGTACTTCTCAGCTCACCATCTGTGTGACCTGACTTAGCCAGTGATACGTAGCTCCCTGTGTTGTAGTGTCACTTGCACGGACTGGCGCTGTCTAGAGGACAACACTCTGCCTGGCCTGAGGAGACTAGATGCATGTCTCATCTCTGGGAAGCTGTTCCTTCAGCTTTCTAACTTTTCTCTTGATTAACATCGATTACTAATGTAATGGTCTCCCTTGGATTTTCATACCTTCTTCTCAGCTCCTATGCAATGTACATCCTTTCAACATTTTCATTGTGTCTATAATTGGTCTCTTCCAGAGTAAAAGCACTATAGATTCATGGATTGCAAAATAATCTGGGCCCAGCCCTGGCTGGTGTGGCTCAGTGGATTGAATGCCGGCCTGCAAACTGAAAGGTCAACAGTTCAATTCCCGGTCAGGGCATATTCCTGGATTGTGGGCCAGGTCCCTAGTTGAGGGGTGTGGGAGAAGCGACCGATTGATGTTTCTGTCCTTCTCTTTCTCCTTCTCTTCCCCTCTCTCTAAAAATAAGTACATAAAATCTTTTAAAAAATTATCTGCGCCCACAATTCCAGCCTGAAATTCTCTTCTCCTTGGTCAATTTCCAATCCCACCTAATTGTTCCAATGCAAGCTCTGAACTGACTACTGGCTGCCCTGCCCCACCCTCTCAGCGGATGACCTTGCTCTCACGGGAGTATCCCTGAGACGCCTGACTCACCCTCAGCCCAGTTGTTTCCACACTCGTCTTTCCTTATCATTTCCCTCCCTTATCATTTCCCTCTCAGAAGAACTTTCTCTCCTTCTTTTAAAGAACTTTCTCTCCTTTTTTAAAAACTGGGCTTTGGGTCTCAACCTTCCTGACTTCGTAGGGGCTTCTTTCCATCAGTTCCCTCATCCCTTCTATATTTCAGTCTCATGTTTTCTGTTGGAGCCTTTCCATAATCTTGGAAATATGAGCACATTTGTCTTAGCACCATGCCAACAAAGTCAAATCCTTCTCTCCACCCAAAATCCACTATAGGTACTGCTCTAGGTGTCCCTCCTTCTACCTTCTTTTTTTTTTTTAAAGACGACAGAGGGGAAGAGAGGGAGAAAGAGAGGGATAGAAACATCAATATATGGTTGCCTCTTGCATGCCCCGCACTCTGGGGACTTGGCCTGCAACCCATGAGAATTGAACCGGCAACCCCATGGTTTGCAGGCCAGCGCTCAATCCACTGAGCTACATCAGCCAGGGCTAGAGATGACCTTCTTAAAGAGCTGTCTATGTTTATTGTCTCTGCTTCCTCAGTTCTTCCATGTTCCCTAACCCGCTATCATACAAGTTATGCTCTCACCAGTCCCTGGAACTCATTGTCATCCAGGTACCTAATGAATTTCTTATTGCATACAGTATTAGTCAAGATGTAGTTTCTGGTGCTGTAACAGAAATCTGAGGGAAGAGTGACTTAAGCCAGTTGATATCTCTCTCATGTAATTATCTGGAGGTAGGTAGCCCTAGGCCTGTATGGTGACAGTGCTTAATGAATTATCCAGGAACCCGGGTTCCTTCTACCACGATACTCTGTCATCCCTAGGACATTACCCTATGTGTACGGTGCAAGTTGGCTCACCAGGTCCAGCCGGTGGGGAGGGGTAAAAAGGAGGGGTGAGGAATATCTTTTCCATTAAGACCACAATCCAGGTACTGCACACACCACTTCTGTTCACTTCCAATGGCCAAAATCTAGTCTTAGGGCCACACCTGATTCTTCTGTGGAGGCTTAAAAGTAGTCTTCATTTGGGGTGGCCCTGTGCCTGGCTTAATATTCTGTTATTATGGAAAAAAACGGTGAGGAAATATTTCATAACAAGTAGGAGTGTCTGCCACACCAAGCACATCATCTTAAAAATTGTGCTAGCACGTGTGAGGCCAGGGGTTGCTGTTTCGAAGTGCGCTTCTAGTCTGCTCACCCCAAAACCCACTGCCCCACGCCTCAGAACTGACTTACACTCCCAGACTTCTACTGTGCGTGTTGGTTCTTTCTCAGGTTTGCATAGGGATGTGGCAACACAGGATAGGCGGCAGACAACAGAGAGAATCCATGAGGACAGGGTTCTTGCCTAGCTTGTTCATTACCATAACCCCAGAAGCTAGTAAAATGCCTAACACATAGTATTCTCAATAAATATGTGCCACATGATCAGATGCGTATACACGTGATTAGTTAAGGGAAGAGAGCAACAGGTTTTGTTTTTTGTTTTTTGTTTTTACCGTCTTTAAGACCTTAAGAAGACCCAGGAAGGAGCTTGAGTTTGAGGCGGTGGAAGTGAGAGCGATTTGATGAATGTGATGATGCCACTCTCTTTTCTAACATGTTAGGTTTCCCCACTGCTTTGTAGCAGCGCTCCTTGTTATCCGAGCCTACTCTGTAAAACACAGTTTTCTGCCTAGATGACTGGCTGGGTGCATAGATGGGTGGGTGACTAGCTGGGTGCAGGATCGAAGTGGCCTCGTGCTTGTATGTTTCTCTAGTGAGTGGTCCCTTCTGGAAGAAATTTTCCTTGTATCTGTCCAGTCTTCTTGATGGACCGCTTGGTCAGCAGTTTCCAAACCTGACTACACATGAGAATAGCCAGAGACACTTCTTTAAATTGCAGATTCTTATGCTCTCACCAGGAGAGTCTGTTGGGTGGGACCCCTTGCTTTAATGGTGACTGGGGGTCTACAGGAAGTCACGAGTTTGGGTAATTCACATAAAGGAGGAGTAACAGGAGTTGATGTAAATAGATCAGGTCCCTCAAGAAGTCCAAACTGATAGTAAAACATGGATGTACATAGGTGTCTGGATGGACTTGTCCTTTATAGAACTCCATAGTTCTTTAGGCAGTTCATGTCTCCGTGCAAAAATGGTCTCAACCAACTCCCTGTAGTCTGGATTTTGACACAAGGGCAACCCCAGCACATCTATGTGTCCTTAATATGCGGGTGTGGGAGTCAGGGATTTAAGGAGTTTATGGCTTCAGACCTTGTCTGAGTCATCCACATTCTGGTTTGCCTGGTGCGTGGCAGACGGGACCGTCCTGATTTGCTTTTGGGAGCCCAGGCCAAGAGTAAATGGGTGTGTTCGTGTTATTCACACAGGTCAAAAATTATTATCAATTATTCTAATTGCTCCAACCACATATCTGAAAAGTCATTTTTTCAGATATTCTCCTCGTGTACTTAGTCAAGTATCTTTGCTCTGGAGAGGTCTATATGCATGAATACCCGGGCCCCTCTTCTTCAAAAGAGGTCAGGGAACAGTGGAAAGAAGTAGCTGTCTCCTGCCATCTCAGTGCTGAGGTCAAGGGGATCTTGGCAGAGTCTGACCCCTCCGTTCTTCTTCATTTCTTAAAAAAATTGGTTTCAGATCCCATTTGTTTTCAGATTTATAATTCAGGAGAGTAGTAATTACAGGTCGAGTGATGAACACATTCTTCTTCCCGGGGCCTAGATGGAGACCGACCTTAGCAGACCCTCCTTTTCTGTGGCTAGTGGCATTTCCCGAAAGTAGGTTATGAGTTTCCCAGACCAGGCACACACAGACTGTCCAAATGAGATCGGCAAAAAGCTGGAGTGGAGCGGCAGATACAGTTCTGTGCGCTCGACAAGTTCAAATCTGACCCTTCCTGAGTGGACTTCTTAGAACTGGGTCCTTGCAGTATGACCTTTCTAACACAGTCTTAAGCCAACAGCTACAGTTTGGAGGCTGAAGGACAGACCTGTTCTCCAGGCGAGATGGCAATATCCTACTTTAACAAAGGCATTACGCATTCCCCCCATGCAACCCAGAATCCAGCGCTGTGATCTTAGCAAACATTGTCGGACCTGCCTGAAAATTTCCTCAACATTTCAGAGTTGCCCAGAAAATCTTTTTAGAAAGAATTATAATGGTAGCCCAGGGGCAGAGGTGGGATTTATATATAAAATCCCACTCAGGTGGGATTTTAAATAACACCAGCACTAGCCACGCCCCCCTTCCTCACCAAGACCCGCCATGGTTCTCAGCAGAAGTGTGGAGTTGTCCCTCTGCGCTTCCCCAGTACTTCCTTGGCCTGTTCCCAACAGATCGCAGTGACTAATTTCCTCTCCCGCCTCTTCAACATGTCTGGCGTGTTCCTTTAATCTATTCACGGGCACCTCACATGGCTGCTCTGGGGAAGAATTCACTAGTTGCACTAGTTTAATACCAGTTCCATTCCAAGTATTTCCCTAGTGGGCTGAAAAAAAAAAATGCCTCTTTCAAACATTCACCAACCCCAGCTCCAGGGGGTCCCCCAACTCAGGGGACTGTTTGGTAAGTGTAGGCATCGTTAGGTCCTATGCTCTTAGGGCTACATCTCATACCAGTTATCTGGACATGGGAGCACCCAGATCGCCCCATTATCATCAAGGCACCGATGCAAGGTATGATCAAACTTTCTTGAGCACCTACCGTGTGGTGGTCGCTAAACTGAAGAGGGGCAATACAAACATTAACAATAGTCCCTACCCGCTAGTAGCTCACAATTTAGGGTGGGGATTACAGAGCCATATTATAAAAACAGCTATGATTTACTGAGTGCCTTCTGTGTAGCAGGTGCTCTGCTTTACATGTATTATCTCATATCATTCTACAAATAAGACCAGAAATTAGATACTAGTATTATTTCTAGTGTACAGATGTGGACACTGAGGGCTCAGAGGGTTAGTAAAATTTACCTAAGATCACATATGTCTGCTCTCCAAGTCTGGTCTCCTAACTCCATGCTTATTCTCTTAACCATTTGGCTACATCAGGAAGGTTGTGTCAAGCTCTTAACAGAGGGAGTAAGCATCCTGAGCATAAAGGGGAAGAAGAGCTCAATTCCATATGGAGGCATGGAAGCGGAGATGGTAGATACACCCTGGGGATCAAGTTTATTGGAGGAGGGATTTGACCTTAGCTGGTTGGCCGGGCTATACTAAAGGCAGATATGGGGAAGAGCTCTCTGGGTGATGGGACTACACCTAGAAAGTTACAGAGGCAGGAAAATGCAGGGCATGCTTAGTGAAGTGGGTAGAGAAAAGGATGGGGCTAGAGTAGGGGACCAAATAACAGCAAAGTGGCTGGAAAGGAAGACAGGGCAAGATGTGGGGAGGGGGTTTCAGAAGGGCCTTGAATGCCCAAAGTTAAGAATATTAACCCTAACTGGCCTAGGCTTCAAAGAGGACAACCAGCCCCGGCCAGCTAGCTCGGTTGCTTAGAGCGCCAGCCCCACACGCCAAGGTTTGCAGGTCTGATCCCTGCTCAGGGCGCATATGAAAGACAACCAATGAATGCATAAGTAAATGGAACAAGAAAGCAATGGTTTTTATTTTTCTCTCTCTCAAATCAATAAATACAAAACTTTGTAAAGAACGACACTCATTTGCCTCAATGCCTTGCACTGAATACGCCCCTCCTGGCATCTGCACATGTCCACGTTGCCATGGCCCAGTTGTTTCTTGTTGGTCACTATTTCAAGGTCTTTGCCCTGAGCAAACTCCTTGACCTTCTTCAGGAACCATCTCTTGCCTCCAATGGGAAGTACGGCTGCTCACGTCCTCATAGGTACCATCACTGTTCTCTTTGCGGTACCCCCTGACCACAGGGCACTCTAACTGCCTGGAACACGCCTGGTTCTGCCACTCAACTGTTCCTCCAGGGCAGGGCGTGAGGTGCGTTCACCTCTGCATCACTAGAGCGCAGACCATTTGCAGGGCTCAATATTCTGTCATGGAAAGAAAGAGAGGGATGGAAGATGCTCACCCTGATAACCTCTTTATCGCGGCTTAAAACATTTAATACCACAAAAAGGGAACATAGCAATCTTCCCGCCTCCGCTCCCTCTGTGTTTTGTGGTTAACAACATCCACAACAGTAAAATCCACTTCAAGTTGATGAGCAGTTCCAGGCTTCTATTGTGCTGGAAGGATGCGAGCCGTTGGGGGAAGGGGGTGGGGGACCGGGGGGGGGGGCGGGGGGAACACAATGCTCATCCCAGTGGGCTCTGGAGGTCAGATGCACGCAGACTGTGTAAAACATTACGACTCTGCAATTAGGACTCTGCATGGTTGCTCTCCTGTGAGCGCCGCACAGCTGGCTCATGTTAGACACCCTGGTCTTGCCATCTGTATTCTCGCCTCTTCACCAGGCACCTAAGTGCTTCTTGTTGCACAGCGGCTGTTCAAGTGGTAGTGGGCAGATAGGGACGTGGCTTCTCTCCCACACGTGTTCCAAACAACACAAAGGGAATCAGTTCGTGATGACTCCCTACCTTCCTTGACCCTCCTTTCTGGCTTTCCAGTGCTGAAAAACAAGGTGTAGAAAAATGTGTCTGGGGTTGGGAGAGGTACTACTCCCCCCTTATTCTTCATTCGGAGGGGTTGGGTGCCAGGGCTGGGTAGAAAGTAGGACAAGAGGTGAATAGGAGAAATCCAGTACTCTCTGGAAATCCGCAGGCCATTTTCTCCTCGAGTCTTTGCAGTAACTTTGCCAGGTTTAAACTATTCTCCCTATTTTAGAGGGAAGGAAAGAGAGGTTCAGGAAAATGTAAGGCTAGCAGTTAGTTAAGGAGGGAGTTAGGATCTGAACTCAAGTTACCAGGCTCCAGAATTGCGCTTCTAACCACTGTGTACTCTTTTGGTCATGCACGCATGCTCTCATTCGATCCTTTTCACAGCACTGTAGAGTATGATGTGGAAAGTGAAGTGCAGCGTCCCTCTTACCTGCCTGTTCTAAGCAAGGACAATGGTCTACAGAAGGTATGAATTTCACTCTATTCCAGTTCTATTCTCACAGTTATTTCCTACTCTCCTTTCCTGCCCACCTTCCCCTGCTAACCCACTCATCAGGACTCTATCCCTGCTATAGTCCCTGTGCTGGACTTTACATCCCTGCAACTATTCTGTAACTACCCATGTGTACTTCTCAATCCCTTCACCTTTATCACCTAGTCCCCCAAACGCCCTCCCCTCTGGCAGCCATTATTCTGTTCTCTGTGTCTAGGAGTCTGATTCTGTTTGTTCGTTCGTTTAGCACCAGAGTAGACGGGCAGCATGGTATGGTGAGAAGGGCATGGTCTTATTTTCATTTTAGCTTTTTTTTTTAAGTTTTGTGGTTTTTTAATTTTATTTATTTATTTTTAGAAAGAAGGGAAGGGAGGGAGAAAGAGGGAGAGAAGTATCAATGTGTGGTTGCCTCTCATGTGGCCCCAACTCGGGACATGGCCCACAACCCAGGCATGTGCCCTGACTGGGAATCAAACTGGCGACCCTTTGGTTTGCAGGCCAGCGCTCAACCCACCGAGCCACACCAACCAGGGCTCATTTTAGCTTTAAAAAAATTTTCAAATGCTGTCTTCCCTCTTAGGATTCAAACAATGTACTTAGTTGTAAAAAAGAAAAATTACAGAAGTACAAAGAAGAAAACAATCACTCCTAAGCCTACCACCCGTGACCCCTGCCAACATTGTGGGCTATGCTCTTACAGACATTCTTCTAAACACTAACGCTTGTTTGAAAAAAATGCAATTATGCCATCCACAATATTTTGTAGCCTGCCTTCTAAAAACAATCCCCATACACGTATTATCTCATTCATTCCTCACAACAACCCTGTGTGGTGGCTCTAATTAGCCCCTTGTGAAGTCAAAGGAAATTAAGGCCCAGAGATGTCAAGCAACTACTACCTGGTAGAGCTAGAATTGGTACTAAGATCTGTCTGTTCCTAAAACGCATGTTCTCCCTATCACATTTTCTCATTCATTAAAAACTATTGGCATACATTAGGACACTAGAGTATTTAAAACACTGTGGTACTGGTGCCAGAATCAACAGACAGACTTCTTTCCCTCATTTGTATTTTATGGGTGATTATCGGGCACCTACTAGATGCCAGGCTCTATTCCAAACACTGAAAATAGACAGTAAACAAGACAGCGCCCCTGCCCTCATAGAGCCTGGTGAGGAAGGCAGGTAATAAACACATAAGGAGATATGCTATGTAATATCACAGAGTGATAAGGACTGTAGAGCAATATAAATTTAAGGGGACAGAGAATAACAAAAGGGGCTGTTTTGTTTCTTCAAAGAGAAGTAATATCAGGCTTCTTTGAAGAAGTAATATCGGAGCAGTGACCCGAATGAATTAAGGGAGCCAGATATCTGGGAGAAGACTATTCCAGGAAGATGGAACAGCCAATGCAAAGACCCTGAGGCAGGAGCATGGTTGGCATGTTTGAGGAACATCTAGGAGACCAGTGAAATTCAACTTGCAAGGAGAAGAGCAGTAAGAGAGAGACGATGGTGGAGATGCAGGCAGGGAATTAGGTCATGCAGGACCCTGCAGGCTATGGTCAGCCTTTGGATTTGATTCCAAGTCTAAGGCAGTGTTAGATTTTGGGCAGAGGAATAACGTAACCTGAATCCCACCTATGAGAAATCCACCCTAGCTGCAGACTGGAGAGGCTAAGCATGAAAACAGGGAGGCAAGGGATAGGGGTGCAATGTGGGGACAACGCGCTAACCACTTAGGGAAAATATGACCCTAGATTTAACAAATGACTCTAAGGCTGGGTTATGCAGACAAATGCAACACTGCTGCCGTCCCTGCAGAGTTCATAGGGGAGCAGATGGGACCAACAATTTCATGTGAGCCAGCCGTGGCAAGACCTCTGCACATGAGTTCTGGAAACCAGAGGAGAGAATGCTACCTCGTACCTGGGATCTGGGGTGGGGTGAGGGAAGGCTTCACAAAGGAGGCTTGATTTGGGTAGAATCCTGAAGGCCCAACAGAAGGTGGGAGGGAAAGAACAGAGGAGGTGAAATGGGGGTGCACATTCCAGGAAGAGGGACTGCAGAAGCCGAGGTTCAGAGGAACACGCTCTCAGGCTACTTTTGAGAAATGCCCTTTCATTGGTGTCTGCCTGACCTGTTCGGAGTTGACTATAAGCAAATGAATCAAGGCAGCAAATATAGCTGGCTTTATTTTAGATTCCTGCCCAGAAACTTTAAACATGTTAGAACATTTTAAATTGCAAACAACCATCTAGTGCAAGGGTTGACAAACTTTTCCTGTAAAGGGCTAGATAACAAATATTGCAGACTTTGTGGGCCATATGGTCTCTTTTGCAACTACTCGACTCTGCCATTGTAGTGTGAAAGCAGCCATGGCAAATAGGCAATGAATGGGCACGGCTGTGTGCCAATAAAACTTCAATTACAAAACCAGGCGGTGGGCCAGATTTGGCCCATGGGCTGTAGTTTGGCAACCCTTCAGCTAGCGCCTCTGCCCCTCAGTGCTGTGCTCAGCACCCCCACCCTTTATCCCACAGGTGCCTGTTGAAGGGGCTGGCAGCCAGACCTCCAGTCATGCCTTCTCGGGGACAGAGAGTTACCAGTCCCTTCTAGAGATTACGGACACCACTAAATCAGTTTTTAAGTAAAGGACGGAAGTGCGGAGATTGTATGCCAAAGAGGATGTAACGCTTATAAGAGGAGACCAGGCTGAGGAGCTGGGCCTAAGAACCATAAATGAGATAAAATAACAATTAGTTTCAGATAGATAAATAAGAAGATAAAAATATATACTTTTGCTTTTATGTTTCATAGGGAACCCACATATAGCCCTGATGTCTTTCTGGCTCTCTGTCCCTATTTTGAAATTTCAATTTGTTACATTGCACTATTGAAATAAGATCACTAAGATAACAGTTTGTCTGTCCGTCTCTCTCTCTCTCTCTCTCTATCTACCTACCTACCTACCTATCTATCTATCATCTATCATCTACCTATCATTCATTCATTTTCCAACTACTATTAAGGAACACAAAGGAAAGAAACATTCATAATTACAACGTCAATGATTTCAGGGCACTAAACTCTGCAATTCTCAACACAATTATAACAAAACCCAGTTCTTACCACAAAAAGGCGGGCTCTGCAAAAGCCAGATCCTGCTCTTGAAATGGGCCGTTAGCTTCCATACTGGGCCACGTATTGATTAGTTGCCACAGTTTATTTGTCATTTTTCTTTTAATTTCATCCTAGAGCATCACCCTTGGCTAAATGTCTTGAATGGCATCACTGGATCAGACACGCTGTCAGTTCCAACACTTCCAGAGACTTGATGCCCAGACCAACCGATCTGCGTCTTCTCACATTGGTCATGCTTCCCAATGGGTTTGCATTGCAGACATTTTCCCCATGCTCTTTCCACAGAGCCTCTCTGGGGAAAGAAAGCTATTTTTAAGGAAATCTTGAAATAATTCATTTAGGGCAGGATGATAACTTTCAAAAGGGAAAAATCTCCAAGCTGACATCGTCAACTTCATCACTATCACAAGGTACTTACTCTGTGCCTTGCACGTCTCTTATGTGCCTTTATGTCTTTTCATTCATTAAAACCTTACAACTACCCATAAGGTATTATCCTCAGTGTGCTGAGGAATGACGAGGTTATGTGATTCGCTCAGGCTCTCACAGCTAGAAAGTGACTGGTCCAGGTTCTGAAGCCACGCAGTCAGGCATGAGTCCAGGTGTTCTGCTGCTAAACCACGCAACATTGCCCTTCGGTTGAGTCTTAGAAAGGATACATCTTCATTAGGAATTATTAGCCAAACTTCGATGAGAAGTATTATAATTGAGTTCCTTGTTCTGTCTTGAAGTTTGTCTTATAGTTAAACTGGATCTCATGGGCAAAAAGCACCATCTTTTTTCCCCCTGAGGGAGCAGTTTATCAGCTCCATAAAATAAGCCCAGTTTAAGACATGTGAAATTTCTCTTATCTTTCTAGGTCTTACTTCTCATAATATACTCCTAAGTATTTTCTTGTAAGTTCTTCCAAATGATGCAGGTAACACATACGAGGCCCAGAGTCTTTAAATAACTTGACCGTAATCATAAGTCACTAAGCAGCATAGCTATGCTTTTCCTTCTATTTGACTGTCTCCTTCCTTGGGCACAAGTAAATTTAGAATGGGCCCGAAGTGTCTTGTCCAAATTATTGAACTTGATTGTTTTTACTATGATTTACTAGTATCTCTGGAAACGATTAGGGTTTTGAAGGTGCAAAATGATTCCAAATTATTTTGGAACCTAGTTATTATTTAGGCTTCAGGGTATAGAGGGGATCGTGCAGGCTGGAACTCGGTGATCTGTGAGACCGTATTTTGTGTTTTTTCAGTAAATATGAAAAACCATGTAGCCCACATGCTTTCTCCATTTTTCCTCTTACAATTTTTATGTTTTTATTTTTGAATTGTTAAAAATTAAAATAATTGACACAAGATTGTATGTGTTTAAGGTGTACAATGTAATGATTGGATATTTGTACCTATTATGAAATGGGCACCTTCCACCCTCTGCCTCTGGAAAGCACCAATGTGCTGTTTCTATGAGGGTTTTTTTTTAGATTCCTCATATAAGTGAGATCATATGGTATTTGTCTTTCTGTGTCTGACTTACTTCACTCAGCATAATGCCCTCGATGTCCATCCACGTTGTCCTGAGTGGCAAGATTTCCTTCCTTTTTGTGGTTAATATCTCATTGTGTATGTGTGTATATTTTTCTTTATCCATTCATCCATCAATAAACACTTAGGCTGTTTCCATGTTACAAATAATGCTGCAACGAACACGGGAGTGCATATATTTTTCAAGTTACTGTTTTCATTTCCTTAGCATAAACGCCCAGAAATGAACTTGTCGGATCATATAGTAGTTCTATTTTTAAGTTTTTGAGGATCCTCCATACTGTTTTCCATACTGGTGTACCAACTGACACTTCTTACCAGCCATACACCTTTTCTCCACATCCTCACCAACCCTTATTTCCTGTATGTTTGATGATAGCCATCCTAACAGATGGGGGGGGGGACATCTCGCCGTGGGTTTCATTTGCATGTCGCTGATGGTCAGTGACATGGAGCACCTTTTCATGTACCTGTTAGCCATCTGTGGGTCATCGTTGGAAAAATGTCCATTCAGATCTTCTGCCCATTTTTCAAATTGGGTTATTTGCCTTTTAACATGGAGTTATTGGAGTACTTCATATATTTTGGAGAGAATCCTGGCGTCCTGATCACACTCACCTGCTACCGGCTAGTAGGGCAGATGTTCCCCACAAGAAGAGATAAACTGAGGACACCAGAAGCCACCCTCCTCACCCAGTGCTCAGAGCAAAGGTACAGAAAGCTCTGATGTGCTCTACAAAGGAATGGACTTTATGAAAGGGTGTGTGGAAATTCAAGCCTAAGGTGATCTAGGAAACAATGGAGATTTTGAGAGTACCCAAGAAGAAGGAGACTGGTCACTCTCTGGGAGCAGCCCATTCAAACATAGGCCGTACTGTTTAACAAAGACAACCCAGCTGAGAAGAGCCCTCCTGGAGTTAAAATACACTTCAAAGACTTGCATCGCGAAGCTAACTCTACCTGGATTAAATTAAATCAAACTATGCAGCAATTTGTGCTCCCCAAGAGTCGCTAAAAACAATAGAGAAATCAGCCAGAAATTAGTGTAGCCTACCAGAAGGAGGAAGACAGCTGAACAGAGATATTAAGGCAAGAGACAGAGATCTAATGCTAAAGCCGCTGTCATCCCAGGGTCACCGAGTTCATGCCCAAACTTGCGCCATCTTAGGAGTGACAACAGAGTCTTAGTTTTCATCGTATGGTATGTGAATTATAACTCAATGAAATTGTTATTTAAAAAGTGACACAAATAAGAGCAAAACCAACACCTTTGTTTTCTTCCCCTCAAAAGTCATTGTTAAAGAACACGGGCCTGCAGTTCCTCTGTGTTTATAGGTTATTCTGTTTTCATTTACCCCAAAAGCCCCAATGTGTGTCAAAAGAAAAGTAGATTTTGTGACAGTTTTGCCAATCTAATCTCTCTCCCCGAGTGTGTTGTTGCAGTTACTTAGACAGCTTCCGCATTGGAATGGCAGGAAGATCAAATAGGGAGACACAGAGTAGGCTGGGAGGGTCTGATGAGGTTCATTTTCTTCATTCTAGACCTGGTAGAGTTACAGGTCTTCTTTGATGTCTCTTCTGTGTCTATTTAAGATTACTGCACTATTTGCCCTGGCTGGTGTAGCTCAGTGGATTGAGCGTGGGCTGTGAATCAAAGGGTCTCCGGTTCGATTCCTGGACGGGGCACATGCCTGGGTTGTGGGCCAGGTCCCCATTGGGGGCCACATGAGAGGGAACCACACATTGATGTTTCTCTCTCTTTTTCTCCCTCCCTTCCCCTCTCTCTAAAAAGAAATAAATAAAATCTTTTTTAAAAAGATTACTGCATTAGACACTCCAAATTTAGATCAGAAAAGGAGAGCAAGTAGCAAGCATAATCTTTTTTGCAAAATATCTTTCTTTGGAAGTCATTGTCACACCTGGATGCCACAGAAAGACCTCGCATGTGATGTGTCCAAAATTGAGCTCATCATGTTCCTCCCACCTCCACCCGCCCTGCTTTACTGTATCCCCAATCTTGGCGGGACACAAACGGAAAAACTGGGAGTCATCACAGACGACTCCTTCTCCCTCAGCCATGCATTTAACCAGTCATCCACCAGATCACCTCCCCAATAACTCCACATCTCTCTCTTCTCTTTTACTTCCCCTACTGACCTAGCTCAGGCCCTCATCAACTCTTCCTTTGACCTTCATAGCCCAGCAGCCTTCTAGCTTATACCCTTACCTTTTGATTTATCCCCATCTGATCTGTTGCTACAGAGGATCAAATCCAAGTTTCCCAGGTCCTTAGCATGGCATATCAGGTCCTTCATTATCTGATTCCTCCAAAGTTCATCCCTCAACACTTTCTGCTCAGGCCCGTCTCTGTAACCTGGACTATGCCGTTTCCTCTGTCTGGATTGAACTTGTCAATATTTTTTAACCCACTAAATCATATTCATTCCTTCAGAATCAGTTAGAGTTACTGTATTTTTGGACCATAAGACACACCTAGGTTTTAGAGGAGGAAAATAGGGAAAAAAATTTTGAAGCAAAAAAGGTGGTAAAATATTTAATAACATCCTTTAAAGCAGAACCTCTGTAGTGAGGATTCAGACTATAAAACACACCCCCTTTTCCCTCCCAAATTTGAGTGGGGGGGGAGTAGGTCTTATAGCCTGAAACATATGATCTCTCCTCTGGGCAGCCTTTCCTGAACCCTGTGCTGCATTAATAAGATTTTCTGTGTTTTCTGATAGTGATTCGTGCATGACCCCATTTCTGCACTGTACTGAAAGTCTTAATGTACTTTGAGGTTTCCCCCATTAGACTGTGAGCTCTTTAAGGACATGGACTATGTCTTACTTTTCCTTATATCTTCAGCTCTTAGCACAGGGTTGTTGGTTTTTTTTTACCCAGAGGGGATGGTTAATATATGAGCTGCCAGAACAACCTCCAAGTTGTTGCTCAGTCAATGTTTATTTAATTTAAACTTTCTGAATCTAGACACTTGACGATGGGGCTGTTCAGATGCACCTTCTTTATGACCCCAGTGTGTTCTTTGACCACTGGGATTATAACCTTGTCTTTGATGGCATTTTATTTACTTGTCTGACTCCTCACTAAATGGTAACAGCTCCCAGAGGGAAGGGCCCGCGTCTTGCGCACTGCTGAATCTTTGGTGCAGAGGTTACCCAGTATGCATGGCAAAAACAACCCTCGGGGCAGGCAAGCAGATGTGAAAGGTAAGACTACACTGGGCATGCCTAGTTCTTCTGTCCCATTGCACCAACCAGACGGAGTGTGGGGAAACTGGTGGTGTTGCTCTAGCAGAAGTCCTCTCAATACAAACACAAACCCAGAGAAATGGAGGGTCCCACCAACAATGATTACCAGCTAAGCTAGTTTTGGGGGATCGGTGGAAGGGGCAAAAGTGGGGGGAAATGGGGGACATCTGAGATAGTCTCAACAATAAAAAAGTAAAGAAGAATGAAAAATGTGGTACTCAACTTTCAGTATGATGCACTTGTTGCCACGGAAAGCTTTTCGAAGGGGGTTTCTTTGGCATCTACTGAAGAGCGAGAGGCAAAGATAGAATCTAGAGAGAGAAAGTAAAATCGTTCTAGAGGGCTGTGTGGAGAACTGGACTAATCATTGCAGGGCGGTCATCCATTATAAGCAACTTAACTTCAAACATGGAATCTTAAAGGAGCATGCCTGTGGTTAAGTAGAGATTAAACCACTGAATCAGGACAGAGTGCCAGTGTTCGAGTATTGGTAAAGTGTAAAATGCCTCCTGTCCCGTGCTCACTCTTTCATGCACCCCTCTCTTCTTCTCTGTTAAGGCTATGGTGTCTTTCTAAAAACCGGGCGTGGGGGTGGGGGGTGGGCGTGAAGGTGATAATTTTTTAGTGCCGCTACTGTGAAAACACAAAGACATACTGAATATTTGCCAATGCTCGGTTATACGGGTCAGTCCACAGAAAGGCAAGGGATCTTTGTCATTCTTCCCACACGAGCTACTGGCAAAGAGAAATGTTATTTATTTGAGCACTTTCACTTTGAACCAAAGATGCTGGCCCCATGTCCCAGTGTAGACCATTACTGCAAAAAGCCTCACCAGAGAAGAAACTCCTGTGTATTTCGCACTCTGGAATCTCCAACTTTGTCAGGCCCCCAACCTATCTCATGCCCCTCCTCAATGTTCTAACTCTGATACTAATTTCTAAAGGGAAGGTTGAATACAACTATTTTTGTTTGGGAAATTTCCTGAGATTTCCTAGGACGACCACGGGCACTGTACAGCGGGGTTGAGCCTGAAATCGGGGCTTTGCTCCCGTGGAAGGGAAGTGCACTAACAGTTCTTGAGTGTGCACTGCGAATCAAGCTGAGCTACGCACTTTCCATGGACCCTTTCCTATAACGACCCTTTCCAATGAAGCTGGCATTGACATCCCCATTTTCCAAATAAGGGGATCAGGGCTCAAGAAGAGTAAAAACTTAGCCAAGGTCACAAGGCCATCATTGGTAGGACAAGGCGGCACATGCCACTCTGGCTCACTCCGAAGGGCATGTCCTTGCTTACTACCCCACCGCACTGGTCTCTTGGTTACTGTATGCTTGAGAGAACCACGTCTAGTCAATACTCTGCAAGATGATCAATTCAGGCAGCCGTTGCTTTAGGATTGCTCTTGCGCTTGCAATGCAGTTGCAACTGTTGATTTCCCACTAATCAGAAAAGAGTGGCATGTCATGCTACTTTAATCATCACAAGGCTTGAAATAAATACTACGTAATTTCAACGCCTTCCCTCCTATCTCAAACCAGAGAGATGATGATGCGCTATTGTAATATATTACACCGAAGGCCCCATTTAGACTTTTTCCAAATTTGTCGAATCCTAAGTGAAAACAGCGAATGAAGGGACTTGTTAGGTAAACACAGTGAAAATGCATAGCTTTCCTGAAAGGCTGCTGATGGTGGATGCTCATAAGACTGTGTGCAGGTGCTATTAATTTTTAATTTCTTATCTGCAGAGTTTGTACCTCCAAATAAGTTTTTTGGGGTTTCTGATTGGGAAGTGTTCCAGGGTGAGTTTGAGGGGTGGGAGAAATATTCCAAACCCGTACCTGTTCAGATAAATGGAGATATCATTAGCAACAAGGAGTGATCATGGCTTCTGTCGTTTTTCATAAATTACACTAAATAACCATAATGTTGCAATTTAGTGGTCCAAAGTTCATTCTATTCAGCAGGCCATCCATAGTCAACAGTTTAAAGAAAAGGAACCTGCTGAGAAAATAGTGGTCTAATCAGATGCCATAAAATCGAGCTGATGAGATAAGTCCCATTTCTTTTTTAATAAGGGGATTCTAATGAAGCCATGCCCGGAGGGGATTCATAACTTTGGGACCCCTATTTCATTATTCAGGTCAGCTGCACCAAGTTCCAAATGAAACTACGGAACCTAATCCCACTGGCTATTTGTAGACATTCTGGGTTGCTCAGGTGACTTGGTAAATCCTCAATTCCTAGCTGCCAAATTGTATACATTGGTTTCTATAATGATCACGGGCAAGCTCTGGGGGAAAAGGCAGATTAAAAACAACAGTAATTGAATTAGAAGTGCTAAAGGGTTGTACCTCTGAAACTAACACAGCAGATGCTAAAAGTGGAAGACGAGGGCTTCACCTGTGTCCAGCAGGGGTGTCCGGCCTTTTGGCGTTTCTGGGCCACACTGGAAGAAGAGCTGCCTTGGGCCACACATTAAATACATTGTGACACGTAATCACAAAAAAATCTCATCATGTTTGAAGTAAATTTACGACTTTGTGGTGGGCCATATTCACAGCCATCCTGGGCTGCATGCGGCCCGCGGGCCACGGGTTGGACGCCGCTGGTACAGCGCCATACCAGCTCTCACAGTACGGTAAGCACCACGCAGGCTCAGGTGGGCAAACATGGGCAGGTTCAAGAGGGAAGTTTCTATGACATACCTAGCACACCTTCCTCTCCAGAAAGAGCCTGAGGAGGGCGGGGGAAGGCAGGGTGACCATCTACTTAGCATCTGCCAGTCAGGTCCCTGGGCTGGTGAAGTCATCACCCGTGAACATTATATTTCCTCCCATGGAGGTGAAAACCACCCAACTGGTAATTCCTAAATTTATTCTATTAAGACTTTCCCATTTGAATATAATTTCTCATGAGGATGATATTTAAAACAACTTCAATATGGTAAATAGAAAATGGATATATTTCCTTTGGGGCAGCATTGAATAGATTGGGGATGTAGTTTTAATGCTCCATCTTTAGCACTGAGAGCCAGACAATGAAATCAGTCTGTAGCTCCTGGGCACCTTCCTACTGTGGCTCTTGTCTGCTTTCTCCTCAGCACTTGGCCCCCAGCACCGGGTTGTGTCCTACAACCTTACAGAAGAAAACCGAGGACCTGGATGGAAAGGAGGTCAAGGTACTGTTAATCTTAAATGAGGCAATGCATGCAAAACCCTTAGCAAGGTGCGTGGTATGTAATAAACACTACTATTACTATCATCGTCATTATCATAGGAGGAGGTATGTCATGTTGTTAGGTTTCTTTTTAATATTTATTTTTATTGTATTTTATTGTGAGAGCAACACTTCACCTGAGATGTACTTTTTAACAAATTTTCAGGGTACAATATATTACTGTTGGCTGTGGGTCTAATGTCGTACAGCAGATCTCTACAGTTTATTCACCTTGCGTGACTGAAGCTTTATGACCGTTGATTAGGATGAATCCCAATTTCATCCCCTCCACAGCCTCTGGGAAACACCATTGCACTCTGACTCTATGAATGACGTTTTAGATACCTCCTATATATGCAATCATGCAGTGTTTGTCTTTCTGTGACTGACTCATCTCACGTACAATAATGTTCTCAAAGTCTACCCATGTTGTCGAATATTGCTGAATTGTTTTAAGTTGAATAGCATTCCATTGTATGTATATGAGGTCTGTCTGGAAAAAGTCCAGACATCGTTAATATAGTGAGAACAGTTTGCGCAACATTGATGTAACCTGGCAGCCAAGGAGAGTGGACTGGAATGAGCATGCGTGAACAGTGATGACTGCACTGTACTAGTCAGTGGGGGCAGTAAACACCCTCGAGTGAGTATGTGTACTGTGTGGTCGTCATATTCAAAATGGCTGACAGTAGAGGAACAAATCTGCATCAAATTTTGCATTAAGCTTAAACATTCCTCCATGGAAACTATTCAGATGATTCAGAAGGCCGCAGCTATGGGCAACTGGTGATTGGCAGCTTCATCAGGACAATGCGCCTGCTCATGCATCCCATCTCCTACAGAGATTTTTTTTTTTTGCGAAACCTCAAATCACCCAGGTGACTCAGCCCCCCTACAGGCCAGATTTGGCACCCCATGACTTCTGGCTTTTTCCAAAACTTAAATCTCCTTCAAAAGGGAAGAGATTTCAGATTATCAATGAGATTCAGGAAACTATTAAGGGACACCTGATGGCGATTAGGAGAATCACGTGAGGTCCCAAGGTGCCTACTTTGAAGGGGACTGAGGCATCATTGTCCTATGTACAATGTTTCTTGTATTTTCTTCAATAAACACCTCCATTTTTCATGTTACATGGCTGGATACCTTCTGGACAGACCTCGTATACCACTTTCTTTATCCATTCATCTGTCCATGCACATTCAGGTTGTTGCCCATCTAGGTTATTGTGACTAGTTCTGCAACGAGCATAGGAGTGCTAATATCTCTTCAGGCTACTGATTTCCATTCTTTTGGATAAATACTCAGAAGTAGAACTGATGGATCATATGTTAGTTTTACTTTTAATTTTTAGAGAAACCTCCATATTGTAGGGGCTGCAGTGGCTGCATAATTTTGCAGTCCCACCAAGCGTGCACAAGGGCTCTGGCCTCCTACATTGTTGCTAACACTTGTTGTCTATTGTTTTTTGATATGAGCTATTCTGACAGGATTGAGGCAATATCTAGTTCTGGTTTTGCTTTTTTCCCCCTGGTGATTAGTGACATTCAGAATTTTTCATTTACCTGTTGGTAATAAGTATGGTCTTCTTTAGAGAAAGGTTTATTTAAGCCCTTTGCCCATTTTTCATTGGGTTATTAGTTTGTTCGTTTGTTGTTGTTGTTTATTTTTAATTTGTAGGAATTTCTTCTATATTTTGGAGATTAACCCTATATCAGATATATGGCTTGGAATTCTTTTTCCCATTCCATAGGTTGCCTTTTCACTTGCTTCTTTTGCTGTGCAAAGTGTTTTAGCTTCATGTAATCCCATTTCTTTATTTTTAATTTCATTGTGCCTTTGTTGTCATATACATGAAATCATTACAAAAAACAATGTCATGAAGATTTTCCCTTATGTTTTCTTTAAGGAGTTTTACAGTTTGAGGTCTTAGATTTAAGTCTTTAATCCATTACCCTTTCCATTGTTTATATTTAGCACCCTTGCCAAAAATCAGTTGACCATATATGCATGGAATTATTTCTGGGCTTTCTATTCTTTTCCATCAATCTGTCTGGCTTTATGTCAGTACCATACTGTTTTGACTACTTGGATTTTGTAATATATTTTGAAATCAGCAAGTATGATACCTCCAACATTGTTCTTCCTTCTCAAGATTGATATGAGTATTTATGATCTTTTCTGATTCTGTATGAATTTTATTACTGTTTTTTCTATTTCTGTAAAAAATGCCTTTGGGATTTTGATAGTGATTGCATTGAAACTTAGATCACTTTGGTAGTAGGGACATTTTAATAATATTTAGTATTTCAATCCATAAGCACAGCATGTCTTTTCATTTGCTTATGTCTTAATTTCCTTCATAAATATATTATAGTTTTCAGTATTCAAATCTTTCACCTCCTTAGTTAAGTTTATTTCTAAGTATTTCATTATTCTGGTGCTATTGTAAATAGGATAGTTTTCCTAATTTCCTTTTCAGAGAGCTCATTATTAGTGTATAGAAATGCAACTGATTTTTTAATGTTGATTTTGTATTCAGCAACTTTAGTGAACTTGTTTATTTGTTCTGCCAGTTTTTATGACATTTTAAGGATTTTCTATATATTAGATCATGTCATCTGCAAAGGCAGACAATTTAACTTTGTCCTCTCTTATTTGTATACCTTTTATTTTTCTTTCTTGCCTAGTTGCTCTGGCTAGGACTTAGAGTACTACGTTGAGTAGAAGTGGCAAGAGTGGGCATCCTTGTTTTATTCCTGATCTCAGAAATAAAGCTTCCAATTTTTCACCATTGAGTAGATATTTAGCTATGACGAGTGAAATATACACAATTCCTGCTTTAATGCCATTTATAGCCTGGTGGATGTGGTTGAGGGATGAGGGAAGTAGAGGAGGAAGACACTGAACTTAACATGCTGGATGGCTGTGTTCTTGAAACCACTGGGATAGCCCCAAAATGATTATATCAAAAGGAAATAGGAAAATTTTTAATCTGTCATTTCTGGAGCACTGATGCCTAAGGTCAGTTATTCGCTTACCCAACACAATCAAAATAAATTACTGAAGCTGCTCCTCAGTCTGACTTCTCCATTCAGAGGAGGAGGCAAAAACATGGAAAGAAATTCTATGAAACTACTTCCAGCCTCACCCTGCCCCACCTGAGGGTGAACTTAAACACAGGTGACACATGACTCCTAAGACTATGGGAGCTACAAGATGGAAGACGTTCTGTCGGTCCAGGTCTCTGTGTGACTAGTACAAAGCCACACTGACCTATAAAAGACATGTAGCATGTGAGTAAAGTAGAAACACGTGTTACATTAAGTCACTGAAATAAGTGGTGGCTAGTTACGGAACCGGAAGTTAGCCTATCTTAACTGATAACCTTAACTGGTTGTCTGTCCTTGACCTCCTAAATACATCGGGCCCTCCCATGCACCTTATCCCCCATTTGGAGGAGGGGTCAAATTGGCCATGAATAATACACCTGTGTCAGATATCTATCTACGCTGGTCCTCCTACTCACTTTCTCAACAGGCTAATGTTTACTCTCATTTCCTCCACTGTCTGGCTGCAGAGCCTGGCTTTCAATAACAGCTCCCCACTGCCTACTCGGCTCCATGACATATTTACATGTCCTTTTCTGGCTTATTGACCTTTCCTTCCCACTTGCTTCTGTCTTCACACTCTCTGGATTTGGGCATCTTTGCAGCTATATCCAGGATACGCTCAGCAACAACGCTAGCACTGTGGAAGCCTCACTAAGCCACATCCCCACAGGGTAAGGGAATTTAGGCAATAGTAAAGAAGGAACCAGCCCTAGCTGGTGTGGTTCAGTGGATTGAGTGCTGGCCTGTGAATCGAAGGGTCCCAGTCAGGGCACAAGCCTGGGTTGCAGGCCAGGTCCCTGGGGAGGGGTGGGGGCATGCGAGAGGCAACCTCACATTGACATTTCTCTCCCTCTCTTTCTCCCTCCCTAAAAATAAATAAATAAAATCTTTAAAAAAATAAAATAAAGAAGGAACCAATGGTTTCTGTTGGAGAAATAATACCAAACATGAGGTATGTAAAGGTGAGGCTGACAGTGACAAAGGAGGACTGAGAACTATGTAAAGTGTGAAATGGTTCAGGACCAAAATTCTGGATGGCCCTCGGTTAACTGAGGGGAACTCCCCAACCCACTTCCTTATGTAGTACCAGCTGTGTGATGCGGGGTAGGTTAAAACACAGCTTAAAAAAACAGAAGATGTAGGGTCTGACGTCCGTAAAACTCAAGGCTCCAAGTGACATGATTTCTATGAGAATTTTCTCCAGAGTAGTAGCTCAGCCTGATGAGTACAGCTCTGCCTGCTGCCCTGGCAGATGTGATAGAGATATTCCTACCTCAGCAGGCAGAGGAAGTAGGAGCTGCTGGCAAAGACTTCTACGGCTAAAGGCAGTTTCCAGTATTGGGACCTGGCTTGAGGTCTTGCAATTTTTTTTTTTCTCGTGAAGGGGATGTGTTTAAAGCCATATGCTGGGAGCTGCCTATATTCGGCGGTGTTTGTGTGTAAGCCGCTTTGGAGTTAGAGCATACGCACCTATGGTGTGGGCCCTCTGTGTACAATGTCTTGTGGCATTGACATGAGAAGCGTCCCTCCAGTTTAAGGCAGATGCCGAGCAAGATGGGGGGAAAAAAGGAATTGGATGGTGTTGGGGACAGAAACAAAGGACACCAAGAGATATTAGCTCCAGATACCCTACTTCCACAGCCAGCTGGAAGATTTAACATCTCTAGTTCTAAGTTATCATCTCTCCTTCACCAACACAGCCACTTTGTGTGAGAATATATATTATATTCTCTATTTTGTTTCTTTCACTCTATCTCACCATAGCATCTTGCACTTAGTAGTTGCTCCATAATATTTGTCGCCCTGAGCTGTTTCTGTCGGAAGAGCAACCATTCGAGTACCTTTCCTTTTCCATTCTAATAAGTACCAAACCATTTCATTTTGTTTTACTTCCTTCCCATCAATGCTACATAATATCAGAACACTGTCTGTACAACGGAAGGGCTAAGATTTCTGAAATATGTTTGCAAGCAAAACACATATGCTTGCCTGTCTTCCTTCTTGAAGACCCATCAGGACCATGGGGGACCGTCGATCAACTAACAAATATCTACTGAACACCTACAGTGTGCCAAGCAGGCAACAGCTGCGGGGTAGTTACAGCTCCTCGGAGAAAGGGCCAGCCATACGGTGATATTGTTATTAATAGTTTCCATGTCATTTGCTTCCCTCACATATTAAAGCGCCGCTACTTCTGTTACCCAGTATGTCATCCCTGTTGTTGGCTTTATGTTTCTCTGTGTCTTCCCAGAGAAGGCAAGTCTAGACATTATAGCAGGTAACAAGTGACGAAAATTCAATCTACAGGGTCTGGCACAAATAACACCCCTTTTTTGTTACAAAATCTTTTACTATAAAATCATAAGCAAGGAATTCTGTAACATGGCGATATCACACTCAAGCACACCATATGACATTTTAGGTGAAATGTTCAAATTAAAACTATAAATTATTACACCCATGTTATTACCCTACCCCACCACACTGAAGCAGGTGTTACTTCTGCCAGACCCTATATTTTGATTAGCTATCATTTATAGAACCATTTCTGGTTTTTATAGAGTATTCACAGCACTTCCCAGTAGGGTCCTGTGCCCCGTACTTGACAAGGCATGATAAGTTGAAATGTTTGGGGTTACATCAGACATGCTTCAAGGAACAATGTTTTCATGCAGGGTCCAACAAACTATGGTCCATGGGCCAAATCCTGGCTGCTGGCCACCTGTTTTTGTAAATAAAGTTTTATTAGAACACAGCCATGCCCATTTTTTAACATAATAGTAGCGGCGGCTTTCGTGTAAAACATGGGTGAAAACAGTTGAAGTCATTTTCCTGCACGAAGAGCCTGGCGTTTGCTACGGCTTTCACATTCATTATTGCACACAGTCCACACGACCCCTCTGATGTAATAATAGCAGGCATTTGTTGCGCTAATCAGAGAGTTTTATTCTTAATTTGTTGCTCATAAATTTGGATGGGAAAAAATCAGAACTTAATTTCCATTAACCTCTAACTGAAAGCAAGCACTCCATCAGTTATGAATGGAGGTAACGTATCAATGTCACATTAGCAATACCTGTGACTTTATCACCAATATAAATATCACAGGTACTTTTATAGTGCCCTGCAGTTATTTCACAATATCATTTACATTCAGTATCACTTTGAAACAGTGATAGGTATCACACAGACTGCTAAATCTTGTTAATTATTCAATGCGCAATTAAGGAAGCACATATACCACAAATCTATTTTTTAAAAGAATACATTGATAATTTTGTCATTTTATCTAGTTTCCCCTTGTAATCTTAAGTATTATGTTTCTGCATTTAAAAGTATTATTCTGAGAAGGGATCCAGAGGCCTTAGCAGATTGCCAAAGGAAGCCAGGCACAAAAAGTTAGAAAGCTCTATGCTAAGTGCATTAACTCACCTACTCGTAACAACCCTGGGTATGGGTACTGTGAGCAGCCCCTGACCACCCCCTGTCTACACGGTAGTACAGTGGGGAAAAGGAGATTGATTAAATTGCCCAAGGTCACGCAGCTAGCACTGGGGCTGAAATCTGAACTCAGACAGTCTGAGTCCCGAGTCCATGTTCTTCTTAGCCAATATTCTATACTATACTAACTTTATTTTGTGTCAACCCTCCACATATTACAGTTGAGGAAACGGATCCTTTTTTAAAAAATTTTTTTTTATAAAGGAGGAAGCTGACAGCTGTTGTGAGCAGTAAAATGAGATGAGCATTTCTGGATCACCTAGTGTGACAGACTCTTCACACATATCTCCTTTTAGCTTCTTCATAATCCTCGGTGTTTTGACTGATAAGTGAACTAAGACCCAGGGAGGGTAAAGCAACTTGCTCAGGATCACACTGCTAGGAAGTCCCCGAGCCGCTGTCTGCTAACTTTCAGAGTTCTCTCTCTCCCTTCCTCTCTCCCGCCCTCTCTTCTACATTGTGCTACCTAATTAGTATGTAATTTATGCCATGCAATCCTGAAGTCTTGTTTCATTCATAAGTTTTTCAATGAAGGAAATATATTCAAGAAAATAGTCATGCCATCTTTCGTACGAAAGCCAAGAAATTTGTCATCAACACAGACAGACTAAATAAGTACGGATTTGTACAATGCATTTTTAAGAAAAATGTTTCAGGTGGAGTTGAAGAATGTCACAAAACCACATGTAAGAACTAAATTTAAAAATAAAGTAAACTGATATTCATTACTATAATGAATGCTTCAAGTGAAAACATAATACCGGCAAAGGATACTTTCAAGCAAGAAAATTGAGATTAACATGAAGAAATTTTTTAAAAAGAATTACAATAAATGATGGTGCAAACCTATTTCAAGAATTTTATATGAAATGGTTTAAACAATAATGACTTAACATCAGAAAGTATATTCTTGCTCAATTACTTGCCTTGATTCTCTCAGTGAAGTCCAAATCAAGGCAAAGTTTAAGGTATTTTTTTTTATCAGTTATGATTTACAAGTCAAGGAAAGCAGCTATGGATGGGAAACTCTTTTTCTGGGTAAGAACCCCTTTGCTTAGATTTGAACTGTTTATACTCACAAATCACAGTATCGTTCAGACATGGCCTAAGCTTTTCCTTGGCAATAATGCTAAAGTAGGCTCTGAGAGAATGCAGAAACCCCGCCCCCAGAAAGCCTTTTCTATTAACTGCCTGCCTCTTCCTGCTAGGAGACCTTGGTTTCCCAAGGCTTTCAGTCATCACAAACCATGTGTCTAATGCAACTAAAAGATTCCTCTTCACGGATACTTAATGATGCCGAGTGTGTCATTACAACAAAAACAAACAAAACCTTGTGTTTTCAGAAAGGAAATCCGAGGCCTCATAGTCCAGAAATGAACACGGAGGAGTGAAATGAAATAGCCTGTATTTGAAGAAGCCCTTCAGGATTCTATGGGGGGGTAGGGGACAGAGCCCTGATTTTGCATTTGGCAGATTTCAGTCCTGGCTAGGCAACACTGAGCCCCTCTGAAGCTCAGCTACTTTGTCCGTCCAATGGCATTGGATTCCATCAGCAGCAGATCCAACCATGTATTTATTCAATACCGTCTACCAGGATCCTGTGTTAAGTGTGGAGTGGTTGTGATAAACAATGCGTAATGACCCGCGTGTGATCAGAGTTGGTTACTGGTAACATGTAATGTAGCATCATTACATTGCCATCATCTCAGTGTCTCTGAAGCCTCTCCCTTCAGTCTGCTCGGCCTGTCTTATTTCTATTTTGAACAGTGTTTGTTGACATTGTTTCTAAGTATATATATATAAAAAAAAATCCCTGTTCAATGATTTGGAAAACACAAGTACCAAGAGAAAAATAAAACACTCATAATCACATTTAAATGAGACAATGCCACAGTTAAAAATACTCGTTAAACAAGACCCAGGGGAACAGAAACGCATCTGGTTGAACCACATGCGTCCTTCCCACGTCCATTCAATGTCTGTCTCCCTCCAACCATTAAACAGTGTCAGATACTGTAGGTAGGTGCTGGGTCTGTGTGGAGCGTGGCATGGCATGGAGTAGCACCAAAGTCATCTGCATCTCCTGAGCCACAGCATGCAGCAGGGCTGGGGAGGGCCCCACAGAACTCGCAGCTGCTCCCCAGAAGAACAGACAACATCTTTGTTGTGGCTGACCCCACGGCCTGACCGCTCCCCACAGAAACCCAGGAGCCCCTCGGATTCCAGGACTTGCTTCATCTGGAGGGCCGGCGCTCAGACTGGGAGATTCCTTCATTTCTAAGAACAGTGCCTAATCTGCGGCTGACGGCCCCTGCAGACTCCCGCGCCCCTCCCCCCTTCCCCTTTGCTCCCCTCCCCTGGGCAGCCTCTCGTTGGCTTGGGATTGGATCAATGCAGCAGAGTGCTCTCTGCAAGGCCTTCATGCCCTGTGATCGCCCAGCCCGGGGCTTTAGGGGCTGAGCATATCAATTCAGGCCCACTGAACTGTATTTCCCCAGCACCGGCCCGCCCCTGGCCTTTGTGCCGAGGCCGGTCCGCCCCCTTTGCTCACTCTCCCTTCATGCTTTGTTTGGCAAACATAAAACGCCTGGTCCAGCGGCGGGCCCTTTTCAAGCTTCGCAGCCAGCTCTTGAAAACACCCCGCTAGGCTCGGGTACCTGGGAACACCTCCAGGGGCCGGTCCGAGTGGACGCCGAGACACCCCAGCCCCCGTCGGGCGCGCCCCCACCCCCACACCACCGGGGAGATGGCCGGGCTGGAGCTGGGAGTTGGGGGCGCCGCGTGGGCTTCCCCGTCGCACCACCCTGGATGCCCCAGAATCACGGCGCAGGCGTTCCCTTTAAAAAGCTGGGGCACTTGAGGCTGGGGGTGGCTTCACTCCGCCTTTGTGTTTTAAATGTCCCAGAAGTTCACTTGACACAGAATTTAGAGGCCTGAGAACTGGCTTGGATGATATCCTGGAGCGCTAACCTCAGTAGCCTCCACACTGGCCGCTAAGGACCGCAAAAGTTCTGACTCAAAAATAATAATATAACAGCAGCAACATAGGTGGTAACAGCAGCTACCGGTTACTGAGCGCTTACTATGTGCCAGGCATCATGCTAAGTGTGTTACAAACATAAGGACATTTAAACATCATTTACAACAACCTAATGCTCTGGAGATTCGGTCCCCTTTTATTGACAAGGAAGCTAAGCATCAGAGGAACTAAGAAGCTTCCTCCTAAACCCAAAGGTATACGTCCTCAGTTTAATGTTCCCATTACTTAGTCCAATCTGTTGATATCTTTTAGTTCCTATCAAGAAATGATTATTTTCTATGAACATTGGGGTCCATAGGTTCTCTTGGATTGGTGTTTCAGGATTCTTAGGGTATAATCCCAGCAGTGGAATTGCTAGGTCAAAAGGCAGTTCCATTTTTAGTTTTCTGAGGAAATTCCATACTGTTTTCCACAGTGGCTGCACCAGTCTGCATTCCCACCAAAACCAGCACAATTTACAGCAGCCAAGTGCTGGAAGCAACCTAGGTGCCCATCAGTGAATGAGTGGATCAAAAATCTATGGTATATTTACACAATGGAATACTACGCAGCAGAAAGAAAGAAGGAGCTCCTACCATTTGCGACAGCATGGATGGAACTGGAGAGCATTATGCTAAGTGAAATAAGCCAGGCGGTAAGGGACAAATACCATATGATCTCACCTTTAACTGGAACATAATCAACAGAACAAACAAGCAAGCAAAATAGAGCTAGAGACACTGAAATTAAGAACAAACTGACAGTAACCAGAGGGGAGGTGGGAGGCGATAAAGGGGGGAAGGGTTTTCAGGAACAACTATAAAGTACACATGGACAAAGCCAAAGCGGGGTTGGAAGCAGGGGAGGGAGGTGGGGATGGCTGAGGTGGGGGGTTAATGTTGGGGGGTAAATGCAGACAACTGTACCTGAACAATAAAATAATTTTTTTTAAAAAGAAACAATTCCATTCCTGAATGTGCCATGTTCTGTTGTACTTTTGCCAGTTGTCTCTGTAACCAGAGTTGAAGACATTTTTTAGGTGTTGTCATATAATAATGAGTAGACAGACTTGGTTGAAGATGTATGGTACTTACCCAAGTGATTAAATACATCCTATCATTGGCTTCTCACAACCATCTTCTCTGGTGGGTTCTACTATTGTATGCATTTTATAGCAGGGGAAACTCAGTAACCGGAAGTCACTTGTCCAAGGTCACATAGCCAGTGAGGACTGAGGACCTGGCCGAGCCAAGGCTTGTTTGAAGCCAATGCTTGTTCTCCAAACCACTCATTAGGTGATATTGCCTTCTGTTATTACTAATTACATTTTAATCTCTACATTTCTTCAAAGGATGGCCTTTCATTTTCCAAAAATTGCCTTTCAACTTCAGTTAATTGGCAGTCACTCGCTTCATGTCACTTTAAGACCCTCGGGAATTATTTTTCCCTTAAAAAGACTAAATTTCAAACTGCAATAACACTGAAAGGAAACAAGGAGAATGGGGCTCCTTACTTGAGTAAGCCCACCCATCCGTAGGTGCCCGTTGGAGGCCCAGAATGTGACCCATGCCAAACTGAAAAGTTTTCGAACTTTCCACATCCTTTTTCTAGCAGGAACACACAGCATCAGGGAGACAGTGGGAGAGCTAGCTACTTGCCTCTGAGTTTCAGAATGATCTAGCCCTGGAACGGACTTCAGAGACCAGCTGGTCCAACTCTTTCATGGCACAGATGGAGACGTCGAGGTTCAGAGAAGAGTGGGACTTGCTCGAGCTTAAACAAAGGCTGACAGAGCCCCTACTGGACCTAGGGTGTACGGACGCCATGGCATACTCATTGCTGCGCAGATTCTCCAGATACCCATCTAGGGCTTACAGTGTGCTAGCCACTGTAAAGAGTGGTCACAGGATCTGATTCCTGCCTTTGCAGAAGTCCCGTTCTACTGGGAGAGGCAGACAATGAATAAATAAATCAGTTAGCAAATCACAGCTGTGGCAAGGCCTATGAAAGCAAGAGCCAGTGGTTCTGTAAGAAGCCATCATGGCTGGACTTACCTCAGGGAGGTCAAAGCAGGCTTCCCGGAGGAGGCAACTGTTTATTGGGATCTCAATGATGAGTAGGAGATAACTCGGCAGAGAGAGGAAGGAAAAAACATCCATGTTAAAGGGAATAGCACATGCTGAGAGGCCCTGAGGTAGAAAGGGGTGTGACAGGTTTCAGGGACTGGGAACTCAGGGTGGCTGGAGCATAAAGAACAGGAGGAAAATGGTGTGAGATGGGGGTCATGTCACACCACGATGGGGCTAGAGCGGTGTGCGTGCGGGGCTTGGCAATGACAGGCCTAGTAAGCCCTTGCTGATGATTTGAAACCTTACACTAAGATCACTGGGAAGCCATTGAAGAGTTTATTAAGCCAAGAGTGACACGGCATTCTTAAAATATCACTCTCGCTTCTGTGTGGAGAACTTATTGGGAAGCATAGAAAAGCCTGGGAAACAACTAGTAAGCTATTGTAGTTGTCCAGGCAAGACATAATGGTGGCTTGGACAAAGTGGAAGACAGTCGTTTGCTCCTGACTGTTTTTTTGACCAGGGGCCATCATTTAATTTCTAGGATCCTCAGTCTCCTCATCTGCATATTGTCCCCGACACCACCAGTCTACCTCAGAGAGGTGCTATGAGGGTCAATTAGGAAAGCACTACACAATGCAAACGTTAACGATAATCCAGACTGAGTGATTTGCAATGCTAATTAAACAATATATAATACTTTACATCATTATGTGATGACAAGGCACAGTTGTGTTAAATATACAAGAAACAGACACCTGAATCCTTTCTCCTTGCATAGACTTACAACATTAGAGATAAGGCTAAAATCTTCCTTGACTTCTGCCCCAAATCCTGGTCTCTTCTCTCCTTCCTGACATCAATGTTTATTTTTTTAAATATTGTATTTATTTGTTTGTAGACAGAGGGGAAGGGAGGGAGAGATACATCCCTTTGTGGTTGCCTCTCAAAGCACCCCCTACTGGGGACCTGGCCCACAACCCAGGCATGTGCCCTGACTGGGAATTGAACCGGCAACCCTTTGGTTCACAGGCCAGCGCTCAATCCACTGAGCCACACCAGCCAGGGCCTGATATCAATCTTTACAGTGCTTGAAACATGGATTTCAGAAACACAGAATAGTGATGTCAGGCAGTCCTTTGAACATCTAGAAGCATAATATTGGAGTCAACTGGCAACACCTAAGAAGGGGCCTCTCTCTGTTGGAGGCACCAACTTTGCGATGGACATTGGTGTTCACGGCTCCCTCCCTCCTGTTGTGATTCAAGATCGGTTGGGTTTCTGCAGGATGGAATATCCTCCACTTTTACTTTAAAACAGCAGTGAGTTCTTCTGAATGTATGTTTGTACATCACTAAAAAAGTGATTGTTGTCATCTCAAAGTACAAGTATTCTGCGTCATGACCTGGATCGTGAAGTGAGCATGCGTGTGAAACCAGCACCCCATCCAGTTCACGACACAGAACATTCCAGTAGCCCAGAGACCCTACTTGGGTCCCCTTTCTCTCACTACTTCTCCCCCAAGGAAAACGCTGTCCTGACCTCTAACAGTATAGATTAGAACTGCCTGTGTTTGAACTTTATCTAAATGGAATAACACAGGATGTACCCTTTTGTGTGTGGTTTCTTTTGCTCAACATTGGGCTTGGGAGATTCATCCATGTTCTTTGCATATAACAGTAATTCATTCGGTGTCCATCCTGTCTAGTGTTCCCCTGTGCAAACGCGCCACACAATCTATGTACCCATTCTATTGTTGGTGGGCATTTTAGAGTATTTCCAGTTTGGGGCAACTTGGTTCTAATATATTTTTTACTACACCCGATACTGGTTTTTCACCTTTAAACTTGCACTGACATGAGAATGGCATACCCACAAAACAAAGCTGATCATTTTCCACTCTCTCCACCATGAAGTGTTCTGTTCGCTTCCCGCTCTTTCCCTCAAAATAAAACCTGAGTTCCTCAGGATATCATTCAAGGCCTTGTCAGTAAATCTGGAGCCTCATCCCCTACCACTGAACTCCAGCTCCTCACTTCTCATTGTTCCCCAGACATACCATCCCTTTCATGGTATGTGCACACGCTTTTCCTGTGCACACGCTTTTCCCATGCACACACATTTCCTGTGGCTTAGATGCTTTCTTCTATGCCTGGAAACTGGTCACTGTTTCTTCAAGATTCCACTCAGTGTCACTTCCTTTGTGACACCTTCAGTAACACTTGTAGGTGGAATCCAGTGTTACCGTTCTCTGGGTTCTCCACTGAAATCAGTTCACCTTGCTGATTTTGTTCTAATTTAACAAACACATGGTATTTAGTGCATGTCAGCTACTGTTCCAGGCACTTTAAAAATATTAACTCATTTAACCCTCAAAATGACCCCATGAGATAAGTACCATAAAAATAGAAAGTTTCCTCTTGCCATATAAGGAAACTGAGGCAGAGATTGTTCAGGTGACTTTTCTCTTTTATAGTAGGTGGCCATAGATACAGAAAGTGGCAGAGCCTAGAGGCACACCCAGACAGCACATTCCCAGAAGCCACATTTTCTCCCGCTCTGTCACACTGCCAGTCACTGGGGTGGAGCCGCCCAAATGGTCCTGGAATAATATGCTGGCGGATTCACAAGTCTCCCGCACTAGACTGTGTCCATCTCTTTATGGACTGTCTCATCCCTCTTCGTGTCCTGAGAGCCTGAGAGAGTGCTGAATAAATAAATGAGAGAGATGGTTTCACGGAGGTGAATGATTCAGAAGAGCCCATGCGGATTGCTAGGTGTGAAATACAAACAGGTTTACTAAGCAATTAACTCAAGAACATGTTAACCCACGTGTAAGTGTTATAAGGCTTAAATAAGATAATGGGTGTGAAGTGATTTGCATAGTGCCTGGCTCTTGGCAAAGGCACGGAAATGTTATTTCACACTACACTAATAAAAACAACAGTTCACATTTAACGAGCAACTAGCATGTGCCAAGCGCCTCTCTAAGTGGTTTATCTAACTAATTCAATCCTAATGATAACACTATAAAGTATTATTGTCCCCTTTACATGGGTCAGGGTCTAATCAGTAAAACAGAAGCCATGGGAAGGGTAAACAGCGGTGGGAATTTCATGGAAGGCATTGATAACACAGGTGAGGGAAGAGCTGAGAAGCCAGGAGGGAAGAAGCAGCATCTGGATGCTAGCAAAAGCAGGAAGCTGAGGGGCGGAGGGTGTGGAGAGGGCTACAGAGCCCAGGGGCAGGGATCACCCAGTGGAATCAGGAACCACAGTGGCCTTGTCTGGGACAGAGTGATTAACCTTCCTGGGTTTCCCGGCACTGCAGGGTGTCCTGAGGCTTGGGACGTTCAGTGGTGAAACGGGGAGAGTCCTGGACGAACTGGGACAAATTGGTGATCACGGGACCTAGAGAAGAAGGTAGAAGAAATTCCCTGGCTTCTCTCTTCCTCTTTCCTCTCTGGCTCTAGGCGGTGCCTCCCCCTGGCTGGACCTAGAAGGGAAGTCATTCTGGGAAACACCCTGCAGAGGTCAGACCCCTTGCCTTACAGAGCAAAGCAGACAAAAAGCTAGGAACGGTCTTGAAGGTCAACAGGCGCAGGGCTGGTGAATAAACTTTATTACAAGTGAATACACTCTGCTAAGCAAAGGTGAATGATTCAGAAGAACCTGGGGATTGCTAGGTGGGAAATACAAACAGGTTTACTAAGCTATGAACTCAAGAACATGCAGATGGGCTCCTTGAGTAGGCCGGATCTACAGGGTTGGGGCTGGGCAGCCATGAACTACTTTGGGCTACATAGGGTCATTTCACCCCAAAGGCCTGTAGTTATTCCATAACCACGTTACCTATGACTCCAGCCCCTATTACAACGCATCCCCCTTGCACGGGAGCTGAGGCAGTCTTGCAATAGGTCCAGCCTCATGCTGGACAGCCATCAGCACCAGGGATGGCATAGAGTTAGAGACTTTGTGCTAATGTCAGTTGACTATGTCACTGAGCACGCTGTTTATTTCGGTTGGTGATTTATTTCCACAGCAAGAATGTTTTGAAGCGCACTGATTTACATTCTGGCACAAGCTCATTATCTCCTCGTGACTCAGTAACAAACAGTTCTAGGACCACCAGCAACCAGTCCTTCAGCCACACTTTTGTTGGTGTTGTCTTTTGAAAAGGAATGTAGTGTGGAAGTAGAGCAGAAAAAGTACTAGATTAAGGCTTGCTATCGACTTCTGTCACTCACCGTGGGCAAATCATTTAACCCCTCCCAGGTCACTTTCTTCCTCTATGAAATGTACCAATCCAAGCGGCCCTGCTGATCGCACCAAACCAATCACTGTGAGGCACATGGGCAAGTGAAGCATCTTACAGGTCTGAAGGTCGTTTTCTTTACTGTAGGGCTAAATCTGTGTTTGGCTGGGAGGGAGGACATTATATCCTAAATCTGCCACAATATTTGGAGTGGGGAGGTGCAGAAGTATAGGTACATGGCTGCACCCAGTGACAGAAGGCACTGAGGAATCGAAATAGCTCCCAGGAGGCATGGAACAAAATAACCCAACTGTACTGGCCTTGTGACAAACTGTGTGTGTGTGTGCGCGCGCGTGCGTGTGTGTGCGTGCGTGTGTGTGTTGGGAGATCAGGGCTAGGGCAGGTCAGAAAATGGAGAGAAGAGTGGAGAAAGTGAGGAGCGGGTGGTGTGCCTGAGAGAGCTTCCCAAGGGAAGGCGCTATTAGGTGAAATGAGTATCAGGTGAAGGGTTCAAAGATCCTGGAGAGCACTGCCTATGTGGGTAGGCATACCAACAAGTGGATGCCACGTGTCAGCTGTGCTGACTCACATCAAGGGTTCAATGGAAGTGGTGAGACGGCTGTGCCTGCCAAGGCTCACATTTTAGCAATGACACGGGATTGGCAGCCAAATTTGCATGTACTCCAAAAATACGGGCAGGGCCACTATGGCCTGGCCTACAGCCCTCACCTTGGCCAGGAGTGTGGGTGAGGGTCAGAGCCACTCATGTGCACCTCTGTCACTCAACGGCTGGGCCGCCCCTTTAAGGGCAGCCTTGCTTTCGTCTGGATAGAAGCTAACCCTCCAGCTGCTATCCTGGGAAGGGACTTAGGCCGTTAGTGAGGACAGAAGGAGGCAAAGGGGACCCTCTTGTGTCTCCAGCTCTTGCAGCTCCCTAGCTGTTCAGATGTCTGCAGGCTCTGCAAACGTTGTCTGACAGCCAAGGAGGGCAGTGGGCCAGGTCAGGGAACCGGGACTCCAGCCAGCCCTCTGCTCTGGACTATTGCCCAGTCTGGGTTGTTCCTGCCAGAATCCACACCCGAGGAATGTCCCGTGGAATATCCAAGGATCCCAAGCTCTCCAGGCCCATGATGTCTTCACAGGAAAACACTGTGCCTGTTTGTAAGAGGGCCCTGCTATCTCATTAGAACTAAGGCTGGATATTAGAAGCTGGCATTTGGAGGCCGCAGCTTACAGTGTGCTTGGGGAGCCCACAGCCTCTCTGAGGATGAGGAACAGGCATGAAGTCTTGGGGAGTCCCAGGGATGGGCCCATGTTGTTCTTCCTCTAATAGAGCTGCTGCATTTGGTGAGAGTCCATGAAGCCCCCAAACAGAATTCAAAGTTCCTGGAGTTCAGACCTCAAGCACAACTTGCAAGCCCTTGCTCCACCTCCCTTTATCTCTTCTGGTTTGATATCGGTTCCCTCACTTAAAGTGTGTTCTGTTCTTTTCCAGCCCTTCCTATTGGATTCCTGCTGCTCAGCAGTTCTGGAGGCTTACCCCTCCCTACACTAGTTCCTTAAACTTGTCTCCTCTCTGAGGCACTGCATCGGTTTCAAAACGCTGTCCCAGACAATCTCCTCGGTGGCTTAGATCTGGCACTAGGCAGTTCTGGGGCGAGGGAGGAAGGCTCTTTCTTGGCAGCGTGTTGGGACTAACAAGGCTCCAGTTTCCTGCCTTTGCAGAGGCACCCAAGGATGACCGCGATAGCACTGTTCACTCAACAGGGTCATAGAGACGACATTGGTTCAGCTATGGCATGCGCTGGAACACAGCCAGCAGGGACCAGTTGACTGCAATTGAACAAGACTACCTGGGCGGGACTAGGGTGCGAAACCAGTCCCGTTCTCTTGGGGGAATAAGTATTAGGGAACAAGTTCAACTCTAGGTGCGAGGGCACTGTAACGGGAAGAGCAGGGGCATCGGAATAGGCTGATGGGCAGCAAGCAGCAGGGCTCCAGCCTCTGGGCTGGGACCAAAGGGAAAGTTCTAGAAATATGTTCCCAGTCCTCAAAGCCAGGAGCACTAGTCCAGGGTAGTGTGGTAGAGGGAGTGTTGGCTTTGCTTAGAGCATGACGGGCTTGTGTTCAAATCACAGCAATGTCATTCTGGGACCTGTGTGAAAGTGGACATGGGAAAGTACCATTTTGAGTTCCCTCATCCGGTAAATGCACACACTTCTGTGGAATCTCACAGGTTTGATTTATGGG